>NC_090446.1:827572885-827873795 GCF_031143425.1 Pleurodeles waltl
CACAGTACTGGCCAAGTTTCAGGAGACCCAGCAGCTGCAGGAGGAACAGTACCTGGGGATCAGGGAAGACTTGAAGTCCTTTAACACCACCCTAGTTACGATTACAGGGGTGCTGGCAGACATGGCCAACACCATGAGGGAGACAGTGGCCGACAGAGTTTCTCACCTGTGTCTCACTGGAAGTATTTCATGATGATGTTGTTTCGGGTTATCTATATCATCTTCTTCTCCCTCCTCTTCTTCACTGTCCACAGGCTCCATAGCTGCCACAAGACCAACATCAGGCCCATCCTCCTGCAGAAAAGGCACCTGGCGTTGCAAAACCAGGTTGTGCAACATACAGCAGGCCACGATGATCTGGCACACCTTCTTCGGTGAGTAGTATAGGGAGCCACCTGTCATATGGAGGCACCTGAACCTGGCCTTCAGGAGGACAAAAGTCCGCTCTATTATCCTCCTAGTTCACCCATGTGCCTCGTTGTAGCGTTCTTCTGCCCTTGTCCTGGGATTCCTCACTGGGTTCAGTAGCCATGACAGGTTCGGGTAGCCATAGTCACCTGCAAATGTCGAGGGACAACTGTTAGACACACACTAACCCTTAGGGTCAACCCCAGACCAAGACAACTATTCACACTGTATAGGGTCCATGTCCTCACCTAATAGCCACACACGGTGCCTCTAGAGTTGCCCCATCACATAAGGGATGCTGCTATTCCTTAGAATGTAAGCGTCATACACTGAGCCAGGAAACTTGACGTTCACATGGGAGATGTACTGGTCGGCCAAACACACCATCTGCACATTCATTGAATGGTAACTCTTCTGTTTTCTGTACACCTGTCCACTCCTGCAGGGGGGTACCAAGGCCACATGTGTCCCATCAATGGCACCTATGATGTTGGAGATATGTCCCAGGGCATAGAAGTCACCTTTCACTGTAGGCAAATCCTCCACCTGAGGGAACACGATGTAGCTGCACATGTGTTTCAGCAGGGCAGACAACACTCTGGACAACACGTTAGAGAACATTGGCTGGGACATGCCTGATGCAATGGCCACTGTTGTTTAAAGGACCCACTTGCCAGGAAATGGAGTACTGACAGGACCTGCACTAGAGGGGGTATCCCCATGGGATGGCGGATAGCTGACATCAGGTCTGGCTCGAACTGGGCACACAGTTCCTGGATTGTGGCACGATCAAGTCTGTAGGTGACTATTACATGTTGCTCTTCCATTGTCGACCAGTCCACCAGCGGTCTGTACACCGGAGGATGCCGCCATCTCCTCACCTGCCCTAGCTGACGTGCTCTATGGATGAGAACAGCGATCAGAGGGTCAGCCAACACTGAGGTACGAAATAAACAACTTTACTGCACACATTTGTCAATTCGCTATGTGCCTGTCTTAGTGTGTATGCAAGGCCTAGATATGTGTGACGCATTTAAAATTCATCCCATGTGGCCCCCTAAAATGGCGGCTGCCTGACCTGTAATGTGGGACAAGGGGAAATGAGGTAACTGCGCTGGCATTCTACACCATCGCGGTAGGCAGTCGAAGACCGCTGCGCAATCCTGCATTGGTTAACATTGGACCTTATGGGTCCCAGGAGCTAATGACGATGTACGCCAGCGGTGACGGTACGCACCGCCGTGGACGTGACCACCATTTTCTCTCTGTTCACTCACTTGATACCTGATCTTCGACAGGACCTACACTGCAAGTGCTGCTTTAACCTCAGTCTGGAAGCAACAATGGCTCAAGTGTCTGGGGAAAGGGCCCCTGCCTTTCCATTGGAGGACTTGGACAAACTAGTGGATGGGGTCCTCCCCCAGTACAAGCTACTCTACGGTCCTCCAGACAAACAGGTGAGTACACTGTGAGCATGATGTATGGGCAATGCCTGTTTGGAGTGGTGTGGATGGGAGATGGGGGGGGGAATGAGGCGTGCATGAAACGGCGGTGAGTGGATGTGCGTCAGGGCAAGGGTGGGAACGTGGGCCAATGACTGTCACTGTCCGGACGGTTATAGTTTTTCCTTTTCCTCTGTACTATTCCTGTGGGTCAGCACCCACCAGAAGAAGGATATTTGGCGTGCCATCGCCAAGGACGTCCGGGCCCTGGGGGTCTACCACAGACAGAGCACCCAGTGCCGTAAAAGATGGG
Source organism: Pleurodeles waltl (assembly GCF_031143425.1). NCBI lineage: Eukaryota > Metazoa > Chordata > Amphibia > Caudata > Salamandridae > Pleurodeles > Pleurodeles waltl. Next base: position 827,575,049 of record NC_090446.1, read on the forward strand.
AGGACATTCGCCGCTGGAGCAAGCAGACGGCGGAGGCCCAGCTGGGGATGGCCTCCCAATGTGGGAGAGGTGCCCATCACACCATGACCCACTAATGTTCCAGATCCTGGCAGTGGCGTATCCTGAGTTGGATGGGCGCTTGAGGGCATCAGAGCAGCCACAAGGGAGTGAGTACTGTCACATCCATCAGATTCAGTGCGCATTGGAGGTGTCTGGGTGGGGGAGGTGGGCTGTGGGTTCCCCTAGGCCAGGGCGAGTTTTGTAGGCAAGGTCCGTTCATTAAGCAGGCTATGTGGCACCCCACCCCACCAGTGTTAATAGCCATCTACCCCTTGTCAGGCTCCTGTGACTTCCATGTGTGCAGCAATCTGGCATACCCCATGTTCCTGTGATTAATTAGGGAACTCTAAGTGCATGGCGAAGTGCAGAGGGCTGCTGTGTCTGTAGTGTCCACCAACGGTAGCCGTATTGCATGCACTGAACATGTCTTTCTACTTTCTTCCCCCCCTTCTTGTGGTCTCCCTGTTCTTGTGTGCATCAGCATCATCAGGCGGAGGAGCTGTGCCACCGGAGCAGGAGGGAGCTGCATCCCACATGGCCCTGGAGGGCAAGACTACGGACTCAGAATTCACCAGTGGGACGGAGGGCGAGTGGAGCTCCACGGCAGGGGCAGGAGCTGAGACCAGCGACACCAACTCCTCCTCTGATGGGAGCTTCCTTGCGGTGACAGGCCCCTCTGTGCCCACCGCATCTACAGGTACAGCCGCCACCCCCACTACCAGCACCGCCCTCCCAGCAGCCCCTCAGAGTGTGCCCCTTGGCCGCTCACCCAGGAGGGTGGGCATCTCCTTCACCCCAGGCACCTCAGCCCCTGCCCCAGTCAGCCCGGCTGCCCTCAGTGAGGAGGCCATTGACCTCCTCAGATCCCTCACTGTTGGGCAGCCTACCATTCTGAATGACATCCAGGGTGTAGAGAGGCAGTTGCAACTGACAAATGCATACCTGGACGGCATTCATTCTGGTCAGGTAGCCCAACAGCGAGCTTTTCAGACTCTGGCCTCAGCACTGATGGCAGCCATTGTCCCTGTGTCCAGCCTCCCCCTCCAACTTCCTCCACCCAGATCCAATCCCCAGTACCTCAACCTATCCCAAGCACACCATCAGACCAGCATTCACACACCTCAACACACAAGGGTAGCTCTGGCAAACATAAGAACCACACATCCCACAGGCACTCACACATCCATCATACCCATGCAGACATACCAACATCCACTGCCTCCACTGTGTCCCCCTCCTCCACGTCTCCCTCCTCCCTCCCTGTCACATCTCCACTCACACCTGCACGCACTACATCTTCAGCCACTACGTCCATCACCAGCACGCCCATCACCACACACCGCTCACATGCACTCACCACCCCCACTACCATTCACACATCCCCTGTGTCCTCTCCCAGTGTGTCTGTGAGCCCTCCTCCCAAACTACACAAACGCAGTCACACACCCGCCCAACAGCCTTCCACCTCACGACAGCCTCCAGCCCATGCACCTTCACCAAAAGTCAGCAAACGAACACCTCCTAAAACCACTACCTCTTCCTCCACTCCCAAACCCCCTCCATCTACCCATCCCAGTGTGTCTAAAAAACTTTTCCTGTCAAACCTTGACCTCTTCCTTTCTCCTCCCCCACCCGTTACGTCCCCTAGGGCCCACCTTTCCAGGTCCCAACCCAGCACCTCAGCCACCACATCACCGGGAACAGTGGTGCCAGCAGTAACCAGCTTCTGGAGTGCGCCAAGCAGCAGGGAAGCCAGTGTCCCAAGGATCCAGGCCAAGGACATTCCCCCACCTCCAAATCAAAAGAAGATGCCCACAGCCCGTAGGGAGAAGGCCAAAACACCTGCCACCAAGGGTTCATCCAGGACAACGGTTGGGAGTGGCAAGACAGCTGCACCACCATACAAGGTGGGGAAGGGCCAGAGAAAGAAAGGGAAGTCGCCGCCAACCTGCACGGCGGAAAAGACTGCCACTGGAACCTCCACATGCACTGCCGCCACAGGCACCGCCGCTCAGGGCACCACCGCCAGCAGCACGCTCAGTGAGCCCCCCACCAGCACCGCCGCTCAGGACACCGCCGCCAGAAGCACGCTCAGTGAGCCCCCCACAAGCACCACCACCCAGGACACCTCCACCAGCAGCACGCTCAGTGAGCCCCCCACCAGCACCGCCGCCCAGGACACTGCCGCCAGCAGCATGCTCAGTGAGCCCCCCACGAGCACCGCTGCCCAGGACACCGCCGCCAGCAGCACGCTCAGTGAGTCCCCCACCAGCACCGCTGCCCAATGAGCGCCGCAAGCACCGCAGCTACTGAGGCCGCCACCAGCACCGCCAGTGGCCACGCCACATCCTGTGTCAGTGGCTCCACCGCAGACATGGCTGCCATCCCCAGTGGTCAGTCGTACGAGGCTGGTGGTCAGTTCCAGGGGCCTGGACAGCTTCCATGTTGCCCCACCGTCAGTGGAGTGTCAGATCCACTACCTCAGTCCTTAGCAGGATGAAGCACTCTGGGCACAGAGCCCCCTCCAGAACCAGTGGAGAATGACATCCACTACCTCAGTCCTTGGCAGGATGAAGTACTCTGGGCACAAAGCCCCCTCCAGAACCAGTGGAGAATGACATCCACTACCTCTGTCCTTGGCAGGATGAAGCACTCTGGGCACAAAGCTCCCTCCAGAACCAGTGGAGAATGACATCCACTACCTCTGTCCTTGGCAGGATGAAGCCCTCTGGGCACAAAGGCCCATCCAGAACAAGCTTTGCACTCCCCAGGATAAAGCAGTGGGCAAACCACCCACTGGAGAGACTTGAGAGACTGTGGCTTTGCACTCCCCCGGATAAAGCAGTGGGCAACCCACCCACTGGAGAGACTTGAGAGACTGTGGCTTTGCACTCCCCGGGATAAAGCAGTGGGCAACCCACCCACTGGAGAGACTTGAGAGACTGTGGCTTTGCACTCCCCGGGATAAAGCAGTGGGCAAACCACTCACTGGAGAGACTTGAGAGACTGTGGCTTTGCACTCCCCAGGATAAAGCAGTGGGCAGCTCACCCACTGGAGAGACTTGAGAGACTGTGGCTTTGCACTCCCCAGGATAAAGCAGTGGGCATGGAGCCCCCTAGTGGAGCTGGCGTTGTGCACTCATCCAGCTGAGGTGCCCCCCTTTCCCTTCCCCCTGAGGTGCCTGTTTTATTTCCATCTGATGCCCCTGCAGTGTTCTCTCCGTTTGGATCGGGTATTGAGTGTGGGCCTCGCCCATGCATTTTGGGCCCAGCGGTCCACGGACAATGTAGGTGCAGTACATGGACTTGAATTCTTGGTGCACATATTTGTTAATAGTGTATATATATTTTTGACTAATGAATTTTCCTGATTACAATCGTTCACCTCATTTCTTTTTGTCCTTGCGTTCTTCCAGGGGGGGTTGGGAGGTGTAAATGTAATGTTTCAGCATGGTGTGTGTGTTGTTGTGTGTGAGGGTGGGGGTGTTGCATGTTGCATGTGTGTGTCACTCTCTTTTCCCTCCCCCCTCCTCTGTGTCGTAGGTGCAGTACTCACCGTGGTCGTCGCCGCCGTCGGTCGTGCTCCTGGTAGAGGAGCAGGAAGACAATTGCAGGTAGAATTTAGAGTTCCGGCTCCATGGCATCCTGGTTCCTCGTGGGGTGTGTAGAGGTGAGAGTTTTCCCTTCCAAGTCCAGTTTCCGCCGTATTTTGGTTCACATTGAATCCGCCCCGGAAAAGGTGGCGGATTGGCCTCTCATAATGGTGTGGGCGGTACATTGTCTTCCGCCTGTCTGTTGGCGGTGACTTCCATGCTGTTTGTTTGTACCGCCATGACGGTCGGAGTGTTAAAGTGGCTGTCTATGTTGGCGGTTCCCACAGCGGTCATAATTCAATTTTTTTTACCGCCGGAATGTTGGCGGTCTTCCCGCCGCTTTAACACCGACCGCCAGGATTATAATGAGGGCCTTAGTCTCATACACTGGTAGTATGTCCCTGGGGGGTTTCTTACTCATTTTGCAAGCAAAGTTATGCAGGGCTGCAACAGTTTTCTGGAAGTGAAGCCCTCTAGTTATAATTGCCGTCTGCCATGCTACTTTTACGTCAAACATGATCCCCAGGTAGAAAAAGGACATAACGCAATCAATTCTAGTATATTTTATCATGAGGTTGGGAGTTTTCAGGAACACTTTCCCACACCTCATAGCAAATGTCTTGCTTTTATTAACTAGTAGCCTCAGTTCCTCTATGTAGGACACAAAGCATGTTAGTAGCTGTTGCAGTGCAAGGGAGGTTTGCACCATAAGAACAGCATCCTCAGCACATAAAAGGGCGGGAATGGTCTGGAACTCTATTTGGGGTAGGTTGATACAATTAGCAGATAATACATTACCCAGACTATTGATGTATAAGGAAAAGAGAAAGGGTGCCAGGACACAACCCTGTCTACACCCCTCTCTATTCTAAAAGGCTAGGTACATTTGCCCTTCAGTCCATATCACGATCTGGCACTACACCCATGATATGTTTGCCTAAGAAATTGTAAGATCGGTAGGTCCACCACCATGTTCACCATGATTGCCCATAATCTACTATGGATTATGCAGTCAAAGGCAGCAGTTTAGTCAACAAATACCAAGTACAATCTCCCTTGTTTGATAGTAGTGTATTCCTCAATCAGCATGCTTAGGTTCAGACTCTGTTCCACGGTTCCTACCCCCTCCCGGAACCCGTACTGTAAGTCTGATAAGACATTCTTGTCCTGGGCCCATTCCTGTAGTCTGTTGAAGATAACGTGACCCACCACTTTCAACACTGAATCTAGAATAGAGAGATAGGACGGTAACAAGCAGGGCTGTGTCTATCTCCCTTTTTGAAAACTGGACAGTGATTGATTCCCTCCATGACTTCAGTAGGCCAGCTTGGCAACATGCGTACAGGACTTGAGTAAGCAGTGGCCCCCAAAGGGTCATGTTGGCTTTAAACAGATCTACAGGGATGAAGTCTGGACCCGGCTCCTTGCTGGCTTTACTTGCATTTAGGGCAACAATAATCTCAGCCAGTAGGCAAGCTTGATAGGGAAAATAATGGGGGAAGATGTGTCACTGTCAGTCGCACAGTCTACTATCAGCCTTGACCTGTAACTAAGATTGGAATAAATAGTAAACAAGTGAGTAATCCACTCTCCCTCACTAATGGCCAATTCAAGGCATTGGTCCGGTGTCAGGCTGGAGGTAGGGTGATTTAATTACCCGCCAAAAAGCTGCAGGGTCCTTACTAGTGCTTGCTTTATGCAATTAGTCCCATAGTTCTTTTTTTAGGACTACTTTCCTCTGCTTTAAAACATACTTATAGTTGTTTCCTGGCAGCCCTGACTTCATTTACGCAGCGTGGATGTTTGTGTAGGGCAGCTTTCAGCATTCTATGGGACTTGGTGCAAGGATCATCAAACCACCCCCTCATCCTGTTGTTGCTACTGTCCTTGCCTGTAATTGCTAGTCCCTCCTTGACATCCCCAACAATCTTTTGAAAACTCTCCATAATATCCTCGGGGACAGATCCCAGGTCTAGGCAACTTTCAAAAGCCTGTGGCAACCACAGAACAGCCTTTTTAGAACCTCTTGGGGATAAATTTTTGACCAGTGCAGGGTATACCCGTTAAGCCTGTTAATGTCCATGGATCCCACAGTGCAGTATTCGGATGGTGGAGCTTGGGCTAAGAAATCCCTTGATGCCATATCCAAGTCCATGCTCAGGGAATAGTGGTCGCTGCATGCAATTGTGTGAGTAATAAAATTTCTAGCCATTGTGGCATTTCTGTTTGTGATCAATATGTAGTCTATCACTGAGTTTTTCCCTTGGCCATTGAATGCAGTTGCAAATGGGATTGGAGGGCAGCAAATCTTGTTACAGAATGCAAGGTCAGTGCTAAATATGAGCTTGTTCAGTTGTTCCCGAGATGGAGTGTGTGAAATGTGAGTGTCCAGCATTCCCTCTTTCACTTAATCCGCATATCTTTTCTGAAGCCCGAGTGCAAACTTCAGTATTGAAACCTCCTCCCATAGAACTACCAAGTCCTGGAATTTTCTAGTCCTGAGAGCTTTGATATCCTGTTTTAGTAGAGTCAGGGTGGTTTTTATCTCAGCTTTCAAGATGTTGGTATAGAAGTTGATTACTGCCAGCACCCATGTAGCTGATGTTTCAACAACAATGATGTGATGGTAAGGTTGGGGAGCCAGCATAGTTATACTAGCTGTCCTCATACAGGTCGATTTTGTGTTTAATGCAGACACCAAAATTTCAACAAAAGCACTTATATAATTGTGACTGATTTGGGGCACATGGATCAAAATAGGTGTATACCATATCACCCTATTAGGCTGAATCTACATCATCTGCACAATATTATAGCCAGAGTAGGGGCTGAGAGGGGAGCGTGGGCCATTGTGTCATTACATGCTAAGAAGGCATTCAACTCAGTATGATGCCCATTTTTTTTGGATATCTTGGTAAAAATGACGATCGTGCTTTGGTACATCAGGTTGATGAAACTGCTGTATGGCAGGCCAACAACTAGAGTGAAGGTTACCGGCTGCATCTCTCGGGGGTTTAGCATTGAGAGGGCATCAGGTAGGCAGGCCAATTATTGCCTATGCTATTTGCACTGGTGGTGGAGGCACTGGCGAAGCGGTGTGAATAGAGACCCTGATATGGGGGTGGACTGGCCTAAGGTGAGAACTTGCTGCTGCCACTTAGGGTAGAACCACACAGGTTCAGATACCTGGGTATATGGTTCACCAGGTATGATGCATCTCACAATGAGGCAAATCTGCTGCCCCTGATTAAGGAGCTAGAGGTAGATGTGAAGCATTCAAACACATTGCCAATATCTTTAGTGGCAAAGCGGCCATGTTTAAAATGATTGCACTTCCCAAGATACTCTATATCCTTCAGAACCGCCCATATAATGTTCCTGATGTCTGCTTTGCTAAGATTAATACAATCGTAAGGACTCTTCTCTGGGCGAGGGGCAACCCACTTTGCAATAGCAGTCCTACAATGCTCTAAATATGACAGTGGCATATAATTTCTGAATATCCTGAAGCACTACAAGGCATCTCAGGGTAGCGTGGGAAACAACTGGACCTATGTGGCCTAGAACGATCCAGCATTTTGGATGGACACATTAGGAATGGGTACCTGGAGCTATCTCCATGCACTGTATCGGGGAGACTAGGCCATAGGTTGAGGACAGCTACAGCACAGTAATAGCAACATGAAATAGATTTCACAGAGAGATGTGGTGGAAGGAGAGGCTAACCCCTAGGATGCTACTGTGGGAAAGGTCCAGATCGGGGCCAGTGGTGGTGCTCCAAGGCTTTTGTGGATGGGTGACATCAGCCTCTACAAACTGGCAAGTGTCTTGGATGCAACTGGCATTGTTCTATTTGAATATCTGAGAAAGGAATAAAAGATGCCTGTAAAGCAGTAGTTGTGATATAGTCAGCTGAGGCTTGCGCTCATGCACTCCTCGGGTGTATATCCAGGGATGAGGATGAGGAGATCCAAGAGGATGCCCCTTTGGAGAAGAGATTGCTGGACTGACATGCTCACAGAAAGCTCATGTTATTGACCTACGGGACAGTAATGAGGAATACAGAGGGAAAACTGACAAGACTGGAGGGCAGATGGGAACAGGATCTGGGAGAACTGGATGAGTAGGACTGGCAAACAGTGCTCGGAAGTAACCTCTAAGGCGCACTATTGCCTGGTCCACTAAAAAACCCTCTATTGAATGTACTATACAAGAAGGTTGCTATATAAAATTGGGAAGGAAGGGAACATGCTGTACTGAGATGTTGGCTGGAATGCAAGCTTATGCACATGATAAGAATCCACCAGAAGATGCAAGGTGTTCACTAAATCACTGAACGGGGCCAATGGGGGTACAAATGGAACGGCAACCCAAGCTTGCATTACTTGGAGTATGGGGGCCCACAGACCCTTGGTAAATATGGGGTGCATGGTGGCAAAGTGGGATATCACCCCAAAAATGGGGTTATGGGACTGGGAGGCTAGCATGGAGCGAAGTAAACTTGTAGAAAGGGAGATTATATAAAGTGAGAGACTGCCAGTGGAAGTTCAAGAAAATTTGGGGCAGCTGGGGTTTGGGCAGTATTCAATAGAGCTAGATGGAGCATGGAGGGGGAACAGGCCTGTCAAGATGGGGGTGGAACCCCGCCATGATTCAAATTATCAGAGGGTCAGGAGGAGGCACACCTCAGTCAACGGTGGAGAAGAAGGTCCTAAATTCCACACCCGATGACAGAGACAGAAGGGATCTACCAAGTTGGCTTTGCTGTTTATAATTTGTTACGGAGAGTGAGAGGGAAGTGTTGGACAAGGTCTGCCTGATGTGCTGTTTGTACTGTTTCTTGTTACCAAAGCAATAAAAAAGGCTTTTTTTAAAAACCAAAAAAAAGATTATTATAAAACTGGTTTAATAAACCTTTAATAAAACATGTTCCTTATACGTAGTTGATATCATTATATATTGTTAGTAAATATTATTATAATTGTTATTATTATGCACTATTAAAAAATTAAAACAAACATAATTCGAAATCTTTATTTTTTTAAAAAAAATTGACATTGAGATTGTAATCATACAAACCATCGCAAGAGGGCCTTGCACTCCAAATGAAGAGCATAGAGCTCCAGCGCTGAGTACTTTGGAAAACAATGCTAAGTTCCGCTGGTTCATGGGTTCAATCACCCTGGGGACTTATTTTTTTAAATGGAGCTGGTGGCAGCTAGATTTCCTGCAGCCCTCGAAAACATTACAAAATGCTAAGTGATGCCTCTCTCAATTCTAAGAATACCACCAAGTTTCCAAAATATAAAAAAATTAAGTCCTTGCAGAAAGGCCGGCTTTAGTGCTTGTGGCACCCAGTGCGACAATCATTTTGATACCCACCCATGACCTCCTCACTCGGGCTACTTAACTACCACCTTTAAAAAATGACCCTAATCTCTAAAGCCCCTCTCTCATATGCATTTTAAAGCACTGGAAAAGGCTGGCTTTACTAGCCCACTCAGCTATCTACATAAATTACAGCTCTGTTCTTTGCAGCAGTCATATTATCTCTCTGCACTAGTTATGTTGAGTCAAAACTACCTCTAGACAGAACTTTGATCCCTTGCAAGTACCTTAATCACAAAAGTTAGCTTGACATGTTTATTGCTGCTTCAAAGCTAGATACACAAAGAATTCTGCAGCAGATGGGTTTCTTCCTATTTTCCTCAGCTTTGTCCTTCATTTTGACCTTCAAGTGTGTTTTTCTGAGTGCCATAAGGTCTGTGCCGAATCAATGGAATTTAAGGTTTAAGTTTAGAAAATCCTTCCCTTGTTTGTTCAGAGTCTTTCCCACTTCAAGATTTCTTTTAGATAGGTGTGTACGTTCGCCATGTCTTTGGGCTGTATTATGAAGACTCAATGATATAATTATAGGTACATGGTCAGAGAGCCAATTGCTCGGGCGTCACACATGGTTATTTTGGGAAACCTGTGTTCACTAAAAATAAGTCTATTCTTATTTCTACTTTGTGAAGCAAGAGAAATATATCTCTCATACCATGATCTTCCAATAGCTCCTTTAATATATTTCTATCATTGCTGTTTGTCAAATTTGGTTTTCCAGACCTATCCAAGATTTGGTCAATCTTACTATTCCAGTCACCAAACCCTAAGAGTAGAACATGACTGCTTTCTTTAAATATTCAGTTGTGTTTGGCAACAAGCTAGCTTTATTAGACTGATCCTACTATGAGAGTGTAGTTCCGAATAGAGAGCATTGCCAATACACATCTCCCATCTGGATATGTCCGTATCATTCCATTCATTACTTGCTGCAATTGTTTAAAAGTATGGATACTCCTCCTCTCTTCTTGTAAAGAGCTTGTGAGGACTTAGTGACCTGGTGTGGTTTGTACAAATCTATTGAGCATATAACTCTTTGCACACAAACCATTTTGAGGTTATCCGAGTCATCAAGAGGAAGTTAAGTCTCCTGGAGAAGTGCTATCCCTTGTTTTCCATGCACTATCTTGGTACGATTTTGTTTTCTTTTGATAAAGAATGCCAGGTCATTAACATTCATGAACCATATTGCGAAACAGTGAAGAATGGTAGCCGTGGCAGAGGTCTGCATAACTGAGCCAGTGATATCTGGTACTGTCTCAATGCTACCTCATAGATACCAGCTATCAACACTAATGGGACTCGTGGACATCCTCTTCTGAGTCGATCCCGCGGTGAGGTTACTCAATAGATGATTGCTTAGATAAACAATTCAAAAGTTCTGTTACAGACTAGATTAATCAGCAAGATGAGATGAGTTGCTACTAACTTTTAACTGGGGGACTACTTTTAAGGCTTGTGGCCTGGTGTATTTAGAACATAAAATAGGAAGAGTTCCCTTTTGTAACAAATGAATGTATATGAAAAAAAACGTACTCTGTTCGCTTTGTTTCTTGGGGTCTTTCATATGGTATGTTATATTTTGAGCAGATCTTGATTTGCCTTTTGGGTTGGGAGTTCATGTTTGTCCATTTTCGCTTTAACCTTGAAAGCTTGATATCTTTCAGGGGTCCCCTTCTGCTCTATTAGGATATCCTTCCTGTGCAGTGGAGGGGATACAGTCTGTGGACATATTGACCAAAATGGAGCAGTGCAATATCATCATGTCCAGTTCATTCTCTAAGAAATTCTTGAGAAATGGTTCTAAATCTTTTGTGTCTTGATTTTCTCTAGTTCTAGCATTATATATCTCTATTATCGTCCCCGGTTAGTTAAAGCAGCCCATATCTAGAGATCAATTTTCTCACGTTTGGACTCAAGGCTGGAAACGTCTTTCTGGTAATATTTTTCTCAAGTGAATAAACTTCTGCAAAGTTTTTTGCCCCTCCAGAAATTGCCTCAGAAAATAGGAGTTGGTGTGACACTTTATTTCTAGGTGTACAGATCGATATTGGCTTCTGTCTTTTGGTTTTCAGTGATAAAATATATATATATATATATATATATATATATATATATATATATATATAGATATATATATGTTACTTGTTAGTGTATTATGGTAGTGTAAGCATTACCATCTGTTTAGTTCTATATATTAGCAGTGGTAGGGCTTTGTTTTCTCCAGCTCTGCAACAGGAGCTAAAAGTCTTCCTTATCAGGATATATTGCTTTATGTTAAGGCACTGACCTTTCTCCTTTAAACACAAGTTAACCCTCTGGGGCAGCATATGGATCAGTAGCCTCACAAATATGACGTAATGATACCAGCAAAAAGCACAAAAATGGTGGAGCCTGTGCAAATCAACTCTGCCCACTCTTTTGGGACATCCTGTACCTAAATGTTGATGCAGTGCTCGGTCAGTGTTTTTCTATTCAAGTACGTGTCTTTACTCTCATCATAGATGTGGCCACTGATATCCTGCTCATGGTTCCAATTACTTCTCTACATCTGGGAATCTTAGATCTATGTCGTGAAAAGGCTTAACGGCAGTAGCAGTCCAACACCACCAGCATTTCTCCAACAGAGGAGAGAGGCATGTAATCAGTTTCCAAGTGAGACTGTGATGTACGTGCTGTGCTTCGGTACTGTGCTCTTACCTGCCGCCCCATGCAAGAAGCAACTTACTGGCAATATTGTTCTGGCAGCTTCAGCACTTCTCTAGTCAGGAAGAGAGGTGTGGAATTCGTCTCAGGGTGTTTCTCTCTCTGCAGCAGGCAAAGTTCTGTTTCAGAACTGCTCTCTCCCCCGAGGCTTGGTCTCCTCATCTTTTTTCCTGCTTGACCTGAATCTCATGGTTGAGCTGAGGGCAACGACAAATGTAATCCATTGTTCTACAACTGTTTTTCTGGGTCTGCCTCCTTATTTCTCTCAGCATTCTTCAAAGGAGAATCACCATATTCCTATATTTAGCTGCATTGTATGTTACAGGGCCCGGAAGCATCTCAAAAGTTGGTCATCATGCTCGTTGCCATGTCTCACCTCCATCTCAGCATTTCAGTTCACAATATGCAGGAATTGCGAACCCTGCCCCTTAGACCGTATTGACCATAGTACCACAACGAGTGGCACTCAGTGTCAGTGGCACTACTGTCAGCTATCCCGTATATTCCCGCCCTGCACATGAACAATAAAAGCTGTTTGATATGTACAGCTTACATTTTTGAATGGTTCCCACGGGCCTTTCACGGGTAGTAACCATCGCATGCTTTGCGATTGTACCACAGCTTCAAGACATTTACGAATACCACTGGGAGTTGCATGGGAGAAATGCTCTTCGGACACCAAATTCGTGCATCAAGGCAATGCTCTATTAATAACACCAGAAAAAGAGGGTATTTAGCACTGTAAGCACTAAGGAACATTATTAGTACTCTGGAAGATGGCTCTAAATGCTTCCTTTTTTCCACTATGGTTTGAATTGTTGCTTTTTAACCTTTGCATTTTCCCCATGTGATGGTTTGTATATTTACCCCGTTGCACGCGATCTAGGATGGTGTAACCGCAGTTTTTTTCTCATACATATAGCAATGATCATTTCTGCAGTTTACATTATTGTCACGTGCGCTGGGTATATTTGTATTATTGTTTATAAACATTTACTGATCTGATTATGAGCCAAATATGATGATGACTTTCTAATCCAAACTACAAATATAACAAACAGGAGGGAAACGTTTCCATCAAAATGTCAATGTTAAATTTGGATACTTCGTTCAATATTGCACTTATTTACACTACTTTCATTGCATAGCAAATGAATACCTTCATTTAAGTTGTGGTCATTTTCCCAACTATATCAGCTGGACATTGTACTGTCATTAAGGGACTTAACTTGCAATATTTTCTGGCATGCTTGTCGTCGAGAGCCTAAAAATTGGATTGCAATAAAAGCCACAAATGTAGAACTCCAGCCGCAATTGGCATCGCCTAGGCCTTATTTTCCTGCTAAAGCTGAATACTGCCATCAGCACCCAGCTGCAGGGAAATGAGCTCAGGGCATTCATACGTTTATTACATGTCGCATGAATATTAAAGTACTAATATTGAAAATCATAGTAATATACAAAGATTACTCCCTTTTGCTCTTTACAAGCTGTCCTACGGTCAGAAACAAACAGAAAACAATAGTGCTACAAAATGTGAATTGCACATCATGTTTCTCATAGTTATTGGAAACGTTTGACCTGGGATTACTTTTTAATAAAAACATGCACGTGGAAAGGTTTATACTTCCCCAAACTACTGTGGACCGGACGAATGATAATTAACATGGATGTAGTTTCCCTTATGCGCACTCAGCAGCAATAGTCTAAAGTCGATGGGAAGTCACTGGCCATGTTTAAATAATGGGCTGTCTAGATAGAATTATGGTTTTGCATTTACTACACTGTACAATGAGCAACATTGGCATCTGTTAACATTTAATTAAGAACTGTAGGGTAACAGTACCCAACATGTTGTTTTAAAATGCAAATGAAATTGAACTAATGTTCCACTGGTCCTAATGTTGTAAAATTACAAATGTGCAGTTCTGCTCTCTTATGGTTCAGCTTAGCTCCAGTGGCGCTGCCTAATAAATTATAGAGCACGCTATGTGCTGCGCAGTGCACTCCCGATTCGACAAGGAATAAGCCATAATACCTCCACCAGATAGACGAACCGTTGATTAACTGTGATTTAAATTCCATGTAGCTGCACTTTTGGTAAGCGTGATCGGATGTCTCGGTTTCAAGCTATTGCCGATAGCTTGAGTGAAATGCTATACCAAACAATAATGTCTAGTTTATGAATGAAGATTTATTGCTGGCAAAATGAGTGCTTTAAATCGTACTCTTACTAATAGAACATTGTAAGGTTCTGGTGCACGATCACACAGAAGGAATCACCCTGGTTCTGAGTCAGAGAAACAAGCCTGCTTTCTAAGAAATTACATTGGACATTCGCCTCCGTGCAAAAAGAGATGAAAATCACACTCATTTTAGCCACATCCTCGGATATCAAACACAAAAGTCAGTTTCATAAAAATGTCACTGAGAACAAATTCAAGTACTAAATCGGTCCACAATGAATTGGTAAACATTTCTTGCAACAAAGCCGCAACTGTTGAGCCACTGTGCGTAATCTACTAAAAATGTTGTAAAATATGTACAATGAAGATGAACCAGGATCACATCTAACAATGACCTCACAAGCATTTTAATCAACGCCTCCCCAGTACATATGCACCCGATCAGCAAAACACAAACACATTTGTTCTACTAACATCATTCATACCAGACAATATGGGGACAACTCCTTATCCTAGTTTCCAATATATCAGAAAATGCGTTGCTGCACAAGGTGACAGGGCCAGTTTGAGACAGTGTTACCAGTGCGTCCGCAGGCGCTGACCTGATAGGGAGGCACTGACTTCAGAGGTGACGCTGTGTTGAGAAATCACGATTTAAAAGCACTTCCTTGTGCGTCCAACCGCCAGGCAGCAAAAAAATGTCAAGATAACTCTTAAGATTAATGTTCCTGCTAGGGGGAGAAATCAGAATTTTGTCTAGGGTAGATTTGACTCGCCATGAAGTAGCGCAGAGGGTTAACATGCCTGCTGCAAAGACCAGATCTTTATTTTATATGGATAGCTGAGTGAATTAGTAAACCAGCCTTTACAAGCCCTTGAGAACAAATGAAATATATATGGGAGATGGGCTATGGAGAGATGGGTGGCACTTTTGCTGAGGAGGAGGTCATGGGGAGGGGTGCCAAAAAAGATTGTCACACTAGGTGCCACCAGCACTAAAGCCAGCTCTGCAAGGGAGATGAGCAGTAGCTGGATTTGCAACAAATGGAGTAGCACAGATCAGCACAAATGTTTGTCACTAGTTTCTGGATAAAGTTAAAGCAGCGGTAATACCGCCAACAGGCCGGTATTAAAAAAATGGGATCACGACCACAGTGGAAACCGCCAACACAGACAGCCACTTTAACACTCCGACTGCCACGGCGGTAGCAACAAACACTGCCAACAGACAGGCAGAAGTCAATGTACCGCCCACCCCATCACAACCAGCCCATCTGCCAGCTTTTCGGGGGCGGTACCAATTCCATTAAAAGCACAGCAGAAACAGGGCTTGGAAGGGAAAACACTCACCTCTCGACACTCAACAAAGAACCAGGATGCCATGGAGCCCGAGCTGCAGATCCTGCCCATGCTAGGCTACCTCCTCACCTACCAGGAGTACGAACGGCGGTGGCGACGACCACGGTGAGTACTGCACCTAGTGCACAGAGGAGGGGGGAAGAAAAAGAGAGTGACACACACATGCAACACGCAACACCCCCACCCCCATCTTCACCCACAACACCATACACACAAACACTTGCAACAACATCACATTTACACCCCGTAACCCCCTGGAAGAACACAAGGACAAAAGGAATAGAGTCAAATCAGTGATATATTAGAAATAGTCAGATGTACGTAAGAATTTGAAAAACAGTATTTACAAAAATATACAATATGTACATAAGGCAGTACATAGTCCACTCAAAATGTCCATGGGCCACTTGGCCAAAACACATAGGCCAAGCCCACACTTGACTCCTGCCTCAATATGGAGAGAACACTGCAGGGGCATCAGGTCGAAAATACACAGGCACCTCAGGGGAACGGGGAGGGGGGCCACCTCAGCCGGAAGATGGAATAACGCCACTGCTCCTCGAGGAGTCTCCATGCCCACAGCGATGTCCTGAGGAGTGCAAGGCCACAGTCTCTCAAGTGGGTTGTTTGACCACTGCTTGGTCCTGGGGAGTGCAAAGCCACAGTCTCTCTAGTGGGTGGTTTGCCCACTGCTTGGGTCCTAGGGAGTCCAAAGCTGCAGTCTCTCAAGTGGGTGGTTTGCCCACTGTTTGGGTCCTGGGGAGTGCAAAGCCAAAGTCTCTCTAGTGGGTGTTTTTCCCACTGCTTGGGTGCTGGGGAGTGCAGAACCACAGTCTCTCAAGTGGATGCATATCTGTACTGGTTCTGGATTGGGCTTTGTACCTAGTGTGCGTCATCCTGCCAAGGATAGAGTAAGTGGATGCCTTCTTCCACTGGTTCTGGAGGGGGCTTTGTGCCCAGTGTGCTTCATCCTGCCAAGGATAGAGTGAGTGGATGCCTTCTTCCACTGGTTCTGGAGGGGGCTTTGTGCCAAGTGTGCTTCATCCTGCCAAGGATAGGGTGAGTTGATGCATATCTCCACTGGAGGGGATTTGTGGCCAGTGATGCAACACTTGGGGTGTGGTAGTTCACAGTCCCTCACCTGGGTGTCTGAGGCATGAGATTTGCAGTGACCAGGTTGCACGATAGTCCATGGAAGCATGGAGGCATGGATAGACCCCATCCGGTGGCAGCTACAGCTGCAAACTGGTAGTAGTGCCTGAGCTGGTGGGGGTGTTGCCAGGGGTGGAGGGAGACGCCAGTCCTTCTCCTGCAGCCTCGGACGGCTGCCCACTGGGGCTGCTGCAGCTGGTAGTGGTGCGACTGTCAGCGGTGCAGGTGGCGGTGCCTGCGGCGGGGCTGCTGGCGGTGCTGGTCGCGGTGCAGTGGGCGGTGCTGGCGGTTGTGCTGGTAGCCACCAGGCCTTCACCTGCAGCATTGGACGGTTGAAGTGCCTTGCCTGGTGTTTTGTGCCCCTTCCTCACCTTGGCAGATGGTGGTGTGACCTTGGGTCTGGCAGCTGGAGTCTTTGATGTGGCCTTGCTGGGTGGTTGTAACTCCTTCCCTTGCTGGATGCTGTCCCCCTCTTCACCTTGCCAGGTGGCAGAATGGTTTTGGCCTTGGCTGGGGTTGGTGGCACACTGGCTGGGAAGTTGGGTGCCCCCTTTGAGCCTCTGATAGCTGCAGGATCCACAGCGGATGTCGACTTGGTGGCTGAGGTGCTGGGCTGGGTTCTGGCCACTCTGGCCAAAGGGGAAGGATGTGGGGGGAGGGGTAGGGAATGTTTGCCAGGAAAAGCTTCTTAGAGACACTGGGCGGGAGAGGGTTTGGGAGTGGAGGAAGAGGGAGTGGTTGTAGGAAGTGTCTGTCTGCTGAGTTTGGGTGCAGGTGCATGAGCTGGATGTTGTTGTGAGGTGGATGGCTTTTGGGTGGGTTGGTGCTTGCATTTGTGTACTTTGGAAGGAGGGGGTCACAGTTACACTGGGAGAGGGCACTGGGGACGTGTGCATGGATGTGAGGGTGGTGACTGCCACTGAGGGGGGTGTAGTGATGGGCATGCTGGTGATGGAGGTAGTGATTGAGGATGTAGTGCATGCAGGTGTGAGTGGAGACACTACTGGGAGGGAGGTGGACGAGGAGGAGGAGGTAGACACAGTGGAGGCAGTGGATGTTTTGTATGTCTGCATGGGGATGGTGCTTGTGTGAGTGCCTGTGAGATGAAGTGCGGTGCTTGCGTTTGCCTGAGCCACTTTTGTGTGTTGAATTGGATGAATGCTGGCCCGAAGGTGTGCTTTGGATAGGATGGGGTTGAGGGGATTGGGAATGGGTAGAGGAATTTGGAGAGGGGAGGCTATAGACAGGGACAAAGACTGCCATCAGGGAGGAGGCCAGAGCCTGAAATGCTCTCTGTTGGGCCGCCACACCAGAGTGAACGCCCTCCAGGTATGCATTTGTTTGTTGCAAATGCCTCTTGACACCTTGGATGGCATTCAGAATGGTTGACTGCCCAACAGTGAGGGATCTCAGGAGGCCAATAGCCTCCTCACTGGGGCAGGCCCTGAGGTGCCTGGGGCGAAGGAGATGCCCACCCTCCTGGGTGAGTGGGCATGGGAAAGACACTGAGGGGTTACTGGGAGGGTGGTGCTGGTAGGGGGGGTGGCGGCTGTACCTGTTGTTTGGGTGGGCACAGAGGTGTCCACCACCACCAGGTAGCTTCCATCAGAGGAGGAGTCACAGTCTGTAGTGTCCCCTCTTGTCCCCGTCGAGGTGCTCCCCTCACCCTCCATCCCACTTGTGACCTCACCATCGGTGAATTCGGCCTCCAGGCCCATGTGGGATGCAGCTCCCTCCATCTCCAGTGCCTCTACTCCTCCACCAGATGATGCTAATGCCCACAAGGACAGGGTGACAAAACAACGAGGGGGGGAGGGAGAGACAGAGGATACACTTGGTCAATGCAAGCCACAACACTACTGTTGGCGTACACAACACACAAGGAGCAGCCCTATGCACTAGGCCATGCACTACCAGTTACTAAGATAGTCACCAGCCCATGGGTTACATGCCTAATGCCATTAGCTTCTCACCTGAAACCCACAGGAACCTGCCAAGTAGTAGATGCCCACTAACACTATTGGGATAGGAGTGCTTCAGAGCCTGCCCAACAAGGGACTTACCCTGCCATGTTCACCCTGGCCATGAGGGCACCCACAGCCCACATTCCCCAGCCAGGTAAACCTTAACATGCGCACAGTCAGGAATCTGAATCTGTGCTCACCCTCTTGTGGCTGCTGTGATGCCTTCAAGCGCCCAACCAACTCCGGATAGGCCACCGCCAGGATGCGGATCATCAGGGGGGTCAGGGTACGACGGGCACCCCTTCCTCGTTGGGAGTCCATCCCCAGCTGGGCCTTCACTGTCTTCCTTGCCCAGCGGTGCAGGTCCTCCCACCGTTTGCGGCAGTGAGTGCTCGGCCTGTCAAAGACCCCCAGGGTCCGCACCTCCTTGGTGATGGCACACCAAATACCCTTTTTCTGATGGGCACTGACCTGCATGGAAAAGACAGCAGAAAAGGGAATTAGTTAACCGTCCGGACTGTCACACTCATGGCCCACCAGACCCCTCTCATCCCCTGACGCACATACATTGACCACCATACATGCAGCATTCTGGCCAGGACGCCTCATCCCCCCTACATGTAGGTTACACACAGACCAATCCATACATTCATGGTCCACGCATCATGCTCACAGTGTACTCACCTGTTTGTCTGGAGGACCTTAGAGTAAGTGTACTGGGGTTTCTCCAACTCCTCTGAAGTGAAGGCAGGGGCCCTTTCCCCAGATACATGAGCCATTGTCACTTCCAGATACAGGTCACAGTAGCACTTGCAGTGTAGGTCCTCTGCTGTTGAAGGTAAGGTAGCAAGTGAGTGAATAGATAGAAAATAGCATTCACGTCTATGGCGGTGCGTACTGTCACCACCGGCGTACATCGCCATTGGCTCCTGGAACACATAGGGCCCAATGATAACCAATGCGAAGTTGCACGGCGGTCATCGAGTGCCTACCACAACAGCGCACAACGCCAGCGGAATTACCTCATTTCCACTTGTCCCTCCTCAGAGGTCAGGCAGCTGCTACTTCAGGGGGGAACATGGCATGACACCTAACTGCGTCACAGCAGACATTGGCACAGCAACTGACTCTCGGATTCACATACTGGTTCTGTAAAGGAAAAGATGCATCATTATTTCAATTGATGTGTAAATATGACCCTCTGCTCACCGTTTTCCTCCAAAGGCTTCGACCGTTGAGGATGAATATGACATGGCGACATCCTCCAGTGTACAGACCCCTGGTGGACCTTGTGACAATGGAGGACAGACACATTATCATAACATACATGCTTGACCGGGCCACAATCCAAGAACCGTGTGCCCAATTGGAGCCAGACCTGATTTCAGCTATGCGCCAGCCCACAGGTACCCCCCCTCTAGTGCAGGTCCTGTCAGTGCTCCATTTCCTGGCCATGGCATTAGGGATGTCTCAGCCAATGTTCTCCAACGTGTTGACCAGAGTGTTTGCAGCCCTGCTAAAACACATGCACAGCTACATCGTATTCCCCCAGGTGGAGGATTTGGCCACAGTGAAAGCTGACTTTTCTGCCCTGGGACATATCCCCAACATCATTGGTGCCATTGATGGTACACTTGTGGCATTTGCCCCCCCCCCGGAGAAATGAACATGTGTTCAGGAATCGAAAAAGCTATCACTCCATGAATGTGCAGATGGTTTGGCGGACCAGGACATCTCCCATGTGAATGTCAAGTATCCTGGCTCTGTGCATGATGCATTTATCTTAAGGAATCACAGCATCCCATATGTGATGGGCCAACTCCAGAGGCACCGGGTTTGGCTAATAGGTGAGCCCAAGGTCCCCACCCAGTATTAGTTGGTGTCTGGGTATGGGCTTGTCCCTAAGGGTTAGTGTGTGTCTAACAGGTATCCCTCGATATTTGCAGGTGACTCTGGTTACCCCAACCTCTCATGGCTACTGACCCCAGTGAGGAATGCCAGGACAAGGGCAGAGGAATGTTACAATGAGGCACATGGGTGAACAAGGAGGATAATTGAAAGAACCTTTGGCCAGGTTCCGGTGCCTCCATCTAACAGGTGGATACCTGTATTACTCACCCAAGCAGGTGTGCCAGATCATCGTTGCATGTTGCATGTTGCACAACCTGGCCTTGAGACGCCAGGTGCCTTTTCTGCAGGAGGATGAGCCTGGAGATGGTCTTGTGGCAGTGGTGGAGCGTGTGGACAGTGAGGAAGAGGAGGCAGAAGAAGAAGATGTGGACAACATAAGTAATATAATACAGCAGAACGTCCAGGGACACACAGGTAAAACACTGTAACTTCACTTTACATTTCAGTTTTCTGTTGGACATTGTACATGGCAGCCTGATTTCCCTATGTCTATGGCCACTTCCTGTACCCTTTGGCATCTCTATTTTCAGATCTCTGTGGCCCACTCTGGTTCCTGGTATGTTTACTGCTGCCCACTAAAGGTCATTCAAATGTAAACTTAACTGTACATATGACTTGCAATGCTTTGATAATGTTGTACTAATATCTGTTTGAATCATTTGACAGACTCCAGATTTGTATTTGTTCCAAGGGTGTTTATTTAAGTGCTCATAAGTAGAGGGGGACGTGCAATGGGCTGGGGTGATGGTGGAGGAATGTCCAGTTAGAGTCCAGTCTTTTGGTATCACAGGTGCATTGTCCAAGTGGGCATAGGAAGGGGGGCAATGGCAGTTCAATGTGGACAGGGTGACAGAGTGGGACAGAAGGGTGACAATCAGGAGAGTCTTATTTCCTGGCGGGGGTCTTGGCAATGTTCTCTGGCTTCTGCCTGGATTGCAGGGACCGTTTGCGGGGCGGTTCTCCTTCAGCAGGGGGGTGGGGTGCTGGTGGCCTGTTATTCCTGTTGCGGGGCCTCCTGTCCACTAGCACTGGCAGAGGTGGAGGGCTGTTCATTGGTGTGGTTAGGGTCAGGGCCCGTTGGTGGGCCACTGCCTCCGTCATGGTGTTGGCCGTGTCTGCCAGCACCCCTGCAATGGGGACCAGGATGGTGTAGATGTGTTTGAGTTCCTCCCTGATGCCCAGGTACTTTTCCTCCTGCAGCTGCTGGGTCTCCTGCAACTTGGCCAGTATCTGGCCCATGGTCTCCTGGGAACGGTGGTATGCTCCCAGGATGTTGGTGAGTGTCTCCTGGAGAGTGGGTTCCCTGGGCCTGTCTTCCCCCTGTTGCACAGCAGTCCTCCCCGCTTCCCTGTTGTCCTGTGCCTCTGTCCCTTCAACCGTGTGCCCACTGCCACTGACCCCAGGTCCCTGATCATCCTGTGTTTGTGGGGTTGCCTGGGGTCCCTCTAGTGATGGACACACTGCTGATTGACGCGTCCTGGGGACAGAGGCATGGGTCCGCTGGGTGGGTGCTGTGCTGGTGTTTCCTGAGGGGGGAGGCTCTGTGGTGGGTTGAACTGTGGCAGGGTAACTGACTGTCCAGAGGTCCCTGATGGGCTAGGTTGGTCATCGTGATCCAGGCATACAGAGCTGCTGTCATCACTGTGGGCCTCTTCTGAGGGGGGACTGGATGATACTGGCAACTCCTCTCCGGTGACATTGAGTAGGGGTCCTGTGGGGTTGCAAATTCAGTGTTATTGTATCTGCGTGTGCCATCTTGTGCATGGGTGTGTTGCCCTGTATGGTTGTGATTTCCCTGTCTGCCTTGTGTGTGTGGTGATTTTGTGGGCTAGGTGATTCTCTCTACTGGACATGCTGTGGAGATGGTTGTCCATGCAGGTCTGTGATGGGGGTCCATGAATTGTTGTGGCATGCAGGACTTGGTATTGGGATGGGTGGGTTGTGATAGTGGGGTATGTGTGAGGTGGTGGAGTGATGGGAGTGAGGGAGGGGGTATGTGTTGGCATGCAGGTTGGGGGTTGATAGTAGTAAAGATTTGACTTACCAGATCCTAGTCCTCCTGCTACTCTTGCGAGGCCCTCAGGATGCATGATTGCCAAGACTTGCTCCTCCCATGTTGTTAGTTGTGAGGGAGGAGGTGGGGGTCCACAGCCTGTCCTCTTTACAGCTACCTGGTGTCTTGAAACCACAGAATGCACCTTCCCCCGAAGGTCGTTCCCCCTCTTCCTGATGTCATCCCTTGTTCTGGGGTGCTGTCCCACGACATTGACCCTGTCCATGACTCTCCGCCATAGCTCCATCTTTCTTGCAATGGACGTCTGCTGCAACTGTGATCCGAATAGATGTGGCTTAACCTGGATGATTTCCTCCACCATGACCCTTAGCTCCTCCTCTGAAAACCTTGGTTGTCTTTGGGGTGCCATGGATGTGTTGTGAGTGGTATGTATGAGGGTATGCGTGGTGATGTGTTGGGGTGTGGTGCGTGGATGGTGTATGGGTGATTGTGTTTTGTGGCTCTGATTGAGTGGGTGCTCCTGGCTTGTCTCTCTCTGTTAGCTATCTTTTTTCATTGAAAAGGTTGTGGGTAATGTGGATGTGTGTTTTATATTGGATTGGGTATGTGGGTGTGGTGTGTGTATGTATGTCAGGTGTGTGTAGTTTGAATTGTCCAATCTGGTGTAGTTTTGTAAGTGTGTGTGTATTTTGAGCGCAGCGGTGTGCACCCACAATGGTTTACTGCGGTTACAAGACCGCCGCAATAATTTGTGGGTCCTGATACTGTGATTATATTCCTGTTGGCGTAACGGTGTGGGTTTTGGTACTGCCAATTTATCACTGACCTTTGGTGTGGGGGACTTGTGTGGGTGTCTGTATAGTGGCGGATTTCTCAGTGTGGGTCATAATACCCGTAGCGGAATACCGCCACGGTCACGGTATGATGGTGGCCGTCAGAACGGCGGTAGGTGACATTTACCGCCAATGTTGTAATGAGGGTCTAAATGTTGTAATTATTATTTAATAGCATTCCAAACTCCCAAAATTGAAAAAATAATGTTTCAAGTTCTCACATGATACAATTTATGCTACATCAGATACAAAAGATCATTCCTTGGTAGTTGTATGAAGCAGGAATTGTGTCTAGTTCTTGTTAGAGTACACACCAAATCATCATGTAGATCAAGTTGATACTTCCACAATATATATTTTGGATGCAAGTTGTAATTTGTATATTTAATGCTTAATGCTTGTGTGAAACTTTCACTCTATAGTAGCGTCATCAGCAAAATGAGATATTTTTTGATATGGGACAATAACAATCCTAAATAATACTTGTCTGCAATGTGGATACATCACATTGCAGTGTGAATTCAATGTGAATTTTGCCCCAGAGATAGGAAGCATATAGAATCAGCAGCTTGTGCACACAAATAGTTTTTAAATTATTTCTCCTCAAAATGTGTCTTTGGCATGTAAGAAAATCAGATCCACTTTAGTTGTTATCACAGGGGGTTTGCAAATAGTGATGGACCTAAAGAGTAGATCTAAGGTGAACCCAAACTGTGGTTCCATTGCAAAACTACAGATAGATCACAAAAAGGTGTTGGACAATTAGCATTCACTATTTGCCAAATATCTGTTAGTCCATCAGGCGTATATTGTCATACTGTTGTAAAATACTTGTCAGTTTTTGTAACCTAGTGTTTGATATTATCTGCCAATTGTCTGAGTAAGTCAGATAGCTTAACTTATAAGAGCAAGTTTGGGAGGAAACCTTACTACCTCTCAGTGAGTATCAAGCAAGCCTTCTGTATAGAGTTCGAAGGGTAATGCAGCCAGTACAAACTCTTGTTTTAGCCAACTGAAAGTGGGAAAATTATGGGCCATATCTGCCTTGCCTGAGAGACTGACTCTTGGAAATTGAGTTATTAATTTAGGCAGGGGTACCACTACCAACTTAATAACCACTGTCGTTGTGGCACAAACAGGAGGCAATCCTCATAGAAGAGAGCACTAACTTCAATCAGCATCAACAATTTCAATGTAAAAAATAAAACACAATAAAATTCCAATCCCAATTTAGAAGAATATAGATATTTTTAAAGAGAAAATTGACAGCAAGATCATCAAAATATGCATAGGCAAAAAGTGACTGTGTGTGTGAAAGTGGCAATTATTATTTGTAGCGCCGCCAACATGACGTAGAGGGAAACGCTTGAAGATATTCGAGGCTTATCATGGTCCTCGTATTTTACCTTCTTCGATCGTTTTTTCATCACATACGACATTAATTTGTTTCTAACAATTTGGAATTTCGAGATATTATCCTTACTATAGCCTTGATAAAGTCTATCCAGATGAAACACGTGTCGGCTGTTTGTATACTATTTGGACTGCTGTCCACAGCTGTTATATATTATTTGGACTTGTACACTTGAACAAGGATGTATGTTTCCATCTTCGATTCTGGTTCCAAGATGTCAGCTTAGGCCACAGGCCATTGTTCTTATTCAAAGACAATACGAGGAATAAAACTGAACATTACAGCTTCTTGGGATGTGCCTTGGTGTTTTTTCTATGCATCATCAAAATATGTTAGGGGAACCAGAGATAATTAATTTTTTATATTTTAGGTCACCAAGAAAAAGTAAAGTGACGATCAAAAGTCACTCTTCCCAGTTGACCAGGACCTATGTGTGACATTTGGCCCACCACAATGGAGTTTGGATACACCAAGAGGTCATTCCAGTAAAAGTTTTTACTTTCTGACACAGAATCAGATTTAGAGTTTGCCAGATACAGTTTACCCTGTTGGGATGATGGAGAGCAATACATCCACCATCCTGAGGGACATCTGCCTCCTATATTTGGAGCTGTCTGCTGGTAGAGTTGGCATTATTGCACATATATATACCACGTCTAGCATGTCGGACGCATAACTCCTCGGCTCCGGACCCAGGTCGAGCAATTATTCCCAAATGCCGGTCCCAGAACGTTGCTGGTACCGTCATAGAACCGGGTGAGGATGAAGAGGTTCTGGGCTTGAGGCGCAGCCCAAACCACAGTGCTGAGGCAGTCTCCTATGGTCCTCGGTATATGGTTGTGGCCTCTCACCTGCTTTCCTATGCTTCCGGGTGGCCCGCGGTTGACTGCGGTGGACCACCGACGTCAAAGGACTGCCAGTGAGCCATTGGACCGGGTGGAGCAGAGCTGACCTCCCTGCCTGGAAAAGCTGAGCAAGTGTGCTGATAGGGTGCCCTGGGGGAAAGTGCACAGCCCAGAAGGCAGAGGTCCCGCAGGATAACACGTGTCTTCGGGCAGGCTATGCAGCGGCCTGAGTGTGCCCCCATGCAGTAACTGGCAGTTGACTGCTGTGGTAAGACTGCCGGAGGAGGGCCAGGCATGACCATAACTCGACCACGAGGGGCCTGGCTGGGGCCCAGAGGGGAGCCTACTGCCTGTTCAAACACCAGCGGCGAACACAAAACGGGAGGGGGGAACCTGCCTACGGCCTAGAACAGTGAAGAAAACGGGCCTGGCGCGGGACCCCCCCCGTGACAGCAGAGTTGGGGGCACTACATTTCAGGGGCCCACATGGCCTAATTACCAACGGCGTCACACATACCCAGGCCTACTGTCAACACACATACAGGCCACATTTTGTGTATGATTGGTGTTTTGCGCATACTGTGGGTACATACCTCTGAGTTGTTTGACTCTGTGCTCGCTATTGTCCTTCATAGGCACCGTCCGCTGGGACATGTGAGGAGATGGCGGAATCCTCCGGTGTACCGACCGCCAGTGGACCTGTCGACAATGGAGGAAAGACATTTGATCATCACCTACAGGTTTGACCATGCCACAATCCAGGAACTGTGTAGCCAGTTGGAGCCAGACCTGATGTCAGCAATCCTCCATCCCACAGGAATCCCCCCTCAAGTGAAGGTGCTATCAGTGCTCCATTTCCTTGCAAGTGGGTCTTTCCAAACAACTGTGGCCATGGCATCAGGGATGTCCCAGCCAATGTTTTACAAAGTGTTGTCCAGAGTGTTGTCTGCCCTGCTGAAACACATGCGGAGCTACATCGTTTTCCCTCAGGTGGAAGACTTGCCTACAGTGAAAGGTGACTTCTATGCCCTTGGACATATCCCTAACATCATAGGTGCCATTGATGGGACCCATGTGGCTTTGGTCCCCTCCCCACAGGAGTGAACAGTTGTACAGGAACCGGAAGAGTTATCATTCCATGAATGTACAGATGGTATGTTTGGCAGACCAGTACATCTCCCATGTGAATGCCATGATCCCTGGCTCAGTGCATGACGCCTACATCATTCAGAATAGCAGCATCCCTTATGTGATGGGTCAACTACAGAGGCACCGGGTGTGGCTATTAGGGGACTCTGGTTACCCCAACCTGTCATGGCTACTGACCCCAGTGAGGAATCCCAGGACCAGGGCAGAGGAACTCTACAATGAGGCCCACGGGCGGACTAGGAGGGTGATTGAACGCACCTTCGGCATCCTGAAGGCCAGGTTTAGGTGCCTTCATATGACAGGTGGATCCCTATTCTACTCACCAAAGAAGGTGTGTCAGATCATCGTGGCCTGCTGTATGCTTCATAATTTGGATTTGCAACGACAGGTGCCTTTTCTGCAGGAGGATGGTCCAGATGGCGGTGTTGTGGCAGCTGTGGAGCCTGTGGACAGTGATGAGGAGGAAGCAGAGGAAGAAGACATTGACAACAGGGACTCAGTCTTCCAGCAATATTTCCAGTGAAACACAGGTGAGAATACATTCCTGCCTACTACAAGTACTTTTACACTTCTACCTCTATTCCGTCTGCTGATTTCACCCAGTGTATGGTCACTGAGTTGTCACTTTCCCTTACGGTTTCACAGGTGTGGGTCCCAACATGTGTCATCTGCTTAGATTTCTCATGGACTAGAGCTGTGTGACATAGGTATGTTGACATTACTATTTCCTGGAAAATTTGTCACTGTAATTGCAAATACACTATTTCAAAATCACAGACAGACTCCAGATCTTTTGGTGCTTTAGGTGTGTTTATTTAAATGAAAAATATTGGAGGGGGAAGTTAAATAGTGAGGGGTATGGCGGAGGAGTGTCTATGGCAGAGTCCAGTCTATTTGTCTCATAGGTGCATTGCCCACATGGGCATAGGAAGTGGAGTTGGGGCAGTTCCAATATGGACAGGGTGGCAAAGTGGGACAGTGGGTTGACAATCAGGGTGGTCTCATTTCTTGGTGGGGGTCTTGGCATTGTGCTCTGTCTTGTTCCTGGATCTCAGGGACCTTGTGTTTAGTATTTCCCTCAGCACCCCTACGATGGTGCCCAGGGCGGAGCTGATGGTTCTGAGTTCCTCACTGAACCCCAGATACTGTTCCTCCTGCATGCGCTGGGTCTCTTGAAACTTGGCCAGGACTGTTGCCATCGTCTCCTGGGAGTGGTGGTATGCTCCCATGATGGAGGAGAGGGCCTCGTGGAGAGTGGGTTCCCTTGGCCTGTCCGCCCCCTGTCGCACGGCAGCCCTTCCAGTTCCGCTGGACCGGTGCCCACTGCCACTGCCCCCAGGTCCCTGTTGTTGTTGGGGTGGTGGGTTATCCTGGGTTTCCTGTAGTGGTGGACACACAGCTGATTGAAGTGTCCTGGGTACGGAGGCGTCCTGGGCTCGCCTTTGCGAGGGGAACCGACTGTCCCGAGGCCCACGATGGTCCGGGCTGGTCATCTGGATCCAGTTGGACAGAGCTGCTGTCATCACTGTGGGCCTCTTCTGTGGGTGGGGTGGAGATGTCTGGACCCTCCTGTCTGGTGACACTGGGTAGTGATCCTGCAAGGGTGTAAAAGCTTAATTATTGCATCTGTGTGTGTCATGGTGGGCAATGGGTGGGTGACCGGTGTACCCCAGTGCTTGCATTCCTATGTGGGGACTTTTGTGATGATGGTTTAGGGGGTTGCATAGGTATGTGCAGTGGCCATGCTTTAGTGATGGGTGTCCATGCGTTGGGGTTGCATGCAGGGCTTGGTGTTGGGATGGGTGGTTTGTGATAGTGGGGTATATGTGAGTTGGTGGAGTGATGAGGGTGAGGGTATGGGTAGGAGTTTGTGATGGAATGCAGTTAGGGTGGGGGATATAGTAGTAAAGATTTGACTTACCAGAGTCCATTCCTCCACCGAGTCCTACGAGGCCCTCATGATGCAGAATCGCCAAGACCTGCTCCTCCCATGTTGTTAGTTGTGGGGGAGAAGGTCAGGGTCCACCGCCTCCGATAACCCACCACCCCAACAACAACAGGGACCTGGGGGCAGTGGTAGTGTGCACACGGTCCAGCGGACGGAGGCACTGGAACACAGGGGAACTGGGAGGGCTGCCATGCGACAGGGGGCGGACAGGCCAAGGGAACCCACTCTCCACGAGGCCCTCTCCTCCATCATGGGAGCATACCACCACTCCCAGGAGACCTGGCCTTCAGAAGGCCGAAGGTCCGCTCGATCACCATCCTAGTTCGCCCATGGTCCTCATTGTAGCATTCCTCTGCCCTGGTCCTGTGATTCCTTACTGGGGTCAGTAGCCATGACAGGTGGGGTAACCAGAGTCACCTGCAAATGGTGAGAGGCAACTGTTAGACACACACTAACCTGGAGGGATAACCCCAGACAACCATTCCCACTGACTTGCTTCCAGGTGCTCACCTAATAGCCACACACGGTGCCTCTGGAGTTGACCCATCACATAAGGGATGCTGCTATTCCGCAGGATGTAGGCGTCATGCACTGAGCCAGGGAACATGGTATTCACATGGGAGATGTACTGGTCTGCCATACATACCATCTGTACATTCATAGAATGATAACTCTTCCGGTTTCTGTACACCTGTTCACTCCTGTGGGGGGGACCAAAGCCATATGGGTACCATCAATGGCACCTATGATGTTGGGGATATGTCCCTGGGTATAGAAATCACCTTTCACTGTAGGCAAATCCTCCACCTGAGGGAAAACGATGTAGCTCTGCATGTGTTTCAGAAGGGTAGACAACACTCTGGACAATACGTTGGAAAACATAGGCTGGGACATCCCTGATGCAATGGCCACAGTTGTTTGAAAAGAGCCACTTGCAAGGAAATGGAGCACTGACAGCACCTGTACTTGAGGGGGGATTCCTGTGGGATGGCGGATTGCTGACATCAGGTCTGGCTCCAACTTGGTACACAGTTCCTGGATTGTGGCACGGTCAAGTCTGTAGGTGATTATCAAATGTCGCTCCTCCATTTTCGACAGGTCCACCAACAGTCAGTACAACAGAGGATGCCGCCATCTCCTCACATGTCCCAGCAGACGGTGCCTATGAAGGACAACAGCAAGCACAGAGTCAAACAAATCAGAGGTACGTACCCACAGTTTACCCAGAACACCTATCATACACAAAAGGTGGCCTGTATGTGTGTTGAGACTAGGCCTAGGTATGTGTAACACAGTTGAAAATGAAGCCATGTGGGCCCCTGAAATGGCGGCTGCCTGACCTGTAAAGTGGGACAATGGGATGTGAGGTAACTGCGCTGGCGTTGTACACCGTCGTTGTAGGCTGTCGAAGACCGCGGCGCATTGCTGCATTGGATAACATTGGACCCTATGGGTCCCAGGAGCCAATGACGATGTACACCGGCGGTGAC
The DNA here is from genome assembly GCF_031143425.1 of Pleurodeles waltl. Taxonomy (NCBI): domain Eukaryota; kingdom Metazoa; phylum Chordata; class Amphibia; order Caudata; family Salamandridae; genus Pleurodeles; species Pleurodeles waltl. Next base: position 827,605,058 of record NC_090446.1, read on the forward strand.
GGTGCGCACTGCCATTTTCTATCTGTTCAATCAATCGATACCTGATCTTCGACAGGAGAGGACCTACACTGCAAGTACTGCTGTGACCTCGGTCTGGAAGTGACAATGGCTTGTGTGTCTGGGGATAGGGCCCCTGCCTTCACATCGGAGGAGTTGGAGAAGCTTGTGGATGGGGTCCTCCCCAGTACACGCTACTCTACGGTCCTCCAGACAAACAGGTAAGTACACAGGGAGGATGTTGTATGGGCTATGCCTGTGTGGAGAGGGCTGGATGTTAGAAGGAAGGGGGCAGAGTGCTGCGTGCATGAAAGACGGTGAATGCATATGCCACATGGCAAGGGTGGGGATGGGGGCCAATCACTTTGACTGTGCAGCTGGTAATAACTTCTCTTTTTCCCCTGTACATTTCATGTAGGTCAGCCCCCACCAGAAAAAAGATATTTGGCGTGCCATCGCCAAGGACGTCCGGACTCTGGGGGTCTACCACAGATGGAGCACCCACTGCTGGAAAAGATGGGAGGACATTCGCCGCTGGAGCAAGAAGACAGCGGAGGCTCAGCTGGGGATGGCCTCCCAACGTGGGAGGGGTGCCCGTCGCACCATGACCTCCCTGATGTTCAGGATCCTGGCGGTGGCCTACCCGGAGTTGGATGGGCACTTGAGGGCATCACAGCAGACACAAGGAGGTGAGTACACTCTCATTCTGCTGACTTTGCGTGCAGTGGAGTTTTCTGGGTGGGGGAGGAGGGCTGTGGGTTTCCCTAGGCCAGGGCGAGTTCCTTAGGCAAGGCCCCTCCGTAAGGCAGGCCATGTGGCACCCCAGCCCACCTCTGTAGACTGCCAAGTACAGCTATTCATGCCCCTGTGTCATCTATGTGTGCAGATGTCATCCATAGCCTTGTAGGCCATTTCCCAGGAATTGAACAGTGGAGCCCAAGAGCGCGCCGTAGTGCAGGGGGCTTATGTGTCTGTCGTGTCCGCCAACGGTATCGGTAATGCATGCACTCAACATGTCTCTCTTCCCCCCCCTTTTTGTGGTCTCCCTGTTCTTGTGTGCATTAGCATCATCAGGCGGAGGAGCAGTGGCACTGGAGCACGAGGGAGCTGCATCCCACATGGCCCTGGAGGGCGACACTATGGAGTCTGAATTCACCAGTGGGACGGAGGACGAGGGGAGCTCCACGGCGGGGACAGGAGCTGAGACCAGTGACACGGACTCGTCCTCTGATGGGAGCTCCCTTGTGGTGGCGGCAACATCTGTGCCCCCGCATCTACAGGTACAGCCGCCACCCCCCCTACCAGCACCGCCCTCCCAGCAGCCCCTCAGCGTGTGCCCCGTGCCCGCTCACCCAGGAGGGTGGGCATCACCTTTGCCCCAGGCATCTCAGGCCCTGCCCTAGTCACCCCTGCTGCCCTCAGTGAGGAGGCCATTGACCTCCTCAGGTCCCTCACTGTTGGGCAGTCTGCCATTTTGAATGCCATCCAGGGTGTAGAAAGGCAGTTGCAACAAACTAATGCATTCCTGGAGGGCATTCATTCTGGTCAGGCGGCCCTTCACCTAGCTTTTCAAACTCTGGCCTCAGCACTGATGGCAGCCATTGTCCCCGTCTCTAGCCTCCCCCCTCCAACTTTATCCAGCCAGACCCAATCCCCTGTACCTCTGCCTATCCCAAGCACACCATTAGACCAGCATGCACACATGTCAACACACAAGGGAAGCTCAGGCAAACATAAGCACCACACATCCCACAGGCACTCACGCAAGCAATACACACATGCAGACACACCCACATCCACTGCCTCCACTGTGTCCCCCTCCTCCTCATTTCCCTCCTCCCTCCCAGTCTCGTCTACACCCACACCTGCATGCACTACCTCTACAGCCACTACGTCCCTCACCAGCACACCCACCAGCACACACCGCTCACGTGCAGTCACCACCCCCACTACAATTCACAGGTCCCCTGTATCAACTCCCAGTGTGTCTGTGACGCCCCCTCCCAAGATACACAAACGCAGGCACACACCCACCCAGCAGCCATCCACCTCACGACAGCCTCCAGCACATGCACCTGCACCCAAAGTCACCAAACGTAGACCTCCTACTACCACCACCTCTTCCTCCACTCCCAAACCCCCTCCAGCTACCCGTTCCAGTGTGTCCCAAAAACTTTTCCTGTCCAGCCTTGACCTTTTTACCACACCTCCCCCACCCTGTCCATCTCATAGGTCCCGAACTAGCACCTCAGCCACAACATCTCCGGGACCAGTGGTGCCTGTAGTCACCGGTATGTGGAGTGCACCGGCTACCAGGACAGCCAGTGTGGCACGGAGCCACAGCAAAGACAGTCCCCCACCTGTGAAGCATCAAAAGTTGGCCAGTGCCCGGCGGTAGAGGGGGAAGACTCCAGCCACCAAAGCCGCTCCCAGGGGTCCCGTTAGGAGTGTGGAGTCAGCTGTGACAACCAAGGTGGGGAAGGGCCAAAAGAAACCCGGCAAGTCTGGGAAGAGCTGCACGGCGGAGAAGACGGCCATCATCCCCGCAGCCCAGGAGGCCACCGCCAGCCCCAGCCCAGCTGCCCAGGAGGCCACCACCAGCCCCAGCCCATCTGCCCAGGAGGCCACCGCCAGCCCCAGCCCAGCTGCCCAGAAGGGCACCGCCAGCCCCAGCCCAGCTGCCCAGGAGGCCACTGCCAGCCCCAGCCCAGCTGCCCAGTAGGGCACCGCTTGCCCCAGTCCCGCTGATCCATGAAGGACCACCAGCACCAGCCCCACTGGGCCATGAAGGACCGCCAGCACCAGCACCGCTGGGCCATGAAGGACCGCCAGCACCAGCCCTGCTGATCCATGAAGGACCGCCAGGACCATCAGCACCAGCCACGCTGGGCCATGAAGGACCGCCAGCACCAGCCCCGCTGGGCCATGAAGGACAGCCAGCACCAGCCCCGCTGGGCCATGAAGGACCGCCAGCACAAGCCCCGCTGGGCCATGAAGGACTGCCAGCACATGCCCCGCTGGGCCATGAAGGACCGCCAGCACAAGCACCGCTGAACAGGGCACCGTCCTCTCAAGCACCTCTGCAGGAGGGCACCGCCAACTCAAGCACCGCTGAACAGGGCACCGCCAACATAAGCACCGCTGAACAGGGCACCGCCAACTCAAGCACCGCTGAACAGGGCACCGCCACCTCAAGCACCGCTGCACAGGGCACCGCCAACTCAAGCACCGCTGAACAGGGCACCGCCAACTCAACACCGCTGAACAGGGCACCGCCAACTCAAGCACAGCTGCACAGTGCACCGCCAACTCAAGCACCGCTGAACAGGGCACCGCCAACTCAAGCACCGCTGCACAGGACACCGCCAACTCAAGCACCGCTTGCCCATGAGCGGCAGGGGCACTGACGCAACTGGGTCTGTCACGGGGTGAGTGATGCACTCTGGGCACCAGTCCCCCTCCAGAACCAGTGGAGACATCCATCCACTATCTCTGTCCTTCACAGGATGAAGCACTCTGGGCACCAGTCCCCCTCCAGAACCAGTGGAGACATCCATCCACTACCTCTGTCCGTCACAGGATGAAGCACTCTGGGCACCAGACCCCCTCCAGAACCAGTGGAGACATCCATCCACTACCTCTGTCCTTCACAGGATGAAGCACTCTGGGCACCAGTCCCCCTCCAGAACCAGTGGAGACATCCATCCACTACCTCTGTCCTACACAGGATGAAGCACTCTGGGCACCAGTCCCCCTCCAGAACCAGTGGAGACATCCATCCACTACCTCTGTCCTACACAGGATTAAGCACTTTGGGCACCAGTCCCCCTCCAGATCCAGTGGAGACATCCATCCACTACCTCTGTCCTACACAGGATGAAGCACTCTGGGCACCAGTCCCCCTCCAGAACCAGTGGAGACTGTTATCCACTTGCTTTGCTGTGGCTTTGCACTCCCCAGGATGCAGCAGTGGGCAACCTACCCACTGTAGAGACTTGAGAGACCGTGGCTTTGCACTCCCCAGGATGGAACAGTAGGCAACCCACCCACTGTAGAGACTTGAGAGACAGTGGCTTTGCACTACCCAGGATAAAGCAGTGGGCAACCCACCCACTGTAGAGCCTTGAGAGACTGTGGCTTTGCACTCCCCTGGTCGGAACAATGGGCAAACCACCCACTGTAGAGACTTGAGAGACTGTGGCTTTGCACTCCCCAGGATGGAACAGTGGGCAACCCACCCACTGTAGAGACTTGAGAGACTGTGGCTTTGCACTCCCCAGGATAAAGCAGTGGGCACCCCACCCACTGTAGAGACTTGAGAGACTGTGGCTTTGCACTCCCCAGGATGGAACAGTGGGCAAACCACCCACTGTAGAGACTTGAGACACTGTGGCTTTGCACTCCCCAGGATTGAACAGTGGGCATGTGGCCCTCTCGTGGATTTGGCGTCGTGCACTCAAGCGGCTGAGGTGCCCCCCCTTTCCCTCCCCCTGAGGTGACTGTTTAGTTGCTGTCTGATTCCCCTGCAGTGTTCTCTCTGTCATGGTCGGGGATCTTGTTTGGGCCTCACCCATACCGTGTTGTCCCAGTGTTCCACGGACTTTCTTTGTGCAGTACCTGGACTACTATGCCTGGTATATGTTTTGTACATGGTGTATATATATATATATTTCTGCCTACTTGTTTGTAATATATTCCGATGGTTACACTCATTTTCTTTGGTCTTTGCATTCTTCTTGGGGGGTTTGGGGGGTGTAACTGTGATGTATTGATATGCATTAGTGTATGTGTTGTAGTGGGTGAGGGTGGGGGGTGGGTGGGGGGTTTTGCGTGTGTGTGTCCCTGTTTTTTGCCTCCCCCCTCCCCTGTGTCGTAGGTGCAGTACTCACCGTGGTCTTCGCCGCCAGCGTTCGTGCTCTTGGTAGAGGAGCAGGAAGACTATCCCAGGTAGAATTTGGAGTTCCGGTTCCATGGTGTCCTCATTCCTCGTGGAGTGTGTAGAGGTGAACGTTTTTCCTTCGAAATTCCTGTTTCCGCTGTGTTTTTATCCGCGGTGAATCCGCCCTGGAAATGGTGGCGGATTGGCCTGTCATAATAGTGTGGGCGGTACATTGTCTCCCGCCTGTCTGTTGGCGGTGACCGCCGCGCTGTTTGTTTGTACCGCCGTGGCGGTCGGAGTGTTAAAGTGGCTGTCTTTGTTGGCAGTTTCCGCCACGGTTGTGATTGCAATTTTTTTTACCACCGGCCCGTTGGCGGTCTTACCGCCGCTTTAACACCGTCCTCCAGGGTTGTAATGACCACCTTTGTGTCCTATGCTGCAAACAAATCCCAAATGAGCTGTAACATTGGCAGATATTACCCTCAGGAAGGGCAGAGTATGGTAGAATCCAGGCCACTGTGCATATTTATCAGACTACATTATTTCAGGACAGTTGTATTGAAAAGCTATGTAATTTGACAGTAGGCAAAATTCAGTGGTCGACTGCATGGTTGATGTGTCACATTACACAGAGACAAAGTGGTTGTGTAAGTGCTATTTATTGAAAAGTGCTGTAGTGCTATATTTACATTGTCCATGATTGTGAGTCCATTATAGTGACATCTTCCAATGTGATCCTACACAACTGCTAAAGGACAATTCATTGGACATGCTGGGGTGATGTGTCAGACAGTGCAGAGGGGCAGGATTTGCCAATGAGTTTGTGAGAGACAATCACAAGGCAGGCTGACAAGATAGACAGTGGATTGCAGAACAGTGCTTGAGTACAGTTGTTGCAAGATTGGCATGTTACATAGCGCAGGACCTTGGTGATAGGTGGCCATGTGGCAGGGACTAGTGCTTCCGGGTACTTTTACGTGTGAAGGTGATCTGTTCCATGTCTACATCTTCTGATGTGTGTGTTGCCTCCTCTGTCCATGGTGGTGGTGGTTGTGAAGGGGCAACACACACCTCAGTGTGTGTAGACGTGGAGTCAGACATCCTGGTAGCTGCTACCTGTGGGGGTCTTAAGGGCAGTACTGCTGCAAGGAGGATCTGCTGGTTCTTATGAATAACAGCTACATCATGATGATAGGCAGCCAGGTCGGCCCTAAGGGGGTCATGATTGCATTCGAGCATGCAGTGGAAGGTTTGGGGTGCGAGGTGTTGTGGCAACTCCCTTACTGCAGTGGTGAATTCTTTTACAGTTTGTTGCAGTCCTTGCAGGATGGATGTTAGCACTTGCATGGCTGCTGCCTGATCTGCAGATGACATCATGCACAAACGCATCCCCTCAAGGCTGGCTGCCATATTTTGCATCCCCACCCGCACCTCCTTGGCCAGCTCCTACTGTACTCCGACTACAGTTCTCTCAAAGCTGGTGCCTGTGTCGTCTGAGTCCTCAGCTGTATTGGAGCTGGAAGGTCTTACAATTGGGGTGGTGGGTGGGTCCTCTGTGATTGCTGCTTGTTCTGTGCTCCTCCTTGTGACTGAAGGTGGGGTCTGGAGGGCTCCAAGGACATCTTGGAGGGTCTGGTGGCTGATGTTTGTCAGCTCGTCATCCATATCATCAGGGTAGTCCTGGACAGGCATATCCGCAGAGCCATCGTCCTCTGCAATGCAATTGGGTACAATTAGTGTGTCTGTGTTGTGGCATTTGTGATGTGACATGCCTGCCCTGTGATGATTTCACATTGTGATCTTGGTTCCTGTTCATTGATCCTGTCTTTCATATTAGCATTCTCCCAGGCCTATGCCCCACCTGCATGTCACATGTTCTGTGGTCAGTTATTAGACTTGTCGGCATCATCTCCTCTAGGTGTTGCTTTTGGCCAAATAGTGAATTGCCACCTTCTTGTCCTACTCAACCCTCCATCTACTTCCATTCTCATGGTGACACCTTTCACTGGTGCGGGTGTTCTGATGGCACTAGCAGCACACTTAACAATCTGGACCGGCCCCAGTCTCTGATCTTTCACATCCACCTATATGTAGTTGAAATGTACCATATACAATGTATAGCATTGTTATGGCACGATATGGATGTCAGCCTTGGTAATGTGTACAGCTGATGTTGGGGAATGTGTGGTACATTGGATTGCCCTGAGAGTCGTAGCTGTGTCCTATTTCCTCCTCTGACTGTCCAGGTGTATTTCAGTGACCAGTTACATGTGTCCTCCCCCTCAATGCTGTTGTCTGAGCAGTATGACATGTGGGATGTTGCATTGTGACCCAGGCACAGGGTGGACCCTGACATATGCAGCACGGGTATGACATTAGTGCTGTGTACCTCCTAATGTTGATGACATTGGCTGATGTTTGCGGCAACTATGGGCATTCACATTTGACAGGACTGGATCATTTGTCTTGTTTCAGGGGATTGTTAACGTTGTCATCCTCAACCCTCTAATTTAGGTGTGTATGATCCATGGGGACATTGCTGCCATTGGCTACTTGACCAGCACACACAGCGGAGGTGGTAGTGGCAACTGTTGTCAATGTTACATTCCAGTTGTCGGTATGGCTAGAGGTTGTTAATTGGGCCCTATTTAATCTAGGGAGTATGGTGGGTGACGTGTGACAGGATGTCAGTTTGACGTTGTGCCCTTCCCTCCTGGCGTGGCTTTACCTTTGCTACATTGTTGGCATGGCAGCATACCCCCATGGAAAGGTTGTTGGTGTTGTGTTATGGTGTGCCCCAGCTTTTCTCTGAATGGGCTATGCCCCCGTGCCGTAACCCTTTACACATGCCTCTCCATGTATATGATGACTTACATGCATTATGCAGTAGGTATCCCCCCCCGGTTGCAGTTAACAGTCATTTCCGCCGCGTTAACATAGTTTTCCTTTACGACGTGACGCTGCGGTGTGCATCCAAACAATTACTTACACCTGTGGTTTGCGCCGCCGTGCGTTAAAGTATATATTTGACACCCGCACGGCGCACAGTAATGGCGTTAGCCAGCGGTAATATTTTTGACGCAAAACTGCGTTGCACAGTTTTCCATCAAAAACTATAAATATGGCCCTTAGAGTCATTTTTGCCTGGGAACAACTACCTTGCATCTCATTGACGCAAGGTAGATTTCCGCAGGCAAAAATGACTTTAACTCCAATATTTTGGCACTAGACATGTCTAGTGCCAAAATATAAATATGGAGTTAAGTTTTTGCCGGATTTGCTTAAAAAATAATGACGCAAATCAAGCACAAACAGAGTATAAATATGCCCCCAAGTGTCTCATACACTTTTCAAATACACTAAGAAGCCTTAGACCACGCAGGGTCCATTTGCCAACAACCACGTGGACAATTTTTGAGCACAAAGTGCCACACTCATGTGAAGTTCGACGACTTCCCTACACTCACACTTCGGAGTACGCACACTCCTTCTACAACTTTATTTAGAGCACACAAACTCCCTAAACCCTCACAAACATCACAATTCACCTGTGATTTGCATAAGCTGTGCAAACGCAAAATAAGCTTTATTCACCATGGGCCAGATGTACGAAAGCTTTTTCCCATAGACACAGAATGGGTAAAATCCTTTAGTACATCTGGCCCCATGTCACTAGAATGTCAAGAACATCCTCAAAAAAACATTGGCAAGCTCCAAGATTCTGGGAAAGTCACTTTAGGTACTCAGGGACACATTTTCTTTCTACTTTGTATCATTGAATCTGAAAAACCTGAAATTTCACCAATTTTCACTGAATCTGCAAATTAGTTTGCTCTCTGTAAGATATTACCCCCTTACCCTACTACCAACTCTGGAAGCACCTGTTATTTCTCGCTTACAATCTCTGGAACCAAATACTGTACTACCTGTCTATGGACTGTATAGTGGGCTCTTAAGAAAGAAACCATGTACCAGGCATTTATGATGGGCTCTTACGGAGACAAACCATCAATCTCCGCTACCATCTCTGCTAGTACATCAGACCTTATTAAGTAAACTTACAATGGGGACGCAAAATAGGATGATGGACTTTTTGACTGCGCTTTGAGTTTTTCCCATCATGAACCTCGTACCAATACAAGTCTATAGCAATATCAATCAATGACGTTGATATTCAATAGGAGTCAATAATTTGCATACAACATGACCTTGCAGTCATGAATAACCACACCTTTATGTGAACGTCAGAATGTTTATTTCCCTATATTAACAATGCTAAAGTCACGTAACTTAGTCTCAAAATCAAATGATAAACATACAAAAATAACACTGGCTGACCAAAGCGACGAAAGAATCGCAATCTAATCAAAGCTTGTACTAGCACACTTTCTAAGGTTTCAGTAAAAATTAATAACACAAATAACTGCGCAAATAAAATGACATGCATTTAAATTGCAGCAGAGAAAAGACATCAACTGTTATTACACATAGCGAACTTCATCAGTGAGAACCTTAACTAACATTAAATTAGCATAGCATGTTGGGCTTCATGCAAAACAACTTAGTCAACACTAATTTAGAAAAACATCTAACTATTGCTCTATAAAAATAACAGTTGGTACCTAGAAACAAAAGCAAATAGACATAACAATCACTAACATTGTCAGTATACCTGTCCTCAATATGGTTCAGCAAGAGGTGACAGTCTTCATTAATAGGACATCAGTTCGGTCAGAAGACATCAGGATTCAGCATCAAAGTTCAGAATAAGCAAAGTTTTTTTAAGCAATAAAGTTAAGCATGTCTCTTCTCAGGACAGGCAAGAAAATAATAGCCAGGTGGCAAAATGGAAAAATGGTGTCCTCCTCTCTGTGCAGTCTGACTAAGTTAGATTTCCTAAAACTACGTCCTGTGTCCTCATTGGTCTGAGAATCACATGTATACATTTAGTCCAATGAAACTAAAACTTTAATCCAAAGTTTTACTACTATATGGTTCACATGTCGGTGATTGGCTCCTCTTCTTCTGTTCCCCTCATTCTGCTCGTCAGGTATCAATATTGTTGCAACTTATACTCCAGTCAGTGCATCAATTTTCTTCTCCTGGGAATGTCAGTTTTACACACATTACAATATATATTGTTTCACTAGCAAGTACAACATCTGCTAGCACAAATTTTCTCATGAAAACTAACTTCTGCTCGCAGCACATGGCCAGTACAGTGGAAAATCACAATTTAATTCTGTAAGCATCTATTTTATAAGACGCCAGAAAATGCAAGTTGACATGAGGCCGTGCAACTAGACCCAAGACCTCGTTAAGTTAAGGCCTACAGGTAATAAAGCTAATACATAATGCATAACCCTTAGTATGACATATTACTACAGTAATTAAACATAAGCTCAACAATTCATATTAATAAGCCATTAATAAATACACTTCATGAACATTGGCAGCCACTCTGATGGGTGCACCTTCAAATGCGTGCATTATTTTTTTCTATGTTAATACATTTTCTACGCAAATCCAACACTCAAAAGAAATACATGAATATTCATTAATAAAACTCAGCATTAACAAGAGTAAAAAATACTTCGATTGATGATTTTTTGCATTGCGCTCTCTATAATTTACAATTATAAAATAGGTCTTTACATGATATTAGGAATGAGACTTGTACTTTTCCAATCTTTTCTACTTCTCTACTATTTTCAGCCAGTTTTGGACCCACTTGATGAAACATGTGCGTGAATCTAGGAATATATCTCCGGCTTTAAGGCAGGTACATAGACTATGAACACTTTGCTTCAGCTTTCACCATAGTGACTCCTGCTCAGTTTTGGTCTAAACTGATATCATGGGACACAAAATGTCACTAGTCTACATCAAAAATGGAGGTTATAAGTATGTAGGTGAGTGGGTCAATTTTTAATCTATATAGATATTTTACCGTGAGACTGGGCTGCTTTCTCATTCCCATTTCATCAACATGAATATCAGTCATGTCATGAAGTTTGAAAGGTGAGTGGGCAATTTCTTTCTAATTTAGGGAGTGAAGTTATTCTAGCCCAGTTTTGTGGATTATATGCTGCAAATTTGCTCCATTTTTAAGAGCAATATCAAGGGTTGACTATAGTTGTATGTCTTTCCAACACTAAGGCTGCGTAAAACTGAGCTAACACATTTAGCAAGAGATAGTTCTTATCATAGCTGGCTCATGTGAATGCTCATTTTGAGGTTAGCTCTGAGTGCTAACTATCTGGGTGTTTGCATTGGCAATACACTCATTGTCACAACCTGCCTTCTCAATGTCCTTTTCTTTTTTGCTATTTTCTTGAAATTTCTCTGTAAGAAAATGGATAAGTTGTGGCTGATGGTAGTCTACCATAAGTACTAATGACACTGTTTTTGTTAGGTCCATCTATAGTATCAGTAATTTAAACGGAAGCTCAAACTTTAGTTATGGCAGGCTTAACTTAAGAAAATGTGTAAAACATTTAGAATACCAAAACTGTTAAAATGCCGAAAACACAGCACAATAATAATCCAAAATCAATGTATAAACAGAGAGAATACTTTATTGACTAAACTAACACCAAAACTACAAAAAGTGATCAAGGAGGCCCAGAAATATGATATTTTACATTTTGAAATAAACATAGCACCAGAAAGCATCAAGTGCCAACCACGCTCCTCTGGTTGTGCTTGACTGGTAACTAGGCACAATTTAGGGCCGACCATAATGGAGCTTTGTTCGGATACAGCATGCAACATGGTACATGTGTGGCACAAACCACTAACTCATATGTTTGAAGTCATGCAAAGCCACTTTTACCTGGCTTTAAATGGCTTAAAAATGTGGAATAAGGCAATGCAGCACAAATAGCTCTGCTGAATTACTCTGCATTAGGGAGGTGTTCCATCGGATGTTCCCACACAACTCCATGGTTTTTTAAGCATTCCCAGATTTACCAACCCTGGTAGACCTAGGAATCCATCAAAATCCTACGCCACACCAGGTGAGGCAAAACAAGGAGTTTATGTCTCCTCTTTTTTCCACTTTGTATGTGTGCTGAAGTCTGCAGCACACATACAAAGAAGAAAAAGGCCCTCAGGTTTCTTTATGTGCAGTAAGATGCCCCTTCCTACATAAAAACAATCCTTTATGCAATGCAGGCACCCTTGCACCATGCTGCAAGTGTTCCTGTGTTAGAGCTAAACACCAAAAAGGGTGGCAACAGGGGCCAAAAGGACAGGAATGTGCCATAATTGATAAATTTGGTGCATTACTAGCCTTTCTCTATTACACAGGGAAATGCAGCAAGGTGACTTGCCTAACTGCTCTGCAACAAAAGGCCCATTATTCTGCCTCTAGGTTCACCCCAGTTAAAAGCTTTACCTTTTGACTCAGTCTCTGAAATGGAAGTCAAAAATTCTTAGTGGGGCAGACTGACTGCTGTAATTGGGAAGGCTTTCATGAGGCCAGATAACCATCAGACGAGGTCTGAGCAAAACTGTTGACTTTTAGCAGAAAAGCTCAAAGTGTGAGAAATTCAAAATTAGCACCCAGAAAGTCCTCTTTCTACCCAGCTACTTTAGCCACCTTTGCCCTGTAAAGATTTCTACATTTGGACTTAGTCACTTATTTGGAGCTCAAATTTCCCCAGCAATGCAAGGCTGTAGTCAAACAGGGGTCCACGGGTCTGCATATATTTCCATCTTGACATCCTGCTGAAACGTATTTGATGCTGTGGAAAAGTGTTGAGTTGGTGCAGCCTGAATTTTTGGCCCTTTGGCAATGCACCTTCATCTGATTGATGTGGAAGGTTAGACCCAGTCTTTGGAGCAGTAATGTTTCTAGGCCCTAGGTTCCTCTGTATGATGAGAGGCATACACCTTAAGATAGCCAAGGATCTCAGGACATCAGCAACAGCACCTGGGGGGTCAGGCGTGGGCCAGTTGAAACTTTTCAGGAAAAGGGATTCTGGAAGCTTGATGTGTCCCTATAGTTTAACAAGAAGTCAGCCAATGACCCTTACAGTCCAATTCTTTGTCCTGGGTAGAAGTAGACGTAAATCTAGCCTTTCAGGATTCTTCACAGGTCTAAACAGCAAGCGCTAAAGGTACCCTTTTGCAAAATATGTATTGCAAATCAGAATTTACCAGTGAATTGGTCTTGTAATGAATATTTAAAAAGTGCAAGAATGAGGTTTCTAGTTCTTTTGTAGGTGGAGATAATGTTATAAATTTTAAAAGGGTATCCCATTGTCGCTGTAAGGACATTTTATCATTTAACCTTTACATGCCCTACTTTTAAAAACCATGCACCCTGCCTCATGGGCATTAAGGCATACTTAAGAGTGACCTACTAATATTTAAAAGGAGAGTTTAGGCCTTTAAAAAGGAGTTATTTTGACATGTTGATTTAGAGTTGTATAACTGCCCAGCCATGCTACAATGGTAGGCCTGCAGTAATATTTGCCATGTCTCTGTAGTGGGTGACACATTGGGTGTTGCAGTCCATCAAAGACATGTAACTTACTTGTACACTTTTTGGCATACACAAGGGAATTAAGAGTATAGTCAATTTTGACTTATTTTAGGGATAAGATCAGATCGACTTAGTCTCATTAGTCAAAAAGCAAGCAGTCTGAGCCCAAAAAAGAGGTATTTTCCCAAATACTTAAACTTTGTTATGGAGCCCTATTGATGACATCTTTCATCTAGGAAAGCATAACGGTCCTAGCAGGACATTCATTTCACTTTGTGCTTTTCTGAAGGCTGCAGTCAGATAGGCATGCCTGTACAAGTGATACACTGTGTCTCCAATCATCTAAGAAACATACACACTCATACGTGGGGACAATTTCTCAGAATGTCAACAGTTATATGATTAAAAGACTCCTCTACACGCTAGAGGGAGATTCCAGCCAGATGACCACAACTTCATGCTGATTGCCTCTCTACAGCTGCTTGCTTAGACTTCCGAACCCCTGGCCTTCATGTGGGAGGTGTCTCTCTAGGCTACAAGCTTCCTTACTCAGGTGTGAGGGATGATGTTTTCCCAGGGGGGAACCCTGAAGGGAAGATTAGGCTTAATATGGTGTGCTCTAACATAGTTTATGTAAGAAAACTATATATATATATATATCACTCCTAGTGACAGTATGGTGGGACTATTTTTGTGTTTCACTCTCAATCTTGGTTTTTATTGTGTTTTATCATCCTAGTTATTTCAATACATGCCCTTTTATGTAAGATGCAGTTACTTCAAAAAACACTTATTGTACTATATTCTGCCTCTGTTTGTCTTTGCCTGTGTGAGACTAATGTAGCTGAGAGAAAGGGGCTAATTCTGATCGACCACGATTACCCTGAGGAATCTTTTTTATCATGCGCCCGGTTGCCACAATCATCCCTGCTCTGGGGTGGAGATGAGATGTTGCTAGTTAGCCAGAAACGCCGATTAGGCTGACAGGTGTCACATGGTGTGGAATTGTACTTAGTACCCCACAATTTATGTGATTCTGCCACCCAAATCCAGTAGTCTCATTAGGATAATGAGAACCTATGTGACAGGTTACTATGGTATTTAAACTGTGCCCAAAGCAACTGACAATTGCTTGCCATTAGTGCTCAGCGTGATATGAGACAGTTTCCTGAACTCCTTGCAGACTGACCTGGTTCATCATACTCCTGGACTTTCGTATGGTGCATCTTCTTTTTCTGGCAAATCCTAGAAACCGCCAGGTGCGTTCTGTGCAGAACCCACATGAAAAGAGGAAAAAGTTGCAGAGTTTATTGTCAAATTATCAGTGCACTAAATCAAATGTGAAGTAAGTACTTGTTGTGATACCAAAGTGCAAAAAAGACAAGGAAGTAAAATTATTAATGAGCTGCATAGTTATTTTTCATAAACAAGTTTATTTCTTGCCAAGAACTCAAGATTGTTTCTCTAAAGTAATTGACATTTAACATTTTTACATAAAAAACATATTGAAAAAACTTTATTAAAAAATGTCTTCTGAGTTTTATACTTTGAATTCTTTTATACTTTATCAAAACTTTTAGAAGTTTCCCTGTACTTTACCTTAGGTAGGATCTGCAGTTGGGGAGGAGTCTTCTGTATGGTGAAGCAGAGGGAAAAGTTGCCTGTACTTTATCATAGGGAAAGTTCTGCAGTCGGTGTGGTGATCGTCCTACTGTAAAGAATAGGGAAAAGTTGGCTATACTTTACTGTAGAGACATTTCCATCCCAGTGGCAGAAACCTCCATATGGCTAAGTATAGGAAAAAGTAAAAGAACATTTTTTTCAACAGTTTGTACACATATTTTTATATTCAATATTAATGTAACTTATTTTGATATATTGACTGTTACTTTGTGTATGATGTAATTGCCCATATTGGGAGTGTGCATTTTGGTTGAAGAATATGGAGGTTGGGATGTTGATCTAGACTTGTATTAGCTCAGACTCTGCATTGCAACTTTGTGCAAACATATTACTTTACAAAAAGTGTGACTGGGGGAATTTAGTGCATGAGTTGATGAAATCGTTATATTGAAACTCCATAAAATGTTGATATAGAAAAAGGTGGCATGTGCACTCTAGGCCTCTCGAAAGAGAATAAGTCAGTGGAGGTAGTTGATTTTCTTACACCTCCTAATGTGGCAATAATTGTCATTTATTGTTTCTCACTGATTTAATGGTGCCCATGGGCACCTGGGAGAAGCAGTACAGGGGATAATTTCGGAAGAAAGTTGAGCAGAAGTGCATTCTTGCAGTTCATATCTCTTGCTGGTGATATCTGTGGGCTATGTGCTAGAATAGGTTGGCAGCGGACTCAGAGAAAATGTCACCAAACCATAAATGTCTATATTTGGCAAACTGTGAGAAGTTGATTGGAAATTAACAGCTGCCCCTAGCCCTGATTTTTTTTGCCTTGAAGACTGTGAAGAAATAGACATTTCGAGAATTTTTTAAATGGTGACACTACCCTAAGTTCCTGCTAACACTGGAGTATAGCTGTAGTAAAGGCCAACATATATCTGTGTTCCACTGCTTCCCTTTTGTTATATTAGATCATGTGGATTTGTAGATCACAATATCAACTGGGTAAGAGCCTAGCTCTGCCAAGACCGGGTGCGGCTATTCAAGGAGCCAGGTCTTCAGCTTCTTGCAGAACTCAAGAAAAGGAAGAGGCTCCAGGAGAATTTCCGTTCCCTAGATCTGCTTCTGTGTATGCATGGGATGTGTGCAAATAGGAGTCCAGCTGAGTAGCGGTGTCTAAAAAGTTTGTAGAAGGAGATACAAATGTTTTGTTAGGTAGGGCCAATGTTTTGTATTACCTTGAAAGAGTGAGTAATAACTTCAGGTATTAGGAGCCAGTGGGGCTCCATCAAGTATGGTGTGACATTCGTACTGCACAGGTTTAGGTGAGTGTGGCTGACAACTTCTGGATATTGTGAAGTTCTCTGGTGAGTTGTTTGCTGATTTTTCCATATAGAGTGTTCTTGTTGTCTGGTTTGATCGTGACTATGGCAAATGTGATGGTATTTCAGATGTTTCTTGGAAGCTACTTGAACATTTTCTTCTTTATTCTGAAGGAATGGAAACAGGATGCAGTGATAGGGTGGATTGCATAGTTATGTTCAGTTTGATGTCAGTGATGATCCTGAGGTTTCTAGCATGGGTCCAACATTGGCCAGCCACCAGGTGGAATCCCATGGTGAGATGTTTGTACCAAGAATCACTACTTCTGTCTTGTAAGTGTTTTAGACAGTTGATTTCATCTAGTTGGAGACTTCAATCATGCAATCTGTGAACCTTTTCTATGCAGAGTGTGTCTTTTTTGAGTGAGAGATTTTGAGCTGTGTGTCAATGGTACAGGATAGGATGTTGATGTTATGGGAATAAATGACTTTGCCTAGAGGGATCATGTAAGCATTAAAGAGGGTAGGGCTGAGGGATAAACCTAGAACCTTTACAGCAGAAACTTACTTTTGAAACATGTAATATATAAATGCATTGCTATGTTTTCTGATAAACATTTCAAAGATGAAAAAAACAAGTGAAATATTGAACATATAAAGAGTGAACTGATATCTCATAAAACTCTGTATTTTGGTTAAGGAGGGACCTTTATCCCAATGCCTTCAAGTAAGCTGCAAATTAAAGGTAGTTGTTCTCCCACTGGTTTTGTATCTACAAACACATGCAATAGAGAGGTGACTGACCTCTGAGTAGTCTATGCCTTATACACTTCACCACAACAGTTGGGGAGCTTAAGAAATATATCACACTGTAGACATGGTTCTTAATGGGATTGTCACTGATTCCATGTACCAGCACCCACAGATGACCTAGTGGACTTATAAACTCTTTGGGTGCCAGCACCTTTTAAAAAATGTATTAGAGTCTGCTCAAAGGCATAAGACTTTCCAGAATGCCTCAAACTTTTCACACTGCTAACCTGAGGTTACCTAATATGTTCTTTACATAGTTTGGCTAGC
Source organism: Pleurodeles waltl (assembly GCF_031143425.1). NCBI lineage: Eukaryota > Metazoa > Chordata > Amphibia > Caudata > Salamandridae > Pleurodeles > Pleurodeles waltl. The sequence goes on from NC_090446.1 coordinate 827,622,447, forward strand.
TTGATTAAAAGGTGGTCATAATGGGGAAAAAGAATGTCTATATCTGTGGATATCTGGAGGATATCTGGATACCATAGCTGAGAGGTCCAGAACACAGTTATAATGACCAAAATGACCAAACCATTAAATCCCTTTCAGTTTGGAAAGACTGCAAGAAATCATGACCAAGTACGAAATACATAATGAAGACCCTGTCCCAAGTCTGAAGGAAAGCATCTTTCCCAGGAGCTTCTGGATCAGATCTACAAGTGTAAAACTGATTAAACTGAGAATTAATTGTGGACACAAACCGGTTCACTTAGAAAGAACCCCAGAGTTTTTGAAGACTTTTAGGTGACAAAGCACCCATCTCCCACAGTAATAAGAGTTCCCAGTATGTAGTAGTCTTTTGACAAAACATGATGAAAGAAAAAATACTCCCAGAAATGTTTGGACAAGTGTCCCCCCAAATGGTTGGTGTATCTTACTGCAGTAGGTTTATCCATTTGGAGAACAACAGAATAACAGTTGTCATTTTTTGAGAAAGCGTGGATCACAAAGAAGCCAGCAAACAGCTTTACATAATTGATATGCAATCAGAGAAACTTTAGTTAGATTACATCTGTCTGGGAAATTCTTTTCAAAGATAGCACACTTTCAGACATTGAAGAGCTTTGGTAGTGAGGTATACCAAGGAAACGTGTTTGAATGAAAGTTGCAAATGAACACATTATTATGCATATGACATTTAAAATGTAAAACCATGTTAAGAAGTTAGATAACTGTCATAATTCACTTAAGATTCATCTCTGGTAGATGAAGAATTGAAGAGAGAGGGTTGAGACGAAAGTACAAAAACTACTGAGCAGTAAGAAGTAGACATTGCTCCTCATTTATTATGAAACCCATATTCTCTAGCAAAAAGATAGAAACGGAAGCAAGAATGGAAGGCCTAATACTTGCCTTCATGTCTTTAAAACAATTAGAACTTTCCTTCAAAAAACTTTAAACAGTACAGATTTTTTATAGACTTCATGAACACTGCCCCCCTGAGAAGATCCACACTTAATTGTGCACAATTTAAAATGAATACAGTGATCCTAGGTGCAGCCACTGAGGCAACAATGGATGTTGTGTCTATGCCTCTAAAAGCAGTAGCCCCTGAACCATGCATGTACAGACGGTGCAGCCAGAACACTTTCCAATCAAGCAACAGCTCCCACTCAAAAAAGTCCCACACTGATGCTTCCCTCTGGGAGTGATTGACAAAGAATCCATGGACATGGGATGGATGAGTGGAAAACGTTAATAATGACAGTGTGCACCTATCCCTAGTGGGAATCAGTGAAGAGAAGGAGATGGACCAAAGGCTTCAAACAGGACTGCTAGACATAAGAAGGTAAGTTGGGAGGCTAGTGGAAGATAAATAACCTCTGTGTCCCTATGTGTGTGTGTGTGTCTTTATAAGTGTATGTTAATATGTGAGTATGTGTGTGTTTGTAGGGCCATGACTTAATGATGGTGCACAAACTTTCCATACCAGACATCGTGGAAATTCATGTTATAATGACTATCCATCGCTTATTAGTTACCCCTCCTTTATATATTTTGAGCAGTAGTGACATCTATGCTATCCATGGCATGATAGTGGTCCATCCTTAACATCCAAGGGCTGTTCTTGCCTAACCTTGTCATCTAGTGGCAATTACATTTAGATATTAAGTTTTCTTTCTTAAGAGGTGTCCCTCTTTGTAAGATGATGCAAGATGATGGGTGTCACCAATTATATTCTGACTATCATTGTATGATAGTAGCTTATCCTCAACTTATAGAGGGCAATTTCACCAATGCGGCTATTCTCCGCTAAACAATAGTCCCTCCTTTCTATTGTACAGGTACACTAGACGACAATTTCTCTATCATTGATATAATGTTGACTCACCCTTTGCATATTGTGGATATTGTTGTTGACATTCTGGCTATCTTGGAATAATAGTAGTGACCTATTCCTGTCACTCTATGGGTGACCATGACAACATTCTAGATATCACACCTTGCCACAGTGCGGGCATTGTCAGTGATATCCTTGATTTTCTTTATGTAGTGGTGGTTCATCTTAGTCAAATAGTGGAATTAATTAGGAACATTCTGGCCACCATTGGCTTATTGATCATTCCTCTTTGATATAGCAAGGATGTACTTGACAATATTCTGGACTAGGTTTGCCTGCTGGCAATAGTCCCTGGCCATGATTACCACAATTTTGGCAACTGTGTAGCTATCATTCACATGAGAGTGGCCTAAATATGATATATAGTGGACATCTAGATATCATGTTGGCTAAACCTGTCTTAAGGATGGACCTTTCTTCCTATATTTGTTGGCATTCTAGTTGACATACTGGCAATCACTTGCATACTGTTGACCCACCCTTGAAGTGATGTGGGCTTTGTTGCCTGATTGACGTGTACAAGAATTAACCTGTCTGCCATACTGTGCATGTTTCTAGCTACCCCGGCCATAACACTGACCTAACTTTGACAGTTGTGTGAATTCTCTGCAAGATTATAACTGCGCTTGGCATGACAGTGGTCAATCGTTCTATGCAGTGGCCATTCTTGATGCCATTTTAGCTACCCTGGGTTATTAGTGGCTCTGTTTAGCAAAATTGCAGCATTTTGGGTGATAGTTCGGTATCCTTAGAATCATGGTGAAATATCCTTGATAGGCTATGGACATTATTGTATTTTTCTTGCTGTTTCTATCAAATGTAGGCTGATTCTTTTCATATTGTGTCAATTCTTGAAAACATTTTGTCTCTCCTAGGCATACTGTGTATGTATGTTTTATATTTGTGGCCGGAATTAAGAAAAGTGGTACTGCACCCAGTGGAGGGCCACTTTTCTTGTGCCCCTTATCGGTCCCCTAATGCCATCATGTGTGCTCCGTATCTAAGATAAAATGCACCATGGTGGTAGTTAGGGAACTCATTTTTGACAAAAGTTCAAAGTTTTGCAGGATTAGCTTAAAAAATGTTGACTCTAATCCTGCAAAGTCCATTGAGGCCCATTGTAACCAATGTAGCGCAAAGGATTACAAAGTGGTGCAAAGCACGAATTGCACCACTTTGTAAATTTGGTGTGGCAATTTTGGCCTTGTTGGGCCACATTAGCGTAAATAAATGACTCTAATGTGGTGCAAGGATGCGCTAGGGGCTCTCAAATCTCCCCCTTAGTGTTAATTCTTGGCACCATTTCGACTACTTATTTGTGGCCTCTCCTTTTTCAACCATATCCATGTTGTTGTCTCCACTCTAAATGAGTGTGGCCATACTTAACAACATTCTTAGGGGCAGATTTACAAAAATAAAGTGCAACACAGCACATGAACGAAGAGGAAGAGATCTGCACAGACATATTTACTCAATACAATCTGCTGCTACTGTCTTCCCTTGAACTGTTGCACAAACTGGCCACCTAACTGCCTCACACTCACTTTTGCAACATGGCACAAAGGTGTGTGGGTTGTATGTTTAGCATAAGTTTTGTACTGGAGTTTAATGGTTCTAGTAAAACATCCTATGCCTAGACAATTTTTAACCACTTAAAGCATCCACTCTCTAGCCACAGCGCTGAGCCTTTTTTGATGCTTCGGGCTTTTATTCTATTTTCCGTAAATGGTGCCTCGGCCAAATTTGCATCCCTTTTCCCACATGTTGGAGTTCCTGACATTACAGCGGACATATGGATTCTCTTGCCAAATATAGTAAAATAAAATATTTAGGATCTGTTGGAAAAACTGGAAACAAAGTGCAGTACAACAATACATGTAGATTTTTTGTAGGAATAGCAAATGTTTACAAAAGTATTCACATTTTTCTAAGTAGTAGCCCATTTCTCTTGCTTTTGTGATTTCTGCCTACTGTTGGATTGTGTGTGGAAACTTGTGCAAAAACCCAAGTTCAAACTTTCAACGGCATCCAGTTCGGAAATGTGGACAGCATTCTGAAATCAGCAAGGGGTCATCATAGCTCACTCCTGGTTTTCCCAAAGAACCTAATGATTGAAATTTAAAAACAAAATTTAAATATAAATGAAGAAATGGGTGCCAACTTTTGCATTAGTATGTTTTGTCCTTGTGGTGTATTTACAAATGTAGTACACTGTTAATCCAATCAGGCTCTTCTAGTTGAAGGAATTTGTGTTTTTATTAGCTGTCCATAAACAGACAATACCAAGAGCCAACAACTTCGTTGCAACTAATATTGATATTTCATTTTGTTCCGACCAGGAATCAATTAAATAATTAAAATGTAATTAATGAAAATGGGTATTAGGGAAACCTATGATTTTTTAAATATGTCATAGATACTGAGTTTAGCAATATTGACTATTTGCACATCCACGTGGTTGGGATAACCAAAACCGGCATGTGATACAAATGCTATTTTGCAATATGTTTTATTATTTGCACACTGTTACTTAATTCAGGTAAAGATAGCGAGCAATTCTATTTCAATAATAACAGATTGTAGGAAAATGTTTTTTTCATGATCATCTGCATTCTTATGGACCTATGCTGCTGATTATTTTTAGACTTTGCACACTGAGACTTTGATAACCAGGACAAATACATGAATTTGGATATCATTCTAATTGGCATATTTATCATACCGATAAATCCTTAATATATGTTTAAAAGTGTATCCATGGCCTGTAAGTTAAATGTTACGAATGGACTGCAGTGCATATTGTTCCACCACTAAAGTAACAGTGCAAAACATAACTGCAGGCATGTCACCAGTAACTCCAAACCCAACCTGTCAAAATTACCCATTTTGACAGACCACAACCCTTCCCTTAAACATTAGTAAGTATCTTCTAAGCAGGCCTTTAATGTCAATATGGCAGAGTCCGTGGGAGTTCGGTTCAGGTGCAGTTTCGGACTTGGCCTACTGGAGGAATCCGAGCTCCAAAAAAAGTGACTAAGTCCGAAGGTGGAAATCTTCACTGGGCAAAGGCATAAAAAAAATCAGGCCAGCCAGGGACCTTCCTCGGACACACATTTTGGATTTGTCTCACTCAGAGCTTTCCTGCTAAAGTCAACAGCTTAACAATGACCTCGCCCAATGGCTATCCAGCAACGTGCTGGGCCTCAGCCCGATGCCTTACCCCTCTCAGGATTTTTGACTTCCATTCCATAGACTAATGGACTGATTTATATGTTAGCAATATGTCACATTGGTGTCAGAATATACATACTTTAAACATAGTAGTCTGTCCACCCAATTTCATTGTGGGTGAAACATAGGTTTGGCTACGGCAGTGACTACTCCAAACCTCCTCAACTGCTTGACTGAGTTGGAGCCATCAGAGAAATGACTATATGCCCAGCAGCCCAATTTAGATTGCGGACATGTAGTCATTATTTTTTACTGTCCATTGCTGACAAGCAAACCCTGATGGTGAGAGACAGTAAGTTGTAAATAATTCTCCCCCTGCCACAGGAGATGACTCTTATGGCAAGGGGAGCATATTATTTTATCATTTACAAAAAATCGGATTTTCTTTTTCAAAACAAAAAAAGGAATGTTTGGTGCAGGGCTGTGTCATGATGATCCAATCCTGCTGCACCATACAATGATATGCATTGACAGAAGTGTCTGTGACATCAGTTACTAACAATGCTTTCTGAATGACCGACCTTTTGGCAGTCATTTATAAATTAATCAAGATATAAATTGGCCTCTGAGTCGGAAGGTGAAACTTCCAATGGGGTTGAACCTGATCTCTATATCCAATCCATGCTCTACTGCATTCAACATTTAACTGTGACTGGGTGCCAGTCAAATGCAACCAGACCACTGTGATTCATATATCCGGTTCTCTTTGTTGATTTTTGTTACCTTTGGTGTTATTTTGTTCAATAAGAAATACTCCACTATAAATTGGAGTGGGATTTTTATTGTGTTGTGTTTTCTACTTTTTAACAGTTTTTTTATATTTTAAATGCTTATCCATTTTCTTAAGTTAAGCCTGTCTGGTCTGTGCCATAGTTACCAGTGGTTGAGCTCAGGTTAAAAATACTGAAAATCCACCCTAACTACTAATCTACTTTCTCACATGAATGTTCTACTAACCTTTCTCATGGTTGGGCCTATCGACTGTGACAGAGAAAGCCCAAAAACAGAATGAGATGATATCAAGTTTTCATCTTAAAAAAATAGACCCATTTTGGAAATCTGTGTAGCTGTGGTATTTGAGCCTCGGCGTGGCCTCTACGGAGGGAAATTTACTAAACTTAAACATTTCTAAAAACTAGATATCCTGTAGCGCTGAGGAGGATGTATCATGCATGGTTCCCACTGTGATCTATTCCCAAAATATCGTGCAAACCTCAAACTTTGGCTAAGAACAAAAAAAATTCATACATTTCTGCAGTGGAAGGTACTGCAATCTGTGGGTAGTGTGAGAAAAGAGGGCTGATTGCAGAGGCCCCCTAACTTTTTGCCCCCATTTTCCACTTTTTGCTGGTGTTTTCCTGACTCTGATGGTGTCCTGGGTACTGCTAACCAGTCCCAGGGCCTGTGCTCTCTGTAAAATGGATATGCAAATTAGGCTAATTATAATTGGCTAAGTCAACCTACCTATAAGTCCCTAGTATATCGTAGGGCATGTAGGTTTAGGGACCACAGCATAGGTAGTGCACCCATAGGTGCACTGCTGAGGTTCCCAGGGTCATTTTAAAGGCAGGCCTGCCTTGCTGGCTGCTTTTAAATTAAAGTTATATGCAAATTCGACTTTGGAATTAAAAGTAGTTCCAAAGTCTTAAACTACCTTATTTTTACATATAAGTCACCCCTAAGGTGTGCCCTATGTGCCCCTAGGGCTGGGTGCCATGTAACTATAAGCAGGGACTTTATAAAAATAGCTTTATAAGCCCTGGTGAGGTAAAAACAGCCAAATTAGTTTTTCCCTCATTGTAGTAAATGGCCTTCATAGGCTAGAATGGGGAGACTTTATTTTAATTTTTAAAGTCTCCTTAAATGATGCATACCAAGAATTTGGTATCAAATTAATTGTTGTAATAAATCCCACAACTTCTAGTTGTTGGATTTAATATAACTTGTTCAGGTAAAGAGTTTTAAACTTTACCTGAAAAGTTGCCAATTTCAGCCCTGCATTGTTTTTGCTGCTGTGCCCTGATTGGCCAGCCTCTAGCAGCTTGGCCAGGCTGTCTTGATGAGGTGTGAAGTGGCCTGGCTTCACACAAAGGAATGTGCCTGTGGGAAGGAATCTCCCCTCAGCAGATGGTGAGGCAGGAAGGGGGAGGGCTGCCAAACTTGTCTTCAAAGGCAGAGAAGGACATTTGGAGCAACCAGCAACACCCCCACATCCTGCAACCCCAGACAACTAGGTGCCCCCTTGATTAGATTAGGAGAGCGCAGGAGAGGGGTGTGTTTATGATTTTTAGCCACACCAGTGGGTGGGCTCAGCCAGATATAACATCCAAAAATCAGATTCAGCCATGATGGATTTTTAGAGTATGTTGCCTCCTGGGATTGATTTTTGCCACACTTCCCAGGAAGTGGTCATCACAGGGGGAAGGACCCTGCACCTGATTGGAGTACCAGGACCCCCCTGCTTTTCACCCAGGAGCAAGGATAAAACTGGCAGACCTGCACCCACACCTCAGTTCCCTACCACATCCAACAAGGAAGAACAACAGAAGAAGAAGGACTGCCCTGCTGGACCCCTGGCCTGCACCTGAAACCTGCACTCAGAAGGACTGCACCAGCTGCACACTTGGGCTTCACCACAAGAAGGATTTTGCCTGGCTTCAACTGGTTCAAGGAGGGACTTCCTGTTTGCTACAGGTGAAAAATTGCTAACCAGAGTCCCCGGCACCAACTCCTGAAGAAAGTGACCAGCTGACCACTGTCCAGTGCCCAAAAAGGAGTTTGCGCCAGGTGCATTCTGGGAGTTGTAGTCTGCATCCCCCAAGGACCATCTCAGAACTTCTGGACCCTTGGGGTGAGCTGTGGACCTCAAAAGAACCTTAAAAGGACATCTGGGAGAAGCCCCAGAAGTTTGGAGAAGTTTGGACATCTTTTGAAAAAAAGCTCCATAGAGGGACCGACCCACTGCGGCAACTCTAGCTGGCTTGCCTCAACTGCGACCCGGCCTGATTTGCTGGTTCGGCCCGGTAAAGAAAATCTCAGAAAAAGAGACTAAGGGGGTCATTCGGACCCGCCACCGACCGCGGAAGCACTGCCAACAGGCTGGCGGTGCTTCCTGGGCCATTCTGACCGCGGCGGTAAAGCCGCGGTCAGAAAAGGGGAACCGGCGGTTTCCCGCCGGTTTAGCCCTGGCCCAGGGAATCCTCCATGGCGGCGCTGCTTGCAGCGCCGCCATGGGGATTCCGACCCCCTTCCCGCCATCCTGTTCCTGGCGGTTTTTACCACCAGGAACAGGATGGCGGGAACGGGTGTCGTGGGGCCCCTGGGGGCCCCTGCAATGCCCATGCCACTGGCATGGGCAGCGCAGGGGCCCCCTAACAAGGACCCACAAAGATTTTCAGTGTCTGCTTTGCAGACACTGAAAATCGCGACGGGTGCCAATGCACCCGTCGCACCCCTGCAAATCCGCCGGCTCCATTCGGAGCCGGCTTCCTCTTTGCAGGGGCTTTCCCGCTGGGCCGGCAGGCGATCTTCTGGAGATCGCCCGCCGGCCCAGCGGGAAAGTCAGAATGACCGCCGCGGTCATTTGACCGCGGTGCGGTCTTTTGGCGGTCTCCGTCCGGCGGGCGGCGCCCGCCGCCTGCCGGGGTCGGAATGACCCCCTAAGTCCGAAGGTAAAAAGTTGACCGGGACCTCCCAGCCAGTGTATCCGAGGAGGGCTCTATGGACGTTGGATCAAGATCCAGGTTTACCCCAGTCGAAGGATTTTCACCTCAAAAAAACGACAAAGTCCGAAGGTAAAAATCTCCACCGAGGATTCCAGCATCGCATGTCCGGAGAAGGGCTCCAGGAGGACAGATTAAACTGGCAGGTTCGTCCAGCTGAAGAAAATCTTCGAAAAAAAGACTATAAGGGGGTCATTACAACCCTGGCGGACGGTGTAAAAGGTGCGGTAATGCCGCAAACAGGCCGGCAGACAAAAAAAGGGAATCATGACCCTGGTGGAAACCGCCAACAAAGACAGCCACTTTAACACACCGCCCGCCACGGTGGTACAGACAAGCAGCACGGCGGTCACCGCCAACAGACAGGCGGAAGACAATGTAGCGCCCATAGTATCACAACCCGCCAATCCGCCACCTTTTCCGGGGCAGATTCACCGGGGATAAAAACATGGCGGAAACAGTTACTGCAATGGGAAAACGCTCACCTGAACACATCCTACGAGGAAGGAGGACTCCATGGAGCCGGAACTCCAAATCCTACTGGCCCTTGTATTCCTACTCATATACGAAGACCAACGCCTGCGCCGGCGACGACAACGGTGAGTACTGCACCTATGACATAGGGGAGGGGGGAGGCAAAAGTTAGGGGGACACACACGTAACACCCCCACCCCCACCCCTACCCTCGCACATTACAACACACACACCAATGCATTCACAAAAATCACAGTAACAACCCACAAGCCCCCCGGAAGAATGCAAAGACAAAACAAAATCAGTCAAACATTGTAATGTATCAATATGCATGTCTCAAAAATATACATATATATTAGAAAATCATACAAAGTATATACAGTACGAGAAGTAGTGCAGGTATGCACATATCAATGTCCGTGCACCACTAGTCCAAAAATGCATGGGCGAGGCCCACAAAAGATACCTGTCCACACACGGAGAGAACAATGCCGGGGCATTAGATAGAAATACTACAGGCACCTCAGGGGGAAGGGAAGGGGGGCACCTCAGCCAGAGGAGTGCAAAGCCAGATTCACAACGGGGCTCCATGCCCATTGATGTATCCTGGGGAGTGCAAAGCCACAGTCTCTCAAGTCTCTACAGTGGGTGGTTTTCCCACTGTACCATCCTGGGCAGTGCAAAGCCACAGTCTCTCAATTCTATACAGTGGGTGGTTTGCCCACTGTACCATCCTGGGGAGTGCAAAGCCACAGTCTCTCAATTCTATACAGTGGGTGGTTTGCCCACTGTACCATCCTGGAGAGTGCAAAGCCAGAGTCTCTCAATTCTATACAGTGGGTGGTTTGCCCACTGTGCCATCCTCGGGAGTGCAAAGCCACAGTCTCTCAATTCTATACAGTGGGTGGTTTGCCCACTGTACCATCCTGGGGAGTGCAAAACCACAGTCTCTCAAGTCTCTCCAGTGGGTGGTTTGCCCACTGTACCATCCTGGGGAGTGCAAAGCCACAGTCTCTCAAGTCTCTCCAGTGGGTGGTTTGCCCACTGTACCATCCTGGGGAGTGCAAAGCCACAGTTTAGCAAGAAGATAACAGCCTCCACTGGTTCTGTAGGAAGACTGGGGCCCAGACTGGATTAGTCTCCCCGTGGAAGTTCCTGTCCCATCACTGTCCCACCTGCACATGGGATAACAATGCTTGAAGTGGCGGCCTTTTCATTTTTCCCCGGTGCATGCCCTGTTCAGCGGTGCTTTACCATGGCGGTGTCTGGACTGTTCAGCGGTGCTTTACCATGGCGGTGTCTGGACTGTTCAGCGGTGCTTTACCATGGCGGTGTCTGGACTGTTCAGCGGTGCTTTGCCATGGCGGTGTCTGGACTGTTCAGCGGTGCTTTACCATGGCGGTTCTGGACTGTTCAGCGGTGCTTTGCCATGGCGGTTCTGGACTGTTCAGCGGTGCTTTGCCATGGCGGTGTCTGGATTGTTCAGGGGTGCTTTGCCATGGCGGTTCTGGACTTTTCAGCGGTGCTTTGCCATGGCCGTTCTGGACTATTCAGCAGTGCTTTACCATGGCGGTTCTGGACTGTTCAGCAGGGCTTTGCCATGGCAGTGTCTGGACTCTTCAGCTGTGCTTTGCCATGGCGGTTCTGGACTGTTCACAGGTGCTTTACCATGGTGGTTCTGGACTGGGCATTGGTGTGTGGCATGACGTTCTCTGGATTGGGCATTGGTGTGTGGCATGACATTTTCTGGAATGGGCATTGGTGTGTGGCATGACATTCCCTCATTTGCCATGGCGGTGTCTGGACTGTTCAGCGGTGCTTTGCCATGGCGGTGTCTGGACTGTTCAGTGGTGCTTTGCCATGGCGGTGTCTGGACTGTTCAGCGGTGCTTTACCATGGCGGTTCTGGACTGTTCAGCGGTGCTTTGACATGGCGGTGTCTGGACTGTTCAGCGGTGCTTTGCCATGGCGGTGTCTGGACTGTTCAGTGGTGCTTTGCCATGGCGGTGTCTGGACTGTTCAGCAGTGCTTTACCATGGCGGTGTCTGGACTGTTCAGCGGTGCTTTGCCATGGCGGTGTCTGGACTGTTCAGCGGTGCTTTACCATGGCGGTTCTGGACTGTTCAGCGGTGCTTTGCCATGGCGGTTCTGGACTGTTCAGCGGTGCTTTGCCATGGCGGTGTCTGGATTGTTCAGGGGTGCTTTGCCATGGCAGTTCTGGACTTTTCAGCAGTGCTTTGCCATGGCGGTTCTGGACTATTCAGCAGTGCTTTACCATGGCGGTTCTGGACTGTTCAGCAGGGCTTTGCCATGGCGGTGTCTGGACTCTTCAGCTGTGCTTTGCCATGGCGGTTCTGGACTGTTCACAGGTGCTTTACCATGGTGGTTCTGGACTGGGCATTGGTGTGTGGCATGACGTTCTCTGGACTGGGCATAGGTGTGTGGCATGACGTTCTCTGGAATGGCCATTGGTGTGTGGCATGACATTCCCTCATTGCCCAGCGGGGCTGTGGCAGCTGGGGCCCTCCTGGGCACTGACTCCGGCGGTGGTCTCCTGACCAGTGATGATACTCGGGCCCTCCTGGGCACTGACTCCGGCAGTGGTCTCCTGACCAGTGACGATACTTGGGCCCTCCTGGGCAATGACTCCGGCGGTGGTCTCCTGACCAGTGACAACGGTGCTGGCGGTACCGTCCTGACCGCCGGGAAGGATGCCGCCCTTCTCCGCCGTGCTGCTCATACTAGGCTGTGCAAACTTCCTCTGGCCCTTCCCCACCTTTGGAGGAGTCACAGCTGACTCTGCAATCCCCCTGGAGCCACTGTGAGTTGTTTTGCCTCCAGGAGTCTTCACAGGGTCCCGTCGGCCACTTTCCAACTTCAGAGCCTTTATAGGGGGTGGGCTGCCAGTGCCTTGGCTCCAGGTCACACTGCCTGCCCTGGTGGCCAGTGCACTCGACACACCTTGAACAGGCACCACTGGTTTTGGAGGCTTTTTGGCTGAGGCGCCAAGACTGGACTGATGAATTGGAGGGGGAGCAAAAAGGTCAACTTTACACAGGGACAGTTTCTGACGAACACTGGGGTGGGTAGTTGGACGGGGTCTGGGAGTGGAGGAAGAGGAGGTGGTTGTAGGAGGTGTCACTATAGGTGTTTTGGGTGCAGGTGCAGGTACTGGAGGCTGTCGTGAGGTGGATGGATGTTGGGTGTGTGGAGGCCCGCGTTTGTGTACTTTCGGAGGGGGCGTCACAGACACACTGGGAGAGGACACAGGGGACGTGTAAATGGGAGTGGAGGTGGTGAGTGCAGGTGAGCGGGGTGTGGTGTTGGGTGTACTGCTGCGAGTCCTAGTGCCTGTAGATGTAGTGCATGCAGGTGAGAGTTTAGACGACACTGGGAGGGAGGAGGGAGACGACGAGGAGGGGGACACAGTGTAGGCAGTGGATGTTGCTGTGTCTGCATGTGGGTGATGCTTGCGTGTGTGCCTGTGGTTTGTGTGGTGCCTATGTTTGCCTGAGCTACTTTTGTGTGTTGAGGTGTGTGCATGCTGGTCTGATGGTGTGCTTGGGATAGTCTGGGGTACAGGGGATTGGGTCTGGATGGAGGAGGTTGGAGGGGGGAGGCTAGACACAGGGACAATGGCTGCCATCAGTGCTGAGGCCAGAGATTGCAGGGTTCGCTGAAGGACAGCCTGACCAGAATGAATGCCCTCCAGGAATGCATTACCGTGTTGCAACTCCCTTTCTACACCCTGGATGGCATTCACAATGGTAGATTGCCCACCAGTGGGTGACCTGAGGAGGTCAATGGCCTCCTCACTGAGGGCAGCAGGGGTGACTGGGGCAGGGCCTGAGGTGCCTGGGGCGAAGGTGATGCCCACCGTCCTGGGTGAGCGGGCACGGGCGAACGCTGAGGGGCTGCTGGGAGGGCGGAGCTGGTAGGGGACGTGGCGGCTGTACCTGTAGAAGTGGGGGGCACAGATGTTGCCGCCACCACAAGGGAGCTCCCATCAGAGGACAAGTCCGTGTCGCTGGTTGGTGATCCGGTGGCCGACGTGAAGCTCCCCTCGCCCTCCGTCCCACTGGTGCATTCTGAGTCTGTGGTGTGGCCCTCCATGACCATGTGGGATGCAGCTCCCTCGTGCTCCGGTGACACTCTACCTCCGCCTGATTATGCTGATGCACAAAAGAACAGGGAGAGCACAAAAGGGGGGGGAGACAGAAGAAAGACAGGTTGAGTGCATGGCATACCGCGACCGTTGGCGGACAATACAGACACAGCAGCCCCCTGCACTACCCCGTGCTCCTGGCCTCAAGAGATGCAATTCCTGGGATCTGGCCTACATGGCTTTGGTGGACATCGGCACACATGGATGCCACAGGGGCATCTATACCTGTACATGGCACTCTACTGCGGTGGGGTAAGGTGCCACATGGCCTGCATTAGGAGGGGCCTAGTCTACCTATTTCTGACTGGCCTAGGTACACTCACAGGCCTCCTCCCCCACCCAGACCCCTCCACTGCGAGCAAAGTCCACAGAATGATGTTGTACTCACCCCCTTGTGTCTGCTGTGATGCCCTCAAGCGCCCATCCAACTCAGGGTAGGCCACCGCCAGGATCCTGAACATCAGGGGGGTCATGGGTCGACGGGCACCCCTCCCACGTTGAGAGGCCATCCCCAGCTGAGCCTCCACCGTCTTCTTGCTCAAGCGGCGAATGTCCTCCCATCTTTTCCGGCAGTGGGTGCCCCGTCTCTGGTGGACCCCCAGGGTCCGGACATCCTTGGCGATGGCACGCCAAATGTCCTTCTTCTGGTGGGCGCTGAGCTACATGACATGCGCAATGGAAGAAGAGAAGTCATTAACAACCGCACCGTCGATGTGCGTGGCCCCCCTCCCTACCCTAGCCATGTGGCACATTCATTCACATGCATTCATGTTCCCTGAACTCTGCCCCCTTCCCTCTTCCAACCAGCCCTCTCCACCCAGGCCTAGCCCATACAACGTGCTACCAGTGTACTAACCTGTTGGTCTGGAGGACCGTAGAGTAGCGTGTACTGGGGGAGGACCCTGTCTACTAGTTCCTCCAACTCCTGAACAGTGAAGGCATGGGCCCTTTCCCCAGACGCAGCAGCCATCATCGCTTCCAGACCGAGGTCACAGCAGCACTTGCAGTGTAGGTCCTCTCCTGTCGAAGATCAGGTATCTAGTGATTGAACAGATAGAAAATGGCGGTGACGTCTGCGGCGGTGACGTCCACGGCGGGGCGTATCATCACCGCCGGCGCACTTGTTCATTGGCTCCGGGGACCCAGAGGGTCCAATGTTAACCAATGTAGCATTGCGCCGCGGTCTACGACCGCCTACCGCGACGGTGTGCAACGGCAACGCAATTACCTCACAATCCCATTGTCCCAGTTTAGAGGTCAGGCAGCCGCCATTTCAGGGGCCCAGATGGCTCCATTTACTTCTGCGTCACACATAGCTAGGCCTACACTCAACACACATACAGGAAGGGTTTTGTGTTTGGTGTTGTGTTCTGTGTAAGTGTGGGTACATACCTGGAAAAAAGTTGACTCGATCCTCGCTGTTGTCCTTCCTAGGCTCCGTCAGCTGGGACATTTGAGAAGATGGCAGAATCCTCCGGTGTACCGACCACTGGTGGACCTGTTGACAATGGAGGAGCGACATTTAATTGTCACCTATTGGTTTGACCGTGCCACAATCCTGGAACTATGTACCCAGTTGGAGCCAGACCTGATGTCACCAATCCGCCATCCCACTGGAATCCCCCCTGACGTGCAGGTACTGTCAGTGCTCCATTTCCTTGCTAGTGGATCGTTTCAGACAACAGTGGCCATGGCATCAGGGATGTCCCAGCCTATGTTTTCCAACGTGCTGTCCAGAGTGTTGTCTGCCCTGTTGAAACACGTAAGGAGATACATCATTTTCCCTGAGGTGGACGATTTGGCTACGGTGAAAGGTGACTTCTATGCCCTTGGACATATCCCCAACTTCATAGGTGCTATTGATGGGACCCATGTAGCTCTGCCCCCCCCCACAGGAGTGAACAGGTGTACAGGAACCGTAAGAGTTATCATTCCATGAATGTACAGATGGTCTGATTGGCAGACCAGTACATCTCCCAGGTATGTTCCCTGGCTCAGTGCATGACGCCTACATCCTGCGGAATAGCAGCATCCTTGATATGATGGGTCAACTCCAGAGGCCCGTGTGTGGCTATTAGGGGACTCTGGTTACCCCAACCTTTCCTGGCTATTGACCCCAGTGAGGAATCCGAGGACCAGGGCAGAGGAATGCTACAATGAGGCCCATGGGCGGACTAGGAGGGTGATCGAACGCACCTTCGGCCTCCTGAAGGCCAGGTTCAGGTGCCTCCATATGACAGGTGGTTCCCTATTCTACTCACCGAAGAAGGTGTGCCAGATCATCATCGCCTGCTCGATGCTTCACAATCTTGCTTTACGACGCCAGGTGCCTTTTCTGCAGGAGGATGGTCCAGATTACGGTGTTGTGGCAGCTGTGGAGCCTGTGGAGCCTGTGGACAGTGATGAGGAGGAAGCTGAGGAAGATGACAACGACAACAGGGAGTCAGTCATACAGCAATATTTCCAGTGACACACAGGTGAGAACATTTTCATTTTTTACATTACATTCACTGTCACACGTCTTACTCTATCCTATGTGTAATTTAATGGGATTATTTGGTAACTGATTGTTCCTTTCCATTATGGTTTCACAGGTGTGGTTACCAACGTGTGTCATCTGCATGCATCCTTCAAGGACTTGTGATGTGTGACATTGGTATGTTGCCTTAACAACGAAAAAAGCATTTTGACACTGTCATTGATAATACATTTTCCAAAATAATGGACTGACTCCAGAATGTTTAGTGGTTCAATGGTGTTTATTTAAGTGCTCAAAAATGGAGGGGAGTTGTAAAATGGTGATAGGTGATGGTGGAGGAATGTCCATGACAGAGTCCAGTCTATTAGTCTCACAGGTGCACTGCCCTTCTGGGCATAGGAGGTGGAGCTGGGGCAGTTAAAGTATGGACAGGGTAACAAAGTGCGACGGTGGGGGGACAATCAGGGTGGTCGCATTTCCTGGCGGGGGTCTTGCCATCTTGCTCTGTCCTGTTCCTGGATCTCAGGGACCGCTTGCGTGGTGGTTGTTCGTCTGCAGGGAGTGGGGTGCTGGTGTGGTGGTCCTGTGGCGGGGCGTCCTGTCCACTAGCGCAGGCGGAGGTGGTGGGCAGTTCATCGTCCTGGCTAGTGTCAGGGGCCCCTTGGAGTGCCACGGTGTCCCTCAAGGTCTGCTGTATGTCCTTCAGCACCCCTACGATGGTGCCCAAGGTGGAGCTGATGGTCCTGTGCTCCTCCCTGAACCCTAAATACTGTTCCTCCTGCAGGTGCTGGGTCTCCTGAAACTTGACCAGGACCGTCGCCATCGTCTCCTGGGAGTGGAGGTATGCTCCCATGATGGAGGAGAGGGCCTCGTGGAGAGTGGGTTCCCTTGGACTGTCCGCCCCATGTCGCACAACAGCCCTCCCAGTTCCCCTGTGTTCCTGTGCCTCTGTCCCCTGGACTGTGTGCCCACTACCACTGCCCCCAGGTCCCTGTTGTTGTTGGGGTGGTGGGTTATCCTGGGTTCCCTGTAGTGGTGGACACCTAGCTGATTGACCTGTCCTGGGTACGGAGGTTTGGGCCCGCTAGGTGGGTGCTGTGCTGGTGTTACCAGAGGGTGGAAGGTCAGTGTTGGGCTGTGCCTGTGCAAGGGGAACCGACTGTCCCGAGGCCCACGATGGTCCGGGCTGGTCATCAGGCTCCAGTAGGGCAGAGCTGCTATCGTCACTGTGGGCCTCTTCTGTGGGTGGAGTGGAGATGTCTGGACCCTTCGGTGTGGTGACGGTCCTTCGGTATCCTGTGGGGGCATAAGAGCATGATTATTGCATGTGTGTGAGTCATGGTGTGCAATGGGTGGGTGTTTGTGTACCCCAGTGCTAGCATTCCTCTGTGGGGGCTTGTGTGATGATGGTTAGGGGGTTGTTCTGGGTATGTGCAGTGATCATGCTTTGGTGAGGGGTGACCATGCTTAGTTGTGTCATGCAGGGCTTGGTGTTGGGATGGGTGGTTTGTGTTCTTAGTACATTAGTGAGGAGTTGGAGTGATAGGTGAGGGGGTGAGTGTGGGGGTGTGTGATAGCATGCAGGTAGGGTGGGGGATATGATAGTTAAGATTTGACTTACCAGTGTCCATTTCTCCACCGACTCCTCCGAGGCCCTCAGGATGCATGATGGTCAAGACTCGCTCCTCCCATGTTGTTAGTTGTGGGGGAGGAGGTGGGGGTCCGCTGCCAGTCCGCTGTACCGCGATGTTGTGCCTGGAGACTGCTGAACGCACCTTCCCCCGTAGGTCGTTCCACCTCTTCCTGATGTCCCCCCGATTTCTTGGGTGCTGTCCCACAGCGTTGACCCTGTCGACTATTCTGCGCCATAGCTCCATCTTCCTGGCTATGGATGTGTGCTGCACCTGTGAGCCAAATAGCTGTGGCTCTACCCGTACAATTTCCTCCACCATGACCCTGAGCTCCTCCTCGGAAAAGCGGGGGTGTCTTTGGCGTGCCATGGGGTGGTGTGTGCGATGTGTGGGGTGGTGTATGTGTTGATGAGTGTAGTGATGTGTAGTGGTGTGTGGTGTTTTGTGCGTAGATGGAATTTGGGTGATGGTGTTGTGTGCCTCCGTGTGGTGGGATTGTCTAATCAGTGCTGTCTCTCTGGCCTTCGTGACTAATTTTTGGTCATTGGGGTTTGTGGGTGATGTGGGTGTGTGTTTTGTATTGTATTGGGTGTGTGGGAGTGGTTTGTGTATGTGTATCAGGTGTGTGTATTTGTAATTGTCCAATGTGGTGGTGTTTTGGAGATGTGTGTGTATTTTGAGCGCGGCGGTGTGTACCGCCAATGGAATACCGCGGTTGAAAGACCGCTGCGTGGATTCGTGGGTCGTGATAGCATGGGTGTGTTTCTGTTGGCGTGGAGGTGGAGGATTTGTTTTCACCAGTTTAACACTGACCTTTGGTGTGGCGGAGTTGTGTGGGTGACTGAATTTCGCCGGATTCCGAGATGTGTGTCATAATAGCTGTGGCGGAATTCTGCGGCCGCGGAGGTGTATTGGCGGACTTCTGCACGGCGGTAAGCGGCTTTTACCGCCAATGTTGTAATGACCCCCTAAGTGCGAAGGTAAACTTTTAACCGAGGCCTCCCGCAGCCTGTAGCCGAGCATTGCTCCATCGCGGTCGGCCTTAAACTTTGACTTTGCCCTGGTCGAGGTGCAACCAGATGACCCGATTGGCGCTTCTTGTTTCTAGGTGCTAAAAAAAAAAACAAATCTTTAAAAATTCATATCTCTGATTCCCCTTATCCGATTTTATTCGTTTTGGTGTCATTTTGAAGATAAAAATATAATCTATTTTTATAAATTGGTTTTGGACTTTTAAACAGTTTCCTGTGTTTCATTTAATTACTGTTTTGTGATATTTGAATGCTTTACACTCTGTCTCCTAAGTTAAGCCTTGACGCTCATTGCCAAGCTACCAAGGGTTGAGCTGGGTTTAATTTACTGAGACCTAACTGGATCTTAGTGGAGGTTAGTGGCCTATTGCTAAGTGTAGGTACCTACCTCCCCTTATCAATAACCCATTTTCCAACAGGTAGTAAGACAATTCTTACCCCCCAGCATCTCCAGACTTCGCTCAATAAAACCAGCATCCAACTTGAGTGTCTTGGTCTAGTAGCTAGTGATGTGGAGAACAAGTTTTACTCTTGAAAAATGACTCATTTGGGCAATATAGGTAGTTGTGGTATTTGGGCCCGGGCTAAGTCACCATTCAGGGAAAACTAAAAAACCCAAACATTGCTGAAAAACAAACAGCCAGGGTACTCCTGAATGGCATGATTGAATGCATGCGACTGATCTTTTTTATCCAGACTGACTGTGAAGTCTTCAAACTTTGGCTAAAAACAAGCATTTTCTTCATCTTTCTGCGAGGAAAGGTTTTGGAATCTGCACAGATCCACAAATGTCCTACCACCGACCATTCCCAAATTTCTCACAATACAAAAAGAGTACCTCCCTTCAATGGCATACCACAGCACTAGAAAAAAGCCCACAAAATGTAATGTGAGACATCCACTTTTCCTCTTAAAAATTGACCCATTTTGGTGGTGTAGGAAGCAGCTACAGTTCAGGGAAACGTGCTAAACTCACACACATCTGAACAGACAACCAGGGGAGCTAGAGTGATATGATGGGCACTCATTTCACTACGATTTCTTGCTCAGTGTTGGACATGACCATTTCTGCAGGGCCATCCCCAGACATTTTGCCTTCCTCCTCCCATTATTAGCCAAATTCATTTTTTTGGGCCTTAGGACTCTGGGCACTTCACCCCTGCTAAGCAGTACTAAAGTGCATGTGTTCTCCCTTTCATATGGTAACATCAGCATATACCCAAGTGACATATTTAATTTACTTACTTGTCCATAGTAAAGTGCATTACATGTGCTCAGGGCCTGTAATTTAAATGCTACGAGTGGGCCTGCAGCACTATTTGTGCTACCTACCCAAGTAGGGGCCAGATGTAGCAAATGTGTCTATGGGAAAAAGACCCATTCTGTGTCTATGGGAAAATGTGTTCGTACATATGGCCCTAGATCCTTTAAACACATCTCAGGTGGGCAATCGTAAAGCTCATGTGTGCAGTTTTGAGTAAACCCTTTGCCAAGCCTGAAGCTTCATTTTGAATACATAAAAGTAGGCCCTAGGCAGCTGCAAGAGCAAGGTCCAGTGTATCTAAAAATGTGGACATGTACTTATCAGTTTTACTCTTTTGGGTGGGGAAAAACTCCTAAATTCGTTTTTTTACCACTGCAAGGCCTACCTCTCCCTTAGGTTAACATTGAGATGAGCTTATTACACATTATAAGCCTGATCCACAATCTGGAAGAGATAGACTTTTCAAATTTGGGGGCATATTTATACTCTGTTTGCGCCGGATTTGCGTCATTTTTTAAATTCAAATTCAGTACAAAACTAAGACCATATTCATACTTTGACGTTAGACCCCACTAACGTCAACATTTCTCAGTGTGCGTCATTTTCTGGATGTGTGAAACTGCCTTGCGTTAATGACATGCAAGGTAGACATTCCCTTCTAAAAAATGACTTACACACATATGCACCATATTTATCCAACTGGGCAGAAATGGCGCACGGCTGGTAGGCGGAGCCGGAAAATGACGGAAATCCCGATTTGTGTCAAAGATTAACGCCTGGGTCAGGGCAGGTGTTAAGGGACCTGTGGGCTCATTTCCATGGTGAGAGACCATGGAAGCAGTCCACAGGTGCCCTTCCCTGCATCCAGTGACACCCCCTGCCACCCTATCCCACCCCTGGAGGACACCTGTGGATAGGGGGACCCATCCATGGTGAGTGCAGGTAGTTTTTTTTTTTTTTTGAGTGGCGTAGGGGGGCCTAACTTACCCCTACACATGCCACTGTGCCCAATGGCCATGCCCAGCAAGGCCATTGGGCAGGGGGGGCATGACTCCTGTCTTTGCTAAGACAGGAGTCATTTCCATGGGGGTTGTGAGTCAAAAAATGGCGCTAGTCAGGTTAGAGCCAATATTTTTTACTCTAACCTGACTTGCACCATTCTTTGATGCACAATCCCCAGTCTTCCCTTCACCTCCGCTGCCTGGTTTGAGTCATTTATTTAACCAGGCACAGCGCCGGCTAACATCATTCCATAAATAAGGTGCCCAGCTGGTGCGTTGGAATGGCGTTACCCGGCGGTAAACTTTTTGACGCAAATCTGCCCTGGTGCTGATTTGCATCAAAAAGTATAAATATGGGCCTTGGTGTTTCTGGAGATTTTAAATTGCTATTCCGACAATGCCACTTTTTGAATGTTGTCATTTTCTTGCCTTAGCCTTTGGGCCTGCTGCCTGTCTCTGATCACATCAGGCTTGGGTATGGGGCAGCTGGGTTTTGTGTATTCCCAGTAGCCAGGCACACATAAAGGGAGCTTAGTTGTGACTTGATGGACCATCTGTGTCCTGATATGTTAAACTGGGCAGGATGGGAGGGAGGACCTGGACACAGGCTCACTTACACCTGAATAGGCTGTGTCCTGCCCACACACAAAGGGCTGCATACCTCCAGTGGTAAGTCTGGAGCCAGGGCAGAAAGGGCAGGACATCTGTGTACTTCAAAGGCCCATCTTTGAAGTCTACCCACATCAGACTCACCATTGGGTGCAATAACTGGACCTCTGACACAACCAACTTGGTACACTTCTGGACCTGTGGATACTCTGCCAGAACGTAAGACGACTGTGCTGCTCATGGCCTAACACTCTGCCTGACTGTCATTTGCTGGACATCTGCTTTGCTGTGCTGACTTTTGCCTACTGCCCTCTTGCCTGGCAGTGTGAAGGACAGGACCTATATCTCCTCAACCCAGATCCCTGAGTGACTCTAAGGTCTAGTTGGAAGTCCTCCTGCAGCCTCAGGAACATAGCAGACTTCCCACCATATTCACCCCAGTCCTTGACCCTTAGAAGTTGGCCGAAGGTGCATACTCCAGGAGCAGGATTGACACATTTCTGCTGGTGCCCAATGTAGCCCCTGCGGTCATAGGAATCAATGCATCGCCTCGACAGCCAAACACATCCTTGATGTCGACACATCAGAAACTTGCACCGTAGTCTCACTGCATCTTGGAAATGACTCATCCCCTCTGTTGAATGAAGAATATTGACATATCCCCTCTACTGTGGGGTTTGAAATTGACGCACATCACTCAGCAACCCAGATTTAAGGTGCTTTGATCAAGCAGACTGATCTGGCTCGCTGTAGCAGGTTTGGCATGACCAGATATCAGCAGTTTGTGCTTTTGGCTTCTAAGCACTGTTTCATGATTTACTCTTTGAAGGTTCTTAACTCAAGTTACTTTTCATAACATGGCGTGGGATTCTTTTTGTGGTGTGTTTTCCCTGTTTTACTGTTTTAAGTGTTGCACAAATACTTTACACATTGCCTTCAAGTTAAGCCTACTTGCTCTGCACCAAGCTACCAGAGGGTGAGCACAAGTAATTTGGGGTTTGCTTGTACCTTACCCTGAAAGGAATTTTGGTTGCTTCTTGGCCAGGGCTCACAGCCCAGTCAATCAATAACCCAAATCCTTACTCTCAGAATTCCCTTATAGCCTCTAACTTTGTCTGAATTGATGTATGTCTGTGCAGGACATTTGTATTCAAAATTTATATTACACAGCATTCCCACATTTCTCCAGATAAAAATTGTATCCCTGTTCTGTGGCTTAAGACATTCACCTAATGCGAGGAGCTAAGAAACTTTACGTGTTTCATTAATATTACTTTTGCCTAATTGAGAGATAACTGCACAATTAAATAAGATGAGGAATCCTATAAAAGTATGTATTCCTCGACTAAATGCCTATTACCTATTCTGCAATTGTAATATCACTCATGTGAAAGGCTACTGTTAAAGGCAAATGATGGGCGAACAGCGTGGTGGCAGCAATGTAAGCAACATCAACATATTTTAAGGATAAGTTGGTGGTCCAGACTGGGCCTTTAACTGTAGGAGTTTCATATGTAGAGGCTAGTGATGGAGAAGAACAGATTTGGAATCTATCCGTAGTGTGCAATGAAAACATTAAATAGGAGGAGGAGGGTGGTACTATCTGTGTGATTCTTCTACTCTAAGGAAATGGGCAAGCCTCATACTACTGGTCACAAAAACTCCATTTGGAACAGTAGTTTGATTGTGGTCATGGCAACTGTCCACCATAGCAGGTTCCTATGAATATCCGGAAGTGTCTTATACAAGTTTTAAAGTGATCACCCTGGCTCATATGTATTCAATACCTCTAGTACGTCAATCAATTGACTGTCTGTGGTTATATGTTTTGCACATAATTGCCTCTGGCCTTCTTGACAACACTTGGCTTCTCCACTCTGGAGTTACGGGTATCATAATCTTAGCAGAACCAGGGAGTGAGAGTGAAAGGAATGGCTTGCTATTGGTTCCCTAAATTATCTACTGCCTGATTCTGTTATAATCCCCACATGGGGTTGTAATTTCATTATCTGTAAGCATATTGTTTTCTGTTTTTATTCTAACTGTAGTATCTTGGATGTCTACTACAATTAGTACCTACAACAAATAATATGTTTTAGGGCTTGAAGATATCAGAAAGGCTAGTAATGGGGATGACCATATGTAAAGTCCAATATGTCTAATCCAACTACATTATGCTTAAATTAAGAATTATCAAAGAATTTGTGGACCCTCCCAATGATGATGAATAAATATCTTTTTGAGGGTTTGAAGGCTTATATCATGTTGATTGACAATATCTGTTTCCACTAAACTGATTCCTGTGAGAATAAACAAGATAATGACCAGAATATTGTTGTCTCCCCTGCAATAAAAAGAGTAAAATTCTAGATGCAGAGGTAGCAGCCCTTACCTGAGGTAACAATGGCACTGAGAGAAATATATGAGACACCACGCATGTATGAAGCTTTGTATGCTTTATGTGTAAGATTAATCAATTCCTCATTTTGATCAGGTATTCCAACATGCAGTAATTTTTCAAGCATAATATTTGGAGATGAATTCATCTTGGTATACCGACCACCAGATGATGCTCAGATATGTCCCATTTGGTGGACAAAGAAACTTGGTAGGGGCATAAATAGTGGTTGTTTGTCCTGGTCTTAGATGATTTTATTTATAGCTATCTTCTTGTCTGCACTCTAACTAAAATGTATTAAATTGTGATGGAGATGGGACTAAAATGGAAGATTTAAAAGCAGAAAAGAACATCAAGGACTGGATACCTTAATAATAAAATTCATTTTATAAAATCAAAGTGTATTTTAGTACAAACTATTAAAAACAATAAAGAAAATTATTGACACTGTAAACTGGTGAATTCAAAATTAAATTCAAAGACCCTCTTCTATATGTTATAGTCCCTCATGTCTACCAGAGCTGAGTATCCTACTTTAACGATTCAACTGACTAATGTAAGGAAAGTAATACCTTTTTTCAGTCATCAGTTAATACTATGAAGCAGGGCCCAAATGAGATTACTAACTTTCAGGACTGACCAAATGTATTGAATATTTCTAAGTCCCCCAACCCAGCTTGAATTCTCAGTTTCCTGGATAATCTATGATTGGCTTCAGTTCGGAATTTTTCTCAGAAGAATATGCAGGGGTTTCCTTTAAAACATATCTATAACCAGCCTCAGCACTGTTTCTTCTAATTATTGTGTGACATTTTCTCACCATAACAGAATCTGCACAGGTACCCTGTGCAGTTAAGAATCTGATCTAAAGCACTCTACATCATTTTCAAATGCATGAATCGGACCCAGCATATGTTCAGGTGAATTATTTTTTCACGTGCCACGCAGATGCAGACGATCATAACATTTGAGCCAGTCATAATGCCTTAGCCTTAAGCTTAATTCCATGCATGGGAGCCATCCGGGTGGTTGTGGCTTTTTCTATTGAAATAAGCTTCTGATTGAGCACACGAAGCATACTACTATTGAACAATTAATATCTAGATTAAAATGTTCATTCTGTGAGCTATCTTTTTCACTGATTTGCCAGTTGAATTTCAGTGCACCATCAGCAGACACCATCAAAACTGAGAAATACAAATTAGGGGTGGACATAACTTGAACATTTCTGTGTAGTGTAATTATACTAAGAACACATAAATGCCACTCTCACCCAAAATTGATATGAGGATGCAAGAAATTTTCCTAAATGAATTAGAACACAATTAGCCAGTGGCTCTCGTGCTTGCTAAAAGTGCTCTTGGGATAGAATTCTCCCCGACTTATGTTCTACATTTAGGACTATTTTCTTCATTCAAAATGCACACTTGGGTCCAAAATGGATGAGATGATTGAGATAAGTAATAGTGATAAATAGAGTAGAACATGATTAGTAAGCACGGGAGCTACTTGTGTTCGCTAAATGTGCTCTAATTGTAGGATGTGCCCCCAAAATCACAAATGCAGGAATACCTGCATAATTATCATTATTATGCATCAAAGAGAATCACTAAATTACTGAAATTACTCCAATTCTCCAGCATAATTTTAATTCCACCCAGACTTACATGAATGTTCTATTTCTTACTAATGATTGTTTCTTTTTGATGAATGCCTGACAGTTTTCATCTCACTACTCAGGAGCACTTAAAGTGATATTGTAAAATGGGAACCTAAATAAAACATAGGGCCAGATGTACGAAAAAAGCAATTTGCGACTTGCAAATTGCGAGTCCCTGCGACTCGCAATTTGCAACTCGCAAATTGCTATGCAGTACGGTGTCTCAGACACCGACTGCAACTCGCAATGGGGTCGCAATGACCCACCTCATGAATATTCATGAGGTGGGTCGCAAATTGCGGCCCCATTGCGAGTATAGGCACTCGCAAACATGGAGGCCTGCTGTCGTCAGCAGACCTCCATGTTTGCGACCTGCTTTTCAATAAAGCAGGTTTTTTTTTTTTAAAGTGTAGCCCGTTTTCCCTAAGGGAAAACGAGCTGCACTTTAAAAAAATCCGAAACCTTTAGTTTCGGTTTTGCAGGGCAGGGAGTGGTCCCTTGGACCACTCCCTGCCCTGAAAAATTAATATCTGGTCCAGTCACAAAGGGGAAGGGGTCCCATGGGGACCCCTTCCCGTTTGCGACTGGGTTACCATCCACTTCAAGTGGATGGTAACTGCGAGTCCATTTGCGGCCGCTTTCGCGGCCGCAAATGGAATTGCATACCAGTGCGAGTCGCTAATAGGAAGGGAACACCCCTTCCTATTAGCGAGTCTGAAATGCATTTTGCGAGTCGGATCCGACTCGCAAAATGCATTTCTGCATAGCAAACCCACGTTTGCGAGTCGCAAACGGCGATTTTCGCCGTTTGCGACTCGCAAACGGGTTGCTACATCTGGCCCATAATCAAGTAATTTACCTTTGACTCTAAACTCTACCATTTGCACTTTCAGTTAGGTTGTTTGTTAGTTGATTCTCCAGCTGCCCTGCATCAAACAGATGGGGAACGTCATAATTTGGATCTAAGATTCACATATAAATACCACTGCATGTGTAAAATCTGTCATATATCATATGAATACAATTTTGTTCCCCAAATTTTCAGATAGGATAGGAGTCAGTTAGGATTGAGTAGAACTGTGTCATCTTTTATGTGAGTATTAATGAAACCTCAGCTTTTTTTCTCTGGTCAGGGGTACACTCCTGCCTCTCCTCCCTCTGTGGCTGTTCTCTCCGAATGCATCAAGGTTTCTTTGTCTCCATTCAGAAAGCATTGCAGATGCTTTAAGCTGAGTGTGACTGCACTCTTGTATCAAGTTTTTTACATCTAAACTTTTGTCACAGACGGCTGCAAATACTTGGGCTACACAGGCATCTCTGATGGCTCCCTTGCATTCTGCCAATGGCCAAGAAGCCTGTTCACTGCCTGCTGCTCATCGCAGTGCTGGCAGCAGTACCTCCGGCTCTTGGAGTGGTGGCTTTTCTTTCCAATTTGGTTGCCCAGTGCTGAAGCTGTTTGCCATTCAATCTACCAAATGGTCGGCGATGTGTGCCAGCATTACCTGGTGATGAGAGCCTACACTCCGAGGCATTCCTCATGAGTAAAGTTCCTGTTACACTTTTGCCAGTTGCCACGCAGGTGATGGATGCAATTGAAGGTCAACAGTTCTCCCAGTGCTTCTCTCAGCTGAGAGCTGCCTCTAGGAGTTTGCGAAATCTCCCATCTGGAGACACAAGAGACTGATCTAGTGCAAGGAGTAGATGCTTTGCAACTACATCAGTTACGATCTGGGGAAAGAGTGGATTTATTGGTAGAAAGTAGCAAGGAAGTAAAAGCTGTGGGTTGTTTTCTCTTATTCCTCATGTTTCAGTTTATGGTTATGAGCTAAAATGCTGCTGGCCTAAATCATCACCTGTAACAAAGTTTAGTCAAGGAAGAGATACTTGTTTACAGATCGCAGCTCTTATGCCTCAGAGATTTTATTTAGTATTCAAAGACAGGATATTTCTTTGCCAATCAGGGTATAATATTATTTCTACCACAACTCAGCAGGTCTCAAGCTGTGGGGGAGTCATTCTAAACCTTCATTCTTTTGAGTGTAAGGTACTAAAGGTTGTACCTGATTCACAGGGTTCATGGGTTATTACCCAGATAGGTTTAGCTACTCAAGACTATACTATTTGTGTTGTCTATGGCCTCAATAAATATGACCCTGAGCTGTTTGATTTGCTAAATCTTGAGTTTGCACAATGGCTTGGTGATATAACTATTCTTGGCCACTTTAATTGTATTCTGAGCTGTACTTTGAATACATCTACTAGATCTGCTACTCTGTGCACAATTAAAATGTGTCTATTAAGTAGCTAGCAAGGCTATGCAGCTTAGTTGGTCTTTGGATGATCTCGCAATCATTTATCCCTCAGTATTCAAATTACACTGTGCCTCACGGGCATTACTCTACAATTGATATGATATTAATCCTTTAAGGTCTAATAGAAAATTCCAGTATGGAGCTGTCCCCCAAGATCACCTCAAATCACAATCCCTTGCTATTAATGCTTCAGGTCTCTGATTTTTTAAAAGGACCTTGCAGGTGGACATCCCCTAGATCGTTACTGTCAGATATTGTTTTCATAGATAAGATGCGTATATAGCTCAATGAAAAGCACAGCTGCTGTACCTTGAATTACTTTGGTGCGAGCAGAAATACATTAAATTTTACAGAAAGATTCTACTGAGTGAAGGATAACACTCAACATGATCAAGTGTTGATGTAGTGTTGATCATATACAGAAGGAGAAGGTTGTGGAGGCACATTTGGCGGGTCCTGTGTACATATTCAAATATGGGGAAAAAGTAGGTAAGATCCTGGCAGATAAAATAGCGGAAAAGAATATTCAGAACATGGTTGACTATATTACACAGAAGGAGGTGACAAAGTATGATGAACCTGTTAGAACTGGCATCCTTGGGGTGGTCTTTCCTGTCTTTTTTTTGCCTCTGCTTCCTATGTTGTGACTGTATGCAGGACTTTGTTTTTGCTGTTTTTTGTACTCTGGGCACGTTACCACTGCTGACCAGTGCTAAAGCGCAAGTGCTTACTGTGTAAGTTGTATGTGTAATTGGCTTATCCATGACTGGTGTACTTGATGTACTAGTAAGTCCCTAGTAAATTGCACTAGAGGTACCCAGGGCCTGCAAATCAACTGCTACTAGTCAGCCTGCAGCACTGATTGTGCCACCCACATGATTAGCCCTGTAAACATGTCTCAGATCTGCCACTGCAGTATCTGTGTGTGCAGTTTAGATCTGGCATTTTGACCTGACAAGTGTACCTGGATAGGACCTAGGTAGTTCCTTGGGCAGGCTGCAGTGTATATTAAAGGTGGGACATGTACTGGTGTGTTTTACATGTCCTAACAGCGAAATACTGACAAATTCGGTTTTCACTTTTGCAAGGCCTTTCTCACTCACAGACTAACATGGGGGCTGCCTTTAAATATCATTTAAGTTCAGTATCCTTTGGGAGCCAAAAGAAATATGGAGTTTGGGGTCTCTGATCTCACAATTTAAAAAAACATCTTTTGGTAAAGTTGTTTTTTAAATTGTCAGATTGAAAATGCCACTTTTAGAAAGAGGGCATTTTCTTGCTTAAACCATTCGTGACTCTGTCTGCTTGTGTATTTCCTGTCTGGGTCAGACTGACAGCTGGGCCATGTGTGAATTCCCGCTAAACAGTGACACAAAGAAAGCAGGGGTGTAGCCTGCATATCCTGACAGGCCATATGGGCAAATTACTTCTGGAACCAAGAGGAACCTCCACCAAGGAGAAGAGCTGGAGGAGGACTACTTCCCCTTTGCATGTGATTTGTGCTTTGCTTGGATGTCCTGCAGTTACTTCTTCTGCCTGAAAGAGGAGAAAGACTGTACTTTGTGGTATATCCCTGCTTGTGAACTATCTCCAAGGTATTGGACTGAGCTTGCTTCCTGTTTTGAAGTCTTAGGGCCATCAATAGACTTATTCTGCCAGCACCTGGACTCTCTGTTGAGACTTCTGCCCTGCCAAGTGGTGCCCTATCCAGTCCCTGGGCCCTTGAAAGGTGAAGCTGGTAGAACAAGGACTGAAATACACACACAGGAAGCCATGCAGGGAAAATGTTGGCGCACCACACACAAAGTGGCTGTAAAAATGACACGCCATCTGCATCGCAGCTGAAATCGATACACCGCCTGGATACCGGCTGGGAAATCAACACATCACCTGCATCATGGCTGGAGAAATGATGCAACACCCATTTTCAGCTGCTAAAAATGATTCAAACCCCACACAGAATTGTCTTCCATCACCGTGCATCCGGATTTCTCACACATCATCACTGGGAGCAAAAACCAATGTAAACCTCTGCGGACCCGAGGTGCCCCACCATCCGGAAAACGATGCACGGCCACACTTGCAAGTGAGAAAACAACACATTGCTCACTTTTTTGGCTTTATTTTTTATGAAAACCAGGCACTTTGTGTAGCAACATTTCCAGCATTTTCTATGGAGTAACACTCTTTTTATTTTGAAAATTCGTAACTTTTCTTATCTATGTTGGATTTTTGTCATTTTGGTCTTGTTTGATTTAGATAAATATTGCCTATATTTCTAAACTGGTATGGTGTCCATTTTGTAATGTTTTCACTGTATTACTGTATGTGTTGGCACAACCACTTTACATCTTGCCTTGGAGATGAGCCTGACTGCTTGTGCCAAGATACCAAGGGGGTGAGCAAGGGTTATCTTCAGTGTGTATCTCTAAAGCACTGACTAGAGTGAGGATAGAGTGCAAACTGACTGCCAACCAGAGACCCTATATCTAACAGAACTGCAGGGCATTCTTGTACAATTTAAGAGCTTTTATTAGGATTTATATAGTGAGATCGAGGCTCTGAATCAAGGTGTCTTAGATAATTTGTATATTATTCGCTAATGTTCCTGGCCTTCGCAGGCAGAGGCACTTGATTATGCGTTCACATTAACAAAGTTAAATGATGTCATTGGATCACTCAGGAAAAACAGCAGGAGAAGGCAATTTGCAATTGGAATTTTACAACATATTCATCGATATAGAGTTATAGATGTACTGCCACCTGTGTTACTTATGGTTATTCTTCATGTTGATCAAGAAGGAAATATTCCAGACTTCTTGAATTATACCAATATGGTTATCTTTCTTAAAAAGAAGTATACACAGTAGATAAGAAAGGGTCATATTGCCCTATTTCACTGATTAATGCTGATGCCAAAATGTATGCAAAATTATTGGCTAAAAAACCTGCCTCCTATAGTCAAGAATTGGTATTTCCACAACTATACTGCTTCATCCCAGGAAGGGATACTAACAATCATATTAATCAAAATTGCATTGCAGCTTTTGACCTTCATGGACTCATTGCAACCCTTCAGCATGAATATGGCCTCCCTTAATATTACTTTTTTAAATATTCCTTGGTTCAGGATTATTTCAATCATAATGATGTGAGTAAGATCATTACCAAGGATCTGGAGCTTTTTGACATGTATTCCCTGTGATAGTAAACTTACTATTTGTATACTTTATCATCTAATTGCTGTTTATATGGAGGATGACCTTGATACTCTTGCACAAAAATGGAACTCTAACATCAGTTTACCCATTTAGGTGTCGGATAAGGATAAGGGTTTCCTGGAAATTATTTACTCTTCTGTTGTTTCAGCTAACTTGAAGTTGCAACTATTCAGAACCCTTTGTATGTTGTACTCTATGCCAGAAAGATGGCTAAATGGGGTTTGAATAGGTCCGACAATAGGTCCAACTTCCCATTGTGTAGCTTATGCACTGTAGACATAATTCATATGCGTTAGCTGCCTATTTATAATGCAATACTAGAGTAATCTGGCTCAGCATCTTTCTCAGCTCCTGTAGGTTGATGTTCACCTAAATGCTAGAGATATTATGTTGGGCAGAAAAGAAGATATAGCTCAGTGCAAAGTTATTGACATTTAAATTTTGCATTGACCAACTCCTTGAGTGGACCGACAGTGGCAGAAAAATACTGTTATGTATGCCTTTTAAGGCATGAAGACATTGAGGCCCTCATTCTGACCTTGGCGGGCGGCGGAGGCCGCCCGCCAAAGTCCCGCCGTCAGATTACCGTTCCGCGGTCGAAAGACCGCGGCGGTAATTCTGACTTTCCCGCTGGGCTGGCGGGCGGTCGCCTTCAGACCGCCCGCCAGCCCAGCAGGAAAGAGGCTTCCACGATGAAGCCGGCTCGGAATCGAGCCGGCGGAGTGGAAGCTGTGCGACGGGTGCAGTTGCACCCGTCGCGTATTTCACTGTCTGCGCGGCAGACAGTGAAATACATGTAGGGGCCCTCTTACGGGGGCCCCTGCAATGCCCATGCCAGTGGCATGGGCACTGCAGGGGCCCCCAGGGGCCCCGCGGCCCCCCCTACCGCCATCCGGATCCCGGCGGTCGGACCGCCGGGATCTGGATGGCGGTAGGGGGGGTCAGAATCCCCGCGGCGGTGCAGCAAGCTGCGCCGCCGTGGAGGATTCTATGGGGCGGCGGTACACTGGCGGGAGCCCGCCAGTGGTGCCGGTCCGACCGCGGCTTTACCGCCGCGGTCGGAATCCCCATTGGAGCACCGCCGGCCTGTCGGCGGTGCTCCCGCGGTCCTCCGCCCTGGCGGTCAATGACCACCTGAATGTGTTATTGCCACAGTTGTCTTTGAATCCTATACTGGAATGTCTAAATATTCTTGGAAACAATCCATGTCATAGAACAGCACTTTGCAGAAAGGCAACAATGAGTCAATGGTGTCTGGCCAAAAGAAAGATATCTATGTTTAGATCTTCTGTCATCTGCCAAATTTTCTCCTGAGTTGTCAATTGAAAAGGGGTTGCTAATCAGAGTAGATAAATTGATTCCACCTTGTCTGATAAGAGGCTGGTTGTTTGAGTAGGCCACACCGGACATTTAGGGATGACACTCAACAATACGAAATTGGTGGCCTAGAATGAATTCAGATGTAAACTCTTGGTTGGGGGTGTGAAATATTTGCAAGGAATCTGACAAACATGCTATTATCAGGAAGTCTATGGTATCTGTGTAATATATAGAAAATGTATGGGCAAAATTGGTTTGGGTTGTTTAGGGCCTTTTACGAGGTTTAGAAAAAAAGATTGCTGTTGTTCAGACACTGAGTATGTGATTAAAGGTCATATGTACGAACACATTTTCCCATAGACATAGAATGGGTAAAACCCTTTGCTACATCTGGCCCTAAGTTCTCGACCTACATTTTTCCCATGCCTTCCTAAGGCCATTGTAACTGACAAAGGCGTCCAGTTCACTTCAAGTGAGCTGCTTGTCTTCCTAAAAATTAACAGGGAGTAAACACAAGACAACTAGTCTGTGCCACCCTCAAGGTAATAAACTGGTCAAGAGTGCCAAAGGATTGATAGGAGACACTGTCAGGTTAGCAATGTCTAGTCAATTGAAAAAAGTGAAAAACTCGGCATCATATGTGAAGCTCATATTATGCAACTCCACAAACTACAACCGGGTGAATTTCCATTTGTGGCTATCAAAGAGAGCAAAGCCTTTCCCAGTACTAGAATGATATTTGTTAGTTATATCAGACATTGAATGAGAAAATATGTGATGTGTAATTGAAAGGAAGTCATTACCTGAGTAAAGCAAGGCAAGAGAAATCACACAGAAGATAAATCTGTTGAAATGGGTACAGAATAGAGAGTTTAGAGTGTATGACATTGTTACAATAAAACTTCCTAGACAGGTCAAAAGAGTTAACCCAAGTTTGATCCTGAACAGCATAATACTAAAATGTCCAAGACAGCTGTGTGTCTGGGGGGAGGAAAATGGTGGAATAAAAATGCTGTGGCACCAGTTTCACATTATGATGACTTTTTAACAAATTCTTGTGGTGCACCTCAAAGATCAATTCATTGTGTGTTTTGACAATGACGCATGAGATCACTTTTGATGAAACACGGCATGATGGGAAAAAATGCAGGATACAACCAGTGTGGATGAAGGATTATGCATGAACCTTTTTTCTTTGATCAGACTATGGCCCATATTTATACTTTTTGACACAAAACTGCACTGACGCAGTTTTGCGTAAAAAATATTTCCTCTGGCTAACGCCATTTCTGTGCGCCATACAGGCGTCAAATTTATACTTTGACGCACGTCGGCGCAAACCACAGGTGTGAGTCATTTTATTTGACGCACACCACAATGTCACGCCGTAAAGGAAAATGACGTTAACGCAGTGGAAATGACTGTGAGAAGATTTACGACACAGCAAACTGGATGTGCAGCGTTTTTTGACACAATAGCGTCAAAACTCAGCCATTTCAGCAGAGGAGAGCCAAAATGGATCCCAGATGCCTGTACAGACCCCAGGAAGATGACAACAGACCAGGAACCAGCCAGGAGGAACAACACAAGACCCACGACAGGGAGAAGAAGAAAAGAAAGTGTTGCTTCAGTGCAGAGGAGCAGGACATTCTGGTTAAAGAGGTGACAGAACACCAGGACCAACTGTTTGTCACCTCAAAGTTGCCAATCAGTAGGACAATATGGCAACAAATTGTTGACAAGATTAACAGTTTGGCAGAAGTACGCAGAACAGTCATCGAGTGCAAGAAACGCTGGCATGACTGCAAGTGCAGGACCAAGGAAAAGATGGCCAGGAACAGGAAGGCAGCACTGCAGACTGGAGGTGGGAGTCCAGCACCCCAGGAGGCCCAGGACCACAGGAGATGGTCGCAGATGTCATCCCTGAGGAGATCGGCACAGGGATTCAAGGACAGGACAGCACAGACTACCAGGAGACAACGCACATGCAGGGTAAGTTGCATGGGGAATTAAAATGCACGAATGTTAACTGCAACCGGGGGGGTAATACTTACTACACAATGCATGGAAGCCATCATATAAATGGAGTGGCATGGGTAAAGGGGCTCGGCACGGGGACATGGCCCGTTCTGAGAAAACCTGGGCACACCATTACACAACACCAACGACCTTTCCATGGGGGTATGCTGCCATGCCAACGATGTTGTAAAGGTAAAGCCACGCCAGGAGGGAAGTGCACAAGGTCAAACTGACATCCCGTCATGCGTCAGCCACTATACTACCTACATTAACTAGGGCCCAATTAACAACTTCTAGCCATACCGACAACTGGAATGTAACATTGACAACAGTTGCCACTACCACCTCTGCTGTGTGTGCTGGTCAAGTAGCCAATGGCAATAAGGTCCCCATGGATCATACACACCCAAATTAGAGGGTTTAGGATGACAACGTTAACAATGCCCTGAAACAAGACAAATGTTCCAGTCCTGTCAAATGTGAATGCCCATAGTTGCTGCAAACATCAACCAATGTCATCAACATTAGGAGGTACACAGCACTAATGTCACACCCATGCTGCATATGTCAGGGTTCATCCTGTGCCTGGGTCACAATGCAACATCTCAAATGTCATACTGCTCAGACAACAGCATTGAGGGGGAGGACACGTGTAACTGGTCACTAAAATACACCTGCAAAGTCAAAGGAGGAAATAGGACACTGCTACGACTATCAGGGCAATCCAATGTACCACATATTCCCCAACATCAGCTGTGCACATTACCAATGCTGACATCCATATCATGCCATAATAATGCTATATACGCTACAATGCAACAACATATAGGTGGATGTGAAAGATCAGAGACTGGGCAGGTCCAGATTGTTAAGTGTGCTGCTAGTGCCATCAGAGCACCCACAGCCAGTGAAAGGCCTCACCATGAGAATGGAAGTAGGGAGAAGGTTGAGTAGGACAAGAAGGTGGCAATTCACTATTTGGCTAGAACCAACACCTAGAGGAGATGATGCTGACAAGTCCACAAACTGACCACAATACATGTGACATGCAGGTGGGGCACAGGCCTGTGAGAATGCCCATCTGAAAGACTGGAGCAATGAACAGGAACCAAGATCACAATGTGAAAATCATCACAAGGCAGGCATGTCACATCACAAATGCCACAACACAGACACACTAATTGCACCATATTTCATTGCAGAGGACGATGGATCTCCTGCGGATATGCCTGTCCAGGACTACCCTGATGACATGGATGACGAGCTGACAAACATCAGCCACCAGACCCTCCAAGAGGTCTTTGGAACCCTCCAGACCCCACCTTCAGTCACAAGGAGGAGCACAGATACAGCAGCCATCGCAGAGGATCCACCCACCACCCCAATTGTACGACCTGCCAGCTCCAATACAGCTGAGGACTCTGACGACACTGGCACCAGCTTTGAGAGAACTGTAGTCGGAGTACAGCGGGAGCTGGCCAAGGAGGTGCGGGTGGGGATTCAAACTATGACAGCCAGCCTAGAGGGGGTGCGTTCATGCATGATGTCAACTGAAGAACAGGCAGCAGCTATGCCAGGGCGAACAACTATCTTGCAGGAACTTGAAGAAAAAAGGCTGAAGGAAATCAGCACAGCTGTCAAATATCATAGATTGTCAATACAACTGTCCTGAAATAATGTGGGCTGATAACTATGCACAGTGGCCTGGATTCTACCATACTCTGCCCTTCCTGAGGGTAATTTCTGAAGAAAAGAGAAACTATACACCATAATGCTGTGTTAGACAGAATAACGCTTCCTCAAGGGATATCTAAACCTTAAAATAGTGCCTTCAAAATGTTGCTTCAATGCAAAACTAACATATGTAACATTGCCCACAAATATAAATGAACACTCACTAAACTGCATGAATGGAGATGTATGAGTTTACATCCAAATAAGTAATCATGCTGAACAGTGTAACAAATGATCTATGTGAGCTATGTACACTATACTATACGAGAGCTTAATACCACTCACGTTATAAAGGTTTCCTTGGACATGAGACTGCAGTCAGACATAACACAGTGTCCCTAATCCTAAATCTGGAAGAACAGTATGTGACATTGAAAACAAACATTATGGAAAAAACACACTTTGGGACCCATAGTAACTGTGATTGGTGGTTGCAATGAATGGCCGAATCTTTGCTAAGTAGCTTTGAGGTAGCTGCCAATTTTACAGCTCAGTTGTGATTTGTTAGCAGCGTAGGACACAAAATGTAATACAAAAGAAACACTGTACACTCATGGCAAGGCCCTGATCTACAAGCATGTGACACATACTGTAAAGGGTTTCCTACATATTTATTTAACAGTAAAAACAGAAGTGAAAACTGGGGGAAAAGCCTTACCTACCCTAATCTACTCTAACTACTCATTACCCACCTCTGTCTCTAACTAACCTAAGCTAAACTTACTTATCACATTTAAAAAAACATTCTAAACATCAACCACCACCCCCCTTGTGAGATGCGACACATGGAGGACAACAGATAACAACCTAAACACATACTATCCTATACTAAACATATATATATTTTTTTAATTTTTTGTTTTAATTTTTTAATTTTTTTGTCATTTTTTTTTTGTAAACACACAAGAACCCCAACATTGTCCCCCACCCACACGCTTGTAAATAAACAATAGAAATATTCAGGACCCCCATCCTCCCCCCACTAACACTAACTAAACTAACATCCTATACTAACATCCTGTACTAACCTAACACTAAGCCCCCCTAAATCCACAAAGTATTAGAACCAGTAAAGATGAGGGAGGGGAGGGAATCATGTCCATCTAATTACCTACTCTCCTCTTGATCGAACGCACCTGTCGCCCCTCCTGCCGCAGTCGGCTCATCTTCCTGAGGACCCGGTCCAATTTTCGCTGCATTTGTCCAAAAGCAGCAGGGTCAATGGCTGCAGCTGGGGTGGTCTGGGTGCCAGTTGAGGAAGTATGGGGCCGTGTAGTGTCCATGGCTGTGGGCTGCCCTGCAGGTGGTGCTGTGCTAGGGCCTGGAGCAGTTTCTGTGGATGTTCCTGCAATGGTCACAGATACTGGTGGTGCCACCTGGGTGGTAGTGGTGGTGGTGCTGGTGGTGGTTGTAGTAAGCAAAGAATGTCCGCCAGACTCCGGAGGCTCATTCATGGCAATATCTGCGTGCCATTTTTCTGTACCCAGACTCCACTTGAAGTATGTGTTGGTACCTCATTGCCCACCGTTGAAACTCCCTGACCTGGATGGGTGTCATATTTGCAGCTGTTAAGACAAACAGAAAATCTAACATTAGGTACTGCATTGTGTGAAATGGCACAAGAAGTAAATCAGACAATATATCTATCATCATCATACAGATCATCATACAGATCATTGATTGATTGATTGATTGTCCCTGAGGAAGTGTATGGCAAGCCAGCCTACAAAGGTCCTATCACACATAGCACATCCAAACCCTACAAGATGGGTAACAACAGCCATGAATTTGCCATCTATGTTCTGCCAGTTGTCAGCTAACAATCATGCTGCACATTCTCTACCACTGCCAGGGCTACAAATGTCATTGTACGGGATGGAAATCTAGTGCCACATGATCTGCAAGTTGCAAATGGACTTGCCAGTATAGTAATCATGTGCTACACATGAGTGTGTATACTAGGTTCAGACAAGTGATTCACTGAAATACATGTCTGTGTACCAAACTTGTATCATCAGTCCTAGGTACACTATTCACAAGCCTATGCCTGTGTTTGGGGGGAGGACTAACAACTAATATTTTCTAACAACAAGGACACCCAGGAAGCATAGGAAAGCTGGACATGTGCTAGGCTCAGCACACACACCACAGGTAAGGAGGATCTCCAAATAGGAGACAGCAAACCCTTGACCAATCCCATCGCCAGTCATGTTTGGAAATGCAGACCTTTGTCCACATCATTTACTACCAGTATGCCATGACTTACAACAAACACAGAGATGCAAGAACACCCCTGGCCATGAGTTGCATGCACACCTAGGCCATTGCACTCAAGTGCGACATACTCGTAGCACTACATGTGGAGCTACATGCTGCTAGGAAGTTTAACCTACAGTTTAATAAGTACATCAGTGAACTGGGAAGCAGAAGTCTGTGGGTAAGCATTTGTCAGCCCCGTTCTGGGAGAATTTGGGTTTGACTGGCTGACTAATTCACTAATTTGGTCCAGTGCGACTCTTTCTGATTCAAGTTTTATCCACATGACTCATCCCTATTCACATTGCCGGGCCTACAGGACTGACCTAGAATACCTAAATAAGGCAATAGGATAACGATTGGCCAACTCAAAGATGGTGATAAAATGATATTCCACCTATGGAACAAAACAAATGACTGGCCAGCGCATCACACCTTGTTATGTGTCCAACACACAGGAGTCCATCACACATCACCAGCAAACACAACACATAACACACACATCAACACTTACTGTTGTCGAATCGAGCCACCTCACCAACAGTGTAGGGTGCCGGTCCACGAGTAAGGTATGGAAGGGAGAAATGTGCTTAATGTCTGTGCACTGTACATCAATTCCAAAGACAAATACTATGATTAAGATTACATCAGAAAGCAAAGCCTCTCAGACATGATGATACTGCATCCTACATAGCATGGCTAACATGTACAGACCATGGGTCTCCAGTGAATGATACACACATATCTGCACACATGCAGTGGCCCTAACTATAATGTGTTTGCAAACATTCTCCTTCATTAGTGAGCAAACATAATAATGGAGTGTATTCGTATCTTCATGTGTATCCATGAGAGACATCCAAAGCCACTTTCTGTGAGACCAGCCATTGTGACTATGACAAATTTATGACACACAGGTACAATGTACAGAGGGGCAGGGACAATTGTTAGCCCTCATGTTGTTATAGTTTCTTCATTTGATGTGGCACAGCTATGATGAGTGGCACCGACCATAGAGATATGAACCCATGTGCATACCTTTGGCCAGCCATCCCTAATCTAAATGTGGCACTACAAACTCCAAATACCAGTCTAAGATGTTAGCTGAGCGCAGCTAGAACTTGTTCCGTATGTGTCCAAATCCAGATCAGACATGTATCCGAAATTAAGGAGGGACACAATAATCCCTAAGATTTTTGGAATTTCCATGATCGGTTTCCTTACACACTCACCAGACACACATGAGACATATGTTCG
The DNA here is from genome assembly GCF_031143425.1 of Pleurodeles waltl. Taxonomy (NCBI): domain Eukaryota; kingdom Metazoa; phylum Chordata; class Amphibia; order Caudata; family Salamandridae; genus Pleurodeles; species Pleurodeles waltl. The sequence goes on from NC_090446.1 coordinate 827,662,160, forward strand.
GGCCACATTGCTATCATCAATTGACGTGAAGCCTGCACTCATTTTCCACCTCATGTTGTGTTTCAAAAATCAGTCTAGCTGTTGCGTCAACAAATGATGGTAATGATTTGGAAATTTCTATACCTCACAGGCAACTGTGGCCTATATTTATACATAATTGGCTCCTGATTTGTGTTGCTGTTTGAAACAAAGGCGGCACTAACTTACAGAATGCAAATGTATTTAGTAAGTTTGCGGAGCTCTTGCTTCTTTACAGCTAGCAATTGTGCTCCTTAACAAAGAAGATAAATGACCCTGTATGTTTCAGTAGCATTCCACACACTCAACAACATTGCCGGCAGATATTGTAAAAATCAGCTCATGTCACTACAGAGCATTCAAACGTGCACATTAACATGATTTGCACTTACCAACAGGGCCAATAATCACAATCCCCAGGTGGTCCAGCAGATCTTGCTCCCTGGAGACAAGGTCAGGCCAGCGATGCTTCAGCTGGTGGTCGTTTCTTGGTGTCTGATAAATCCGTTGCAGATGATGCAACTCCTTTGCCCACCTCAGCCTCCGTGCCTCAGTGTGATACCCCTGTATCACCCGCCTACCTGCCTCAATCATTAGGGTTAGGAAATGGCACACCAGCCATATGAATCCACCCAGATCCTCCTCTCCCATCTTGTCAAGACAAGGCCTACACAACATCTTTGTAGCAAAAGAGAAATAGGAGATAAAGGGGAACAAAGGAGAATAGGGGGAAAGTAGAACAGGAAAAATTAAATTAAACAACTAAAACAGCCCAACTATACCAAAACTAAAACTACCTACAACAGACTCCCAAAAAACAAAGACAATACTTTACAACACAAATGAGCACAAAAAACACTCAGACAGAATACTACATGTTTTTATTCACAAAAAGACAATAAAAAGACCACACAGGAGACAAATTCATTAAATATACAGGGACAAATTGAGACACAGCCACACAGTCAGGAAATATCACAGACTGCAAAGTGAAAGTACACCCACTGTACATAATCTGTAAACAGGATATCCTATTTCATCACTTCCTTCCTAAAATGGTGGGCGTTTTCATCGTCATGCATCAAAATATTTTGACACATACAGTCTGGGCGTCATTTTTTTCAACGCACAGGAGTAGATTTGAGCCTGCATCCATATGTTTGGAAATAATTTTACACTTAACCAATTTCCTGAGGTACAGTGTGGAAGGTACAGCTTCGGGGCAATGGTTATTTCAGGGCATTATGCTTCGTTTTTCGTCCCGAGCGTCATTTTTTGACGCATGTACGTCATTTTTAGACGCTTAGGCAGCAAAATTTCACTCATTAACTGGGTTTGGGTCCTTTTACCATTTAAATGTAATATTACAGTTTTGATAATACTGAGATAGGCTGAATGCACCCACTTTGGTCATGACGGTGTATGGGCACATGTGACACATCATACTACTGAGGACCATGATCCGCTACTTCATGTACAGGATTTTTACTCTTGAATGACGCAATAGATGGCCAAACACGTGGCCTACATATCTGAATTGCACAAATTGGGCATGCTTGGCGTCAGGAGAGGATAGCAATGTGACGCACATAAGTACAATACCTCAAAGCCTATGGCTTAATGTGTGTGCATTGGCTACTAATATTGTTGTTGACCCACTGTGTGAGCATCACAAGATGCATTATTGCAAATATGCTTATATGAATGTGGAGTCAATGTGTCCAACCCTCAGATGCAAATCAGTGTGGAAATGAGAGAGGACATGTGTTAGTCATGCTGTGTGCACTTTTTAGTTTTTGGGTAACGTAAACACCACAAATGACAAAGCATGCACCAGATAGATAGCAGATGCTTGTTCATGTCAATGATCCAAAACTTGCCCATCACATGTCCTGGAATTTTGGATACTGCTTCCCAGGCACTTGTTGGTGAACCCACCATGAGTCAGGCACATGTACTGACTAAGTGGCACGGAAAGCCAAAGGTTAACCACAATTGTAATATCACACCACAATTGTGGTCATATGACAGAGCCACAACTCTACTGTTGCAGTGGCAGACCAGCAGACCAAGCAGCACGTAGCCACATATTTCCAGGGATCAATTGCACAGAGGTGTGTGGTTCATGTGTGTGGGCCAATGTTGATCCTGTATATTTTTAGGGGTCTATGTTGTCACAGTTATGTCCAGATCTAGTCATGAGTCAGTGGCGGCTATTCCTGTATCTATTGAGTATCCTTCGGAGATCAATGGAAGCAAAGCCAATGAGGAAATAAGAACCCACATGGGGATGGTCCTTCCCTGTCACTGCAGACGTGTTATGAGACTGTCAACAAGGCAACCTTGGTGTGCTGAGTGAGTTCATATTTTAGGAGTCTTGTACCGGCAGGTGTCATTACAACATTTGTACACAGGTTGGCCTTCAAAGTTCCCACTGCATCTGGGAACATCATACCCTCTGTGTTGATTAATCTTGCAGCTATTCACCACGCACAGCCCATCAATATGTTGTGAGCAACGTGAATCAGCATGTGAACTGTCAGGGTCCTAACATGTGTGGACTTTTCATGCACATTATCAGAGGTTACTGTCACACTTTGTCACTCATGCATACATGAGACCCAGACAAGGGATAGGCCATGATTTGGGTATTTGGAGACAAGTTCCCAATTATGGTACAATAAATAAGCAGATTATGCTAAATAACTTATTTGAGTATGCATTGAAGAACCACCTGACAAAATACCCCCAGAGGAATGTGAGGGTTGGGAAAGCAAGTATGATACATATGTAGCCACAAGGAACCTTTAGGGTAACGCACAGACAGGTGCCAGTCAGGCTGACAGGATGCAGGGTCAATCAGGATCCCGCAATTTCACAAGGCACAAACTCAGTGGTCTGACTAAGACTGGTCAGAGGAAGAGCAAGACAGTTGACATGGAAAACAGTGTTTGTCCTGTGTTTTGGAATGTGACACATAAACCAAAGGGCTGTGTTACACAGCTAATTTTTCTAGCAATGCATAACAGTGTAATCAAAAAAATGGCAGCTTATATGTTGTTCCAAGCATCTGCAAAGGCAGTGCATGTTCAAAGGGCTGGTCTGCATGGAGGTGCTCACAGGTGTGTGCTGCATCAGTTTCTCACAAGTCCTGTAGGTGAGATTTGAGTTCAAATGGCCAACAGTAACTTTCACATGGGAAGCAAACTACAGGTGAGAACAGGGCTTAGAGACTACTAGCCAGTACATTATTTAACCTGACGTCCATGCAGACAGATGTACAATGACTATGGAATACCATACTAAAGGGGGAAGCACACTGGATTAATATTGTTATTCTGTGTGTGTGTGGAGGAGGGAATATCTGTGTACACATATTACCATTCCAGGGACCTCTTAAGATGGGTGGGGTGAGACCGGGAACATGGGTGTGTCAGGACTTAGGACATGGGCTGACATGTACATGGAATGTCATGTGCGCAATGCTTGTCATAGGTGTGGCACTTGTACTCTCTATGTTCTGCTTATATGGAATTCTAGTCACACTTGGTCCTTGCAAAGATAGGTTATGTAACAGTTACTGCTGTCAAGGGTGTGGCCATACATTAATGTTACTGTTGCAATTGCACATCCCCTGCCTCATGTATGATGCATTTTGTTCCATCATTGACTGATGGTGTCTTTGTTGTGTGCCATATTCTGCAATGAATCATGTTGCCAACATGTATGTGTGAAATAGGTGAGGTCCTCTGCTATTGCCCTTCAAAGGTGAAATGTACTGGATATGTGTCATTTACAGTGTGTGTGAATGTGACTGTTGAACAATACACATCACAATTGCTTTGGAAATTTATGTGTCCTGATCAGTATATCAGCAGTGCTCCATGAGGCTATACTCTTGTTCTGATAGTTAGAGACAAAGGTGAGCAAAAATGATAACCCAGACCATGATATGGTGATTATTATAGGTGTTTATTTACATATGTGATGGTGAGTTGATTCAAAAGAAATTGTTGACAATATGTTGGTGCCTACGCCATCCTGCAGCTGTGTTTGGTTGGTCCCCCTCATGTTGCTGGCCAGCATCCTCCTCTTCCTCCTCGTCAGGCATTTGTGGCTCTGGTTCTAATAGGGGAATGTTCCTTCATACACAAATGTTGTGCACGATGGCACATGTTAAAATGATCTTGCACACCATTTCTGGTGAGTATAGGAGGCTGCCTCTGGTGATGCTGAGGCACCTGAATCTCGACTTCAGGGTGCCAAAAGTCCTCTTGACTATGGTGCATGTCCTCCTATGTGCCTCATTGTAGGCATGCTCTGCTGCAGTGCTTGGGTTGCCAAATTGTGTCATAATCCATGGCTGGATCCCATACCCCTGATCAGCTGAAAGAAAAAATTATTGAGATCATGTTGATGTAGCTTGCCCCATTAATATCACCTTGCATGGCAGGAGTTATCTTGTGTTGTCTGTGACTCTTTTGTTTTATTGTGTCGATTCCTATGCTTCTAGGATGTACCATCAGCATTGGGTTGTTTCCTTGGCTGAACAAGTGTTTGCCTGATGACCGGTTGTCAGCCGTGTATTTTGGGAGTTGCAGTACAGTGGGTACTCCCTAGCATTGTGACTTCTGTTACGGGTGTCCCTGTGTCTTCACTGGGGGTGAGATGATATTTCCCTACACAGATTCAAATTGACAGTGGTGGTAACATGTTAGCATCTATGTACCCTGGACATCCCATACCTTTAGACATATGCAATGGATTCATTTAAACATCAGTGAGAAGCTTACATTTTGCAAGGTGACAATTAGCCAAACTTCTCCATATGTTGTGATCATTGACGCCTTAACATTTGACTGTACACTATTTTCACATGTGTGACAAGTTCACTGCAGACCTATCAAACATGCCTAGCGGTGTCACAACCTCAGTGTGTTCCTGTTCACATGTCACTGTTGTGGTGTATGTTTTGTTTGTCCTAGAGGGTTGCTGTGCAGTGTGTATATAAGTAGGTTTCTGTACGTACCAACAAGTAGTCCATTTCCATATCATCCATCCTGGAAGTGTTGATTGATGGTACAGTGACCGAAGATGAATGAATCATGTACACTCCCAGGATACTTTGCCACGATGTTGGTGATCAATCCCTGGTGATCCACAATGGCCTGCACATTGATAGAGTGTGTGTGCTTCCTCTTGCGGTAAAGATGTTCAGTTGCATCGGGTGGGACAAGGCGAACATGTGTGCAGTCTATGCCACCAAGGTTGTGTGGAAATCCATTAATGAGGTAAAACCCCTGTTTGGTCTCTTGCTGCTTCTGCTGTGTGTTTGGGAAGCAGATGTGGCGGGTGTGAGAAGCACCTCCATGTCTTCCTTTTGCTGCTCTGCTGTTGCTTCTGTGTGGTTTCATTAAATACAGGTGTGTTTGCCCCATTTTATTGCCTGCCCTGATCCAGGCGTTAATTTTTGACGCAAATCGGGCTATGCTTCATTTTGCGACTCCTCCTCCTGGCCGTGCAGGATTTTTGCGCAGTAGCATAAATACGACGCATGGGTGTTTGTGTAATTTTTTTGGACAGAACGCCTACCTTGCATATCATTAACGCAAGGTGGTTTCCCGCATCCAGAAAATGACGCACACAGTGGGATTTTGACATCCGCGGGCTCGGACGCCAGAGTTTAAATAGGGGGCAAGGTTTGCGCCGAATGTGCGTCACATTCGGCGCAGACGGAGTATAAATATGCCCCTATTTATCTTCTTTTGGTCCAATTGCTGTTAATATGTACACTACTGTGGTTGAATGCATTAGCTGTTTTTTACATCTGTATTCTCTGTTTGCCTTCTTATAATTTGTGTTAAGACGCTATATTTTCTCTATAAAAGGGAAGGTGTGTTGCATTATGTTTGTTTCATGGGGAGACTAGAAGGCCCTTTGATAGTGGATTCCTTGTTTTTCAAGCAGGTAAAATGCTCAGGTGCTAAAAAGCGTGAGGAGAAGGATACAGCCAAAGGAAGAGTAAAGTTGCCCTGAGAGGCTTGTTCCCATAAATAAGTTTCTCATCACATTTCAGAGTTAAGGCACTTCAGGTACCCGGATAGATATATTTCATGAAAATTATTCATCACCCAAAATAAATGACTCTGGTTGTCTGCATGGTAAGTATAGACAAACTAGCTGTTGAAGGAACCACAAAGAGAGTGGGTTGTCATGAATATGTTCTGTCAGTCCCTTTCCCACATTAGTTTTACAGTTCCTGCAAGAATTTGGGCCTCATTATGAGTTTGGCAGTCGGACCGCCAGACCGCCATAGTGGTGGTCGCCAAAAGACAGCCATGTTGGCAGTCACACAGACTGCCGTATTACGAGCTGCACAGCCAAGACTGCCAAAACCCAGACAAAAAAACAACCCCGCCATGACACTGGAGGGTGGGAAATAGGTGGTCTGACCACCAGCACCGCCAGCCCGTCAACCATTCACTGACCATATTAGAAGTCAAACATCACAATGGCGGTCCTGTCTTGCAATGGTCTTGCAATGGTGCTCTGAACCTCTGTGGTTGATGGTCACCACAGTAATACACTACACCATACTGGATGCATTTGGAAACAACACAGCTGATATAGATTCACACAACTGACACACTTGCAAACCACATTATAAAACACAACCCTTCACACACCACACTCCTTTGCTTTTCCAATAGCAAGATCCAGCAAGACAGTACAAAAAAGAAGTATTCTGAACCATATATTATGCGCCGCTCCAACTATCACAACCACTTATCCCACATCCTCAACACACACCCACCACATCCAGTTGCACCTTCTCACTCTAATTACTCCCCTTCACCTGTTTAACACCCAGAACCCACCCATTTGTTTCTATCACCACCATGTTGTTGTATAACTAGATTAGCCATATTTTACATATATGTTATTTTAGTTTACTAATCCTGCAACTGTGCACTTTCACCTGGATACATTTTCTTCAGCCTGGTTTTATTTTTTAGCAATAGTCACTTTTTAGGTGCTGATTTATTATTTCTATCACATTGTCCTTTCGCCTAGGAAAAAAGCATGTTCTTAGCAGACATTTTGTGCTCTCTTCAAGACTACAGTCTACATAGCGCAGGGAGGAGGATTATAGATCTCTCCCCTTTGACAGTATGGTAGGACTGTTTTTTTGTTTTACACTTTTAGTCACATACTTGCTTATATTGTGTTTAATCATCCTAGATATTGCCATACATGCTATTTTGCAGTTATTTCAATGAATGCTCATTAAACTAGATTCTGTTTCTGCTGTTTTTCCCATGTGGCACTTTTTGGTATTTGAGAGTAACGGATGAGATCTGATTTACCACAATTCTCCTGAGGAGTCTTTCTTGCCATGTGCCTGGTGGCCACAACCATCAGAGATGAGGCACTGCTAGTTAGCCGGAAACCCCCGATTAGACCAACAGGTGTCACCTGGTGTGGAATCGTACTCAGTACCCATTACCGGGTGATCCTGAAACCCAAATCCTGTAGCCTCATTAGCATAATGAGAAACTACGTGACATAGCGCCACCAACGTTTGGTCAGGCACTAATGTTCAGATCATCCTAAGTATCTCTGTTTCACTAAAGGCTAAAGACATCTGGATACTAAATACGGAGACGTCTGTGGTATTCCTCCTCAGCTAAGTAGGTAGGACCTATCTTGAGCTGTAGGTTGTTCAAGCTTGATCCTTAAAAGGACTAATCCTTAGTTTGTATCCTTATCTCTGAGCACATAAATACCAGTAATGTGGCGAACCCTCAACGGATAGCAACTGCAGTAAATATGCAACCTCCCCTAACTACACATTTATTGTCAAACGGCCTAACGGCCCAAGGGGGTCCAGTTACATTTGTTGTTGAAGCTCATCCGCCCTACAGAACAGAAATGGTTAACTCTTAGGTCACTTTTCCAGCAGCAGATGGGAACACAAATAGATTTCATCACCACATACCTGCAAATGCACCTGCACAATACAGAGCTTATGCATATTTGGAAATAACTTTATCTCATCAAGACCATAATATCTGGCTTGATGGTGCCCAACCACATGCAATACTACATGTTAGGTTAGATCCTTTGAGTAATATTGGCCCGACCAGGACTTTATTGGCCACATATACACCGCATCCGGATGCAGCAACCTTGGCAGTAGCTGAGGTCCACCGCTTATATAAATATAGAGCTCACACCAATATACAGATTGTTAGTACAGTTTGTTATGCAAACATTAAATACAAACCCAGCATGTGCTACCCCAGTGCAACCACACGCAGTTACGCTAGGCATTAATCCTGCTACTGTGCATGCAGTCGTGGGTAAGGCACCTGCCAAGCGAGAGGAAATTCTGTTTTGGCTAACTCAAAAAATTAATTCACTGGAAGCAGTTTTTCCCCTCAGGATAAACATAGAATTCTCACAATGTGCTTGCCACTCGGGGTGGTTCCCACAAATGATAACTGCAATACATCGAGCACAGTATTCGCCAAGCTCTATACTACTACACACGGTACACCAACACTTGCCAATCTTCCAGAGGTGTTGAAACAAATTTAAAATAAATAAGGGGCTGTCACCGCCCTGGATTTGGGCATGCAATTAACGGGCAATTTTGCCACCGTGTCTTCAATGATATTAAGTAACCTTAAAGGGGAAGCAGTAGCACTAGAAGTACAGATGCAGCTTTGGGATGTTCCTGCACAGGATCAACAACATGAGCTGCCAGAGTTTATCACTGAGACCTAGTCTAGTATTAGATGAGATAGTCTGGGAGTGAGACCGACTAAACCACAATTTCAAGGTAGATCTAAGAAGGACACTACTAAGCAAGCACCTAAGGGCTCCAAAAACATTGGGATGAAAAACAACACACTCCTAAAATAGAAAGGGGAGAATCTCCGCATACGGAGCCCCCACAAAACAAATATAATCTTAGAAATAGGGATAATATGAAAACCCCTTACAGATATCAGTATACTGGTACATGCCAATCTCATTCCTTTCAGGACTCACAGTGAGAGAGTTGGGCGATTGGAGCAGCGAACCGAGTATGTGAAACCGAGAAAGTACTCACAATGCTCGTCTGAAGTTTCTGGAAAAAAAGAAGAGAAACTTCCACAACAGAAACCCCAGTTTAAAAAGAATAAAGTGGCAGCAGTTACAATCCGACATGCCACTCAAGAAGAGGGCTTTTCTCAAGAGCAGGAAGTGGGCACTGGCACTGCTAGACAGTGCAGCAGAGGTCACAATAGTTCACCAGGATCTTCCAGAGCATCTTGAGGTGAAAGCAACTGATGGCTTCTTGCAAGTTGAGACAGCGGGCATGAGTGTCTCCATACCCTGGGGGAACCACATCTCTGCATACTGTGTGTAGCACAGAGAAATGACAGCACCACAATTTGCAGCAGACACTGTTTTACAATTACCATCTTCACAGACATTCATTTAGGTATGTTCAAATGTATACATCGTCTTAAACTAAAAAATTACTTTACAGACAAACCTAGTCAAAGCAACATGATTAATTTTATGACTCCAAATTGTAACAGAACTATTAAGGACATACAAGACATACAAATGTTGTTATCTCTTGCCAGCGCATGCTCATTGGTACCCAAGGTACAGGATATTGTAGAGAACCTTGACATCTAGCCTAATCTTGAGGTTGACAGTGGACTTAGACCTAAAAATATAATATAACAATTTAAATTTCTCTGCTATTCAACATTTTAAATACCAATGATCTGTACATAAGACATTAATGCAACATCTGTAATGTTTTTATCTTTTATATTATCAAGAGGTTAAATGTGCACCTACAGTGTTTGGCGCTGTCCACTCCCTTTTTTCTGTTTTTCAGTTTTTCATGTATATCTCAATGCTTCTAGCAGAAGTGGTATGTGGCCAGTGTCTTCTGTGACTAGAGTCTCTGATATGACATTGACGACTTATAAAGGTACTAAATTGGGAATAATCTGATGATATGTAAATAACAATAACAGCACTATAAATCAAAAAGTGGGTACATTCGTATTACAAGGTGGCTTTGTTACTATGGGTCATATGCACAGATATCTGACCATCTTTCTTTCATACAATATACATCCTGGCATCCCCCTTCCCCTTCTTAGTCTTGTTATGATAGGACTAATTAGTTACTTCTCCTTAGATTTACGTGTTTTTTCTTTAGATGTCGGGGTACACCTGGACTGAACTGTACTATATTTGATTCTCAGTGGAATTCACGTCTTTACATTATCCCTGCACATTAACAATCTATATTACATTGATGTGTACTTTGACAAGAGTTCTTAATTTGGTTTCCTTTTCTCCACTTTTTTTAGGTTAGATGTAGGTTATCATGGTCCTGTAAACAGCTATTTATGCTATAAGTTTTGAACTCGCCAATATTGCGGACATTACGGAAGATACGGTCTTTGGACCATGTAATGATTGATATCCTAACATACTTCTATAACAAAGGTACTTATGTAAAATTTCATAATCAGTTCTAGTTGATAAATTTTCTGTATTCCTTTAGGTCACTGTAGATTACATGATCCGTGAGCATTTTTGTACTTCATACCAGTCACTCTTTTTAAACACACTAACCTAGAGGTACATCATTATATTTCAGCTTTCTCACACATGACTGGTTTGAAAGCATACAGGACTCATCACTCTAACTTCTCTGGTAGGTTGACAGAACTGAGCATTGATTGTGACCATTTCTCTACTTGTTGATTCGCCTCAGGCATAGGTTCTTTGTCTATACTTTGGTTACGGTTTTCTGTATTCATACACACCAACTGCACGTTCAGTAAGAAGTATGTCTTATCACTCATATCTGGGATTCACGCTGGCAGTGTTTTTAGCTTCTCTGGAATAATTAAAATGTGGCATTTCTGACCTATACACGGTGTATGACATCCTTTTACTTTCGGCAACTGTGATTTATTGGGCTATGTCATGTCCTTACATTTTAACCTCGCTCTTCTGTAAGCATATATATATTCATCTTTTTGCAGACTTGAAAAAGTGACTCTGTGACGAAACACGTGTTGGCTGTTATTGTATGGACTGACTAAAGGTTGTTACTGTATGGACTGCCTACCAAAAATTATTGCCAATGACCTTATGTGAATGAACAAAGTCAGAAAAGACTTTTATTGACCTCAATAAACCACAAGGTTACAAGAGGATTTTCGTTTGATTTTTGTTCAAAGCCTGTTCTAAAAACTGCTATATATTTGGAAAATTATCAATGATGTTCTATATAATTGTGCTGGAGTGCTATGGACTTAAGTTAATTTTTACATGTTGTGTATTCTTGTGATACATACTGTTTTGTCTTGAAGAAGTAGAGCATCGTTGGCCACGTAGCACCACAACATAATTCCTTATCTCGACAATTAGACACCGATGGGAAGTGATTCTATGTTTCTATTAATACCATTTCTATGTTTATGTTCATACAACCACTAACATCATCTCCCTCACTGCAACTACCTACACCACTATGGAGGCTGCCACTAACTCATGGACAAAGCCCTCAGTGATGACACAACTTCTGGACTGCTGGACGTTGCAGACAGTCCTGGCACATCCAGGCATCCTGGTCAGAGGACACCGGTCAGCCTCAGCCTGACCAGATCTACTCCTCCCAGCCCTGTGACCTCTATATCGCAGGCAGCCAGTCACCCTCAAACCTGTTTCCTCAAAATAGTCGCCAACATCTTGTGTCTTCCCAGTCCAGGTTTCGGAGTCACAGCTAGCCAGCTCTGACAGCGAAGGACTTGAAACCAGTTAAAGGGCGTGTGGGAGGGATGGTGTGGTAAAGCAGCAAGAGGCTGTTGGTGATGTCCCTGCCAAGGATACCATCAGCCAGGTCTTGGGAGCCTACCAACATTCCCAAGGTGTAATGGGCCAGGTACTAACCCAACTCAGAAAAATCAAGAAGCTATAGAGGTATTTCCATATTTCCAACATGGCCTCCCTAACAGGGGTGCTGAAATACATCAACACTACCCTCAGCAGGGATCGACAACAACATCCCACCCCTTCCTTTGGCATATCTACAGGCCCTTCATTGGTGCTAACAACTGGAAGCACCCACCCTAGACACCCTTGCCTCTGTAGTTGCAGAACCCCCCATAAGCAGGGGCATCCAGTCAAGCATCCAGAAGATGCAGATGACAAGACACCAACCACTGCGAGCAAGTGATCCTTTCATGTTGTCACTCCATTGTGTGCCACAGATTCACTCTGTTGACTGTTCCTTAATCACTTTACATTTTTCATGCTAGTAGGACACTGCACTTTGGACTTCAAATGTTGTGGCCTCTACTCTGATGATTGCATCCATCATAACTGACCCCTTCACCTTAAGCCTTGAAACTTTTTGTTTTGTTCAAGCATCACTAATAATTTCCTCAGTAATGTAAATAAAAACACCCATCACTAAAACACTGCCTACTAAGTCTCATTTTAGCTGTCTGAAATGTTTAATGCTAATCAAATGTGAAGCACATGAGGAAGATATAAGAAGGTAATGGATGGAGAAAGATGCCCCAGGTAGTGTCATGCTGAGGATGACTGGCAACACAATGTCACAAGTGTATGGTCACACCGAACGTTTTATTCTACTGTGTTGCACATAGGCTGTTAAAAGATTTCTGGACAGCCATAGCCAAGATCGTCTTAGCAATTTCAGTCAGGCCAGATATACCAAATGTACCATGCCCTAGACCACACAAGAAAGGGCTTCATCAGACCTTGTCCCATAGATTAGGCTAACTGAGTGTGTGATTTTGTCACCAGTTTGTTCGTTATCACATACTAAAACCAGGTCTGCCAACTTAGCATATGTGTTGGAAAATGGGTTATTGGTAAGGGCAGGTAGGTACCTACACCTAGCAACAAGCCACTAACCTCCACCTAGGTACAGTTAGGTCTCAGTAAATTATTCCCAGCTCAACCCTTGGTAGCTTGGCAACGAGCGTCAAGGCTTAACTTAGGAGACAGTGTATAAAGCATTCAAATATCACAAAACAGTAATTAAATAAAACACAGGAAACAGTTTAAAAATCCAAATCCAATTTATAAAAATAGTTTATATTTTTATCTTTAAAATGACACACAAACGAATAAAATTGGTTCAGGGGAACCGGAGATATGAATTTTTAAAGAATTATTATTTTTCTAGCGCTTAGAAACAAAAAGCGCCAATCGGGTCATCTGGTTGCACCTTGACCGGGGCAAAGTCAAAGTTTCAGGCCGACCGCGATGGAGCCTTGCTCGGCTACAAGTCGCGGGATTCCTCGGTTAAAAAGTTACCTTCTGACTTAGGGCCTGATTCTAACTTTGGAGGACGGTGTTAAACCATCCCAAAAGTGACGGATATACCACCTACTGTATTACGAGTTCCATAGGATATAATGGACTCGTAATACGGTAGGTGGTATATCCGCCACTTTTGGGACGGTTTAACACCGTCCTCCAAAGTTAGAATCAGGCCCTTAGTCTTTATTTTGAAGTTTTTCTTCACCGGGACGAACCTGCCAGTTGAATCCGACCTCCTGGAGCCCTTGTCCGGATACGCGATGTGGGTTTCCTCGGTGGAGATTTTTACCTTCGGACTTAGTCGTTTTTTCGAGATGAAAATCCTTCGACCGGGGTAAACCTGGATCTTGATCCGACGTCCGTGGAGCCCTTCTCGGATACGATGGCTGGGAGGTCCCGGTCAACTTTTTACCTTCGGACTTAGTCTCATTTTCTGAGGTTTTTCTTTACCGGGACGAACCACCAAGTCAGGCCGGGTCGCGGTTGAGGCAAGCCGGCTAGAATTTCCGCGGCGGGTCGGTCCCTCTCTGGAGCTTTTTTACAAAATTTTTCAAATCTTTTCCAAACTTCTGGGGCTTCACCCAGATGTTCTTTTAAGGTTCTTTTGGGGTCCACAGCTCACCCCAAGGGTCCAGAAGTTCTGTGATGGTCCTTGGGGGGTGCGGACTTCAACTCCCAGAATGCACCTGGCGCAAACTCATTTTTGGCCACTGGGCAGTGGTCAACTGGTCTCTTTTTTTTCAGGAGTTGGTGCAGGGGACTCTGGATAGCAATTTTTCACCTGTAGCAAACAGGGAGTCCCTCCTTGAACCAGTTGAAGCCAGGCAAAGTCCTTCTTGTGGTGAAGCCCAAGTGTGCAGCTGGTGCAGTCCTTCTGAGTGCAGGTTCCAGGTGCAGGCCAGGGGTCCAGCAGGGCAGTCCTTCTTCTCCTTTAGTTCCTTCTTCTTGAAATTTGGTGGGGATCTGAGGTGTGGGGGCAGGTCTGCCAGTTTTATCCTTGCTCCTGGGTGAAAAGCAGGGGGGTCCTGGTCCTCCAATCAGGTACAGGGTCGTCCCCCTGTGATGACCACTTCCTGGGAAGTGTGGCAAAAATCCATCCCAAAAGGCAACAGTCTCTAAAAATCCAACATGGCTGAATCTGATTTTTGGAGGTTACATCTGGCTGAGCCCACCCACTGGTGTGGCTAAAAATCATAAACACACCCCTCTCCTGCCCTCTCCTAATCTAATCAAGGGGGCACCTAGCTGTCTGGGGTTGCAGGATGTGGGGGTGTTGCTGGGTGCTCCAGATGTCCTTCTCTGCCTTTGAAGACCAGTTTGGCAGCCCTCCCCCTTCCTGCCTCACCATCTGCTGAGGGGAGATTCTCTCCCCCAAGCACATTCCTTTGTGTGAAGCCAGGCCACTTCACACCTCATCAAGGCAGCCTGGCAGAAGCTGCTGCAGGCTGGCCAATCAGAGCACAGCAGCAAAAACAATGCAGAGCTGAAATTGGCAACTTTTTAGGTAAAGTCTAAACTTTTTACCTGAACAAGTTATATTAAATCCAACAACTGGAAGTTGTGGGATTTATTACAACAATTAATTTGATACCAAATTCTTGGTATGTAACATTTAAGGAGACTTTAAAATTTAAAATAAAGTCTGCCCATTCTAACCTATGAAGGCCATTTACTTCAATGAGGGAAAAACGAATTTGGCTGTTTTTACCTCACCAGGGCTTATAAATCTATTTTTATAAAGTCCCTGCTTATAGTTACATGGCACCCAGCCCTAGGGGCACATAGGGCACACCTTAGGGGTGACTTATATGTAAAAATAAGGTAGTTTAAGACTTTGGAAGTACCTTTAATTCCAAAGTCGAATTTGCATATAACTTTAATTTAAAAGCAGCCAGCAAGGCAGGCTTGCTTTTAAAATGACACTGGGCACCTCAGCAGTGCACCTAGGTGTGCACCACCTATGCTGTGGTCCCTAAACCTACATGCTCTACCATATACTAGGGACTTATAGGTAGGTTAACTTAGCCAATTATAATTAGCCTAATTTGCATATCCATTTTACACAGAGCACAGGCCCTGGGACTGGTTAGCAGTACCCAGGGCACCATCAAAGTCAGGAAAACACCAGCAAAAAGAGGAAAATGGGGGCAAAAAGTTATGGGGCCTCTGCAATCAGCCCTGTTTTCTCACACAACCCCCCCCCCAGCCCACACGCCCAGGAGACTCAGCCCAACCCTGGGAGAGTCTTCCTGGCTTGTTAGGCGAGGAAGACAGTGAAGAAAACTGGCTGTCCCTTTGCGGGGTCTACTCTGCCTTTTATCCTCCTGTCAGGGTCACTCCCTATGGGTAGTGAAGCCATCCCAACAGTAAAAGGACCCAACTCAAACTGAAACTTTCCTCTTGGCGGGTCTTCCTCCTTTCTCTCTGCCAACTTGGGTAGTGAGGTGCCCACCTCCCCTACTCCTAACTTTGCTAGGGCAACACCTAGCTTACCCAAAGAGGTCACCCAACACTTGAGAAACCCCACCATGACCAACAGGGTCAGGGGGCCTACTTTGCTATTGGCCCTGGGGTCTGCCTCCCAGGCCAAGTACAGTGCTGCCAGGAAGGCTAGCACCCAGCAGAGGCTACTGACAGCTGTCAGTACCCAGAACCACACCCTAAGCTCTCCACTGACAGGTGGCTGAGCTGCTTTAGGGGCTTCTTTGGGGTCCTGGCACCCCTCTTGCTGTCTAGAGTGGGGGGCTACCACCTCCTGTGGCAGACACCCTCCTTCCACTCTCCCTTCTGTCAGTGCAGGGGCAACACCTTGCATCTGGACAGCTGCCTGACTACTCAGGACTTCCTTGGGGTCAGGTGAGGCCTCACCAGTGCCAACTCTGGGCTCCCCCCTTACTGGGACAGAAGGCCCTTGGCTCCCTGGAACTCTCTTTAAGAGTGGCCTACCCTTCCTTTTCTACTTTCCTTTTCTTGGGGACCCCTGCCTCCTAACTGTAGGGACTGACTCCCCAGGACTTTGGGTTGGGGGGGCGCCCTGGGCGACCGCCCCATCTGGGACCAGACCCACCTCTGGGAGGTCATTGCCCAGGATACAATCTAGGGGGAGGTCAGCACAGACTACCACCCTAAACCAGTCAAGGATACCCTCATGCTCTAGGGGCACTATGGCTACAGGTTTGGTGGTGACCTCCCCTGTGGCTATCCTGACTTTCTTTGTCTCTCCTGGGACATACATGTCTGGGGTCACTAACCGGTCACTCACTATAGTGTGACTGGCACAGGTGTCTCTCAGGCCAGTGGTAGGGATCTCATTCACTTGAATGTGGTGGAAGTGCCTACTCCCACCCTCAGGGATCACCAGCTTACCATCTGGTCCTGTCTCCGAGCTCAATGCTAAGAGGACTTCATCATCTGAGGAATCCTCCTCTATGGCTACACTGGACAGCCCAGTGCTAACCACCTTCTTTGGACAGGCTGCATCTCCTCTGAAGTGACCTGTCTGCTGACAGTCAAAGCAAGCCCTACTGTCCAAGAGCTTTTTTAACCCTGGGTCTAACTGTCTCTGCTGGTCAGAGTGGGATTTACTCTCCTCCTTCTTAGTGTTCTGGGGTACAGAGGGAGTCTCTGTGGTGGGCTTACCACCTCCCTCCTTATGTTTTTGGGGACCTGTCCCCCCCTTCTTGGAGTCTCCCCCCTGGGACTTGACAACCACCCTGGTTCTCAACCACTCATCAGCTGCCTCCCCTAGCTCTCTAGGGTTGGTCTGCTTAGAGTCCACTAGATGCTGGCGTAACCTTTCTTGGGTACAATTGGTCAAGATGTGCTCTCTCATGATCAGATTGTATAACCCCTCATAAGTATCTACTTTGTTACCAATAATCCAGCCCTCTAGTGCCCTTAGTGAAATGTCCACAAAGTCAACCCAAGACTGGGTTCTGACCTTCTGGGTGTCCCTGAACTTCATTCTATATTGCTCTGGGGTCAGACCAAACTTCTTGGCTAAGCACCTCTTCATACTAGGGTATGAATCTGCCTCCTCCCCCCTTAAGGTCAGAAGCCTATCCCTCCCTGAGTTGGGGACCAACTCCCACAAAAGGGAACCCCAGTATTGAGGCCTAACCCTTCTCATTTGGAGTGCCCTCTCAAAGGCCCCCAGCCACTTATCTATGTCATCCCCCTCTACATAAGCAGGAACTACCCCCTTGGGTAATCTGGGGCAAACTCCCCCACCCATGGACACCTCAGCTTCTTTATCGCTGCCTCCATCTCTTTTCTCTTTGTATGCCCACTTTTTCTTTTCTAGGGCCAGCTTCTCTGCTTCCAAAGCTATGTATGCTAGCTGGGCCTCCAGCTCTCTTTCTCTGATGGATGGGTTCTCTCCTCCTGAAAGGACCCCCTTCCCACCACTAGCTTTGGATCTGCCCCTAGTGACTGTATTTACTGCGGACCGTTCTTCCTCATCCTCACTTGGGCTCAGATGCCTTCCCTCCCCTGTGTGGTTAGAGCTTGCATCCTCCCTTCTTTCTCCCTCCTCTGGAGCTTCTTCTGACTCTACCTCTTGGGCCTCAGCCCATGCTGTCAGGGATGTGATCAGGATTTGCTTCCTGAGATCAGTGGTTGCAGGCAACCCTCTTTCAATACACAACCCCCTAAGCTGGACTACTGTCAGTGTGGGTAGGCTAGCCAGATCAAGCTCCATGGTTCCCTAGTTTTGTGTCAACAAAAACTTTTTGCAAAAATTGGAAACAAGAATTTAGAAAAATTACAAAAATTCAATAATTGAAATTAATCCAAATTAAAAATTAAAAACAGTTTTTGCACTAGGACAATTTAAAGGATTTTTAATTTTTTTTACCTAAAACTGTAACGTGATATTGAACACAAGTACAGGATCCCACCGCTGCCACCAAAAATGTTGGAAAATGGGTTATTGGTAAGGGCAGGTAGGTACCTACACCTAGCAACAAGCCACTAACCTCCACCTAGGTACAGTTAGGTCTCAGTAAATTAATCCCAGGTCAACCCTTGGTAGCTTGGCAACGAGCGTCAAGGCTTAACTTAGGAGACAGTGTGTAAAGCATTCAAATATCACAAAACAGTAATTAAATAAAACACAGGAAACAGTTTAAAAATCCAAAACCAATTTATAAAAATAGTTTATATTTTTATCTTTAAAATGACACAAAAACAAATAAAATTGGTTCAGGGGAACCGGAGATATGAATTTTTAAAGAATTATTATTTTTCTAGCGCTTAGAAACAAAAAGCGCCAATCGGGTCATCTGGTTGCACCTTGACTGGGGCAAAGTCAAAGTTGCAGGCCAACCGCGATGGAGCCCTGCTCGGCTACAAGTCGCGGGAGGCCTCGGTTAAAAAGTTACCTTCTGACTTAGGGGGTCAGTCTGACCTCGGCGGTAAAATGCCCTTACCGCCGGTCATAAGACCGCCATAACACCGCCGTGGCCGCGGTCAACCGCCACGGTCATTCTGACCCACAACGGCCAAACCTCCAAAAATCCGTCCTCAACTGCAGCCCGCCACATCGGCGGGCAGCGATAAACTGGAGATGACCAAACCTCCACCGTCACGCCAACAGAAATACGCCCATGCCATTACGACCCACGAATCCACACGGCGGTCATTCAAACGCGGTATTCCATTGGCGGTACACCCCGCCGCGGTCAGAATACACACACATCACCAAAACACAGCCACATTGGACAATTTGAAATACACACACCTGATACACATACACACACCACTCCCACACAATCAACCAACTATAAAACACACACCCACATCACCCACAAACCCCTGCGACCCTAATTACTGAGAGAAGGAGAGAGAGACACAGCAGACAATCCATAGCAAGACACACTGAGGCACACTACACCATCACACACACCACATAGTAGCACAAAGCACCACTCACCAACACACTCCTCATCACATACACCACCCCACACCTCACCCACACCACCCCATGGCACCCCAAAGGCACCCACGCTTTTCGGACCAAGAACTCCGGGTCATGGTGGAGGAAATCCTAAGAGTGGAACCCCAGCTCTTCGGCTCGCAGGTGCAGCACACCAGTATAGCCAGGAAGGCGGAGCTATGGCAGCGGATCGTGGACAGGGTCAACGCGGTGGGACAGCATCCCAGGAATAGGGAGGACATCCGCAAAAGATGGAACGACCTACGGGGGAAGGTCCGATCGATGGTCTCCAGGCACAACATCGCGGTCCAGAAGACTGGCGGCGGACCCCCACCCACCCCTCCCGAATTTACATCGTGGGAGCAAGAGGTCTTGACCATCCTGCATCCTCAGGGCCTCGCTGGAGTAGCCGGAGGAATGGACTCTGGTAAGTCCCATCTCAATTACTATATCCCCCCCACCCCACCAGCATGCCAACCCACACCCCCACCCTCACCCCCAACCCCCCAGCACACATCCTCCCTGACAATGTCTCACCAGCACAACCCACCCATCCCAACACCAACTCCTGCATGCCAACACAAATCATGGGCACCCATCACCTAAGCATGACCACTGCACTAACCCCTCCCCCCCACTAAATACCCTCACAACACCTCCCTCCAGGGAATGCCTGCACTGGGGGACAAGGGCACCCACAACACGCATGCTATTGCACACACAGAAATAATAACCAAACTCTCTTACCCCATGCAGGACCCGAACGACAACACACCAGCCAGGAGGGTCCAGAAGTGTCCATCCCACCACCGGAACAGGCCCACACTGAGGATAGCAGCTCTGTCGACAGTGAACCTGATGACCAGCCCGGACCATCGGGGACCTCTGGGCAGTCGGTTCCCCTCAGGCAGCCACAGGCCACACCAGACCCGACCCCCTCTGCCGACACCAGCACAGCTCCCACCCAGCGGGCCCATGCCTCTGTCTCTAGGACAGCTCAATCAGCGGTGTGTCTGCCACTACAGGGCACCCAGGCTAACCCAACACCCCAACAACAACAGGGACCTGGGGGCAGTGGTAGCGGGCACACCGTCCAGGGGACAGAGGCCGGGGGAAACCGGGCAGCTCGGAGGGCTGCTGTGCGACAGGGGGGGGAGGAGAGGCCCAGGGAACCCACTCTCCAAGAGGCCCTCACCACCATCATGGGGGCATACCACCACTCCCAAGAAACGATGGCGACGGTACTGGCCAGGTTCACTGAGATCCAGGCACAGCAGGAGGAACGCTACATGGGGTTCAGGGAGGAGCTGAGAATCATCGGGACCGCAATGGGGACCATCGTCCTGGCCCTCCACAGGATAGAGGACGCGTTGCGGGACCATGGTGCACCACACAGGGCCCCTGTCACTAGCCCGGACCAGGAACAGCCTACCACCTCCGCCGGCGCTAGTGGACAGGAGGTCCCAACACCTCGACAGCCCCCCAGAACCCCACCTCCTGCTGAAGAACAACCACCCCATAAGAGGAGCCTGAGACCAAAGAAAAAGACAGAGTAGGATGTCAAGACCCCCGCCTGCAGGACATACCCCCTCAAGTCTTCCCACTGTCCCACATTGCCACCCTGTCCAACCATGAACTGCCTATGCTCCATCCTTCCACAGGCAAAAGGACAATGCACCTGTGAGACTGAGAACTGGACTCTGCCATGGATATTCCTCCACCCCCACCCATCACCCTTAGAATCACATGTACCGATATCTAGCACTGTAAATAAATCACATTTTGCACACAAATCTGTTTTGAGTCATGCTGTATTATTGACAAATGTATTACATATTACTGTTCGATTTCTGTTCTGTCAATTAGTCATGACAACATACCAATGTCAATACGCTGTATTTCATGGGCGAACCAAGCAGAAGTCAGGTACTGAGTCAGACAGCACTGAGAAGGGAAGGGAAAGGCAAAAATCAATGAAAAACATCTGTGGGGAACTACAGAAAGTACAGATGCAGGAGGCTATAAGCAATTGTGAAATGGCGTGGGTGATTCTTACCTGGGTGTTACTGGAAATACTGTTGTATCACTCTGTCCCTATTGTCTGTGTCGTCCTCTGAGTCTTCCTCCTCTTCACTCTCCACAGGCTCCACGGCTTCTACAACACCACCATCTGGACCTTCCTCCTGCAGGAAAGGCACCTGGCGTCGCAAAGCCAGGTTGTGAAGCATACAGCACGCCACGATGATATGGCACACCTTCTTTGGTGAGTACATTAGGGATCCACCTGTCATATGCAGGCACCTAAACCTGGCCTTCAGGAGGCCAAAGGTTCGCTCAATCACCCTCCTAGTACGCCCATGGGCCTCATTGTAGCGTTCCTCTGCCCTTGTCCGGGGATTCCTTACTGGGGTCAGTAGCCACAGCAGGTTGGGGTAACCAGAGTCACCTATTAGCCACACACGTTGTCTCTGTAGCTGCTCCATCACATAGGGGATGCTGCTATTTCGCATCACATACGCGTCATGCACTGACCCTGGGAACTTGGCATTTACATGGGAGATGTACTGGTCAGCCAAACAGACCACCTGGACATTCATCGAATGATAATTTTTTCTGTTTCGGTACACCTGCTCATCGTCTTTTGGGGGTACCAAAGCCACATGGGTCCCATCAATGGCACCAATGATGTTGGGGATATGTCCAAGGGCATAGAAATCACCCTTCACTGTAGGCAAGTCACCCTCCTCGGGGAAAATGATGTAGCTCCGCATGAGTTTCATCAGGGCAGACAACACTCTGCTCAAAATCTTAGAAAACATAGGCTGAGACATTCCAGATGACATGGCCACTGTGGTCTGGAATGACCCACTGGCCAAAAAATGGAGGACTGACAAAACCTGCACCAGAGGGGGAATCCCTGTGGGTTGGCGGATGGGGGACATCAGGGCTGGCTCCAGCTGGGCACACAGTTCATGGATAGTGGCACGGTCAAGTCTGTATCGAAGTATTATATGGCGTTCTTCCATTGTCCACCAGCGGTCGGTACACGCGAGGATTCCTCCTTCTCATCGCAAGTCCCAGCGGACAGTGCCTAGGAAGGACAACATGGAGCACAGAGTCAGGCAAACCACAGGTACGTACAGACAGCTTGCACAGTTAAAGAATGGCAATGGGTTGAAAGGCGTGTATGTGTGGCAATGCAAGGCCTAGGCCTGTGTGTCGCAGTCAAAATTAAGCCATGTGGGCCCTTGAAATGGCGGCTGCCTGACCTGTGAAGTGGGACAATGGGATGTGAGGTCAATGCGCTGGCGGGGCACACCGTGGCGGTAGGCGGTCGAAGACCGCGGCGCAAAGCCGCATTGGTTAACATTGAAGCCTATGGGTTTCAGGAGCCAATGACGAAGTGCGCCGGCGGTCGCGGTACGCACCGCCGCGGTACGCACCTCCGCGGGCGTGACCGCCATTTTCTATCTGCTTAATCACTCGAGACCTGATCATCCACAGGAGAGGACCTATACTGCAAGTGCTGCTGTGACCTCGGTCTGGAAGATACAATGGCTGCTGTGACTGGGGAAAGGGCCCCTGCCTTCACGTCTGAAGAGTTGGATAAGCTCGTGGATGGGGTCCTCCCCCAGTATGCGCTACTCTACGGTCCTCCAGACCAACAAGTGAGTACACCGGGTGCTAATGGAATGGGCTATGCCTGTGTGGATTGGGGTGGATGTAAGTTGGTGGGGTGGGGGGCGAATGAGGAGTGCAACGCCCGACAGATGAGAGCATGTGCCATATGGCAAAGTGGGTGGGTGGGGGCCAATTACATCTAACATGCAGGTCATTGATGATTTCCTCCTTTCCACCCTGTACATGTCTAATAGGTCAGCGCCCATCAGAAGATCGAGATTTGGCGTGCCATTGCCAAGGAAGTCCGGACCTTGGGGGTCCACAACAGACGGGGCGCCCACTGCCGCAAGAGGTGGGAGGACATCCGCCGCGGAACAAGGAAGACCGCAGAAACACTGCTGGGGATGGCCTCCCAACCTAGGAGGGGTGCCAGTCGCACCATGACCCCCCTGATGTCCCGGATCCTGGCGGTGGCCTACCCTGAATTGGATGGGCGCTTTAAGACATCACAGCAGACACAAGGGGGTGAGTATCAGCACATTCTCCTATCTTTCTGCGCAGTGGAGGCGTCTGGGTGGGGGAGGAGGGCTGTGGGTGACATTAGGCCAGGGCGCTTTCTGTAGTGTAGTCCTCTCCCTTAGGCATGGCCCTATGCCCCCGGCCCCCACCTCTGTAGGGTGACAAGTACAGCCATTGAAGGTCCAGCATCTCCCATGTGCGCGTTTGACGTCTCTTGGCCTGTTGTCTTAGTCAGTAGTACTGAGTAGTGTACCCCGAATGCGCGGCTTAGTGCATTAGGCACCTGTGTCTGTCCTCTCCGCCAACGGTGTTGACATTGCATGCACTCAACCTGGTCTTCTTTTTTCTCCCCCCACCCTTTCTCTTCATCTTCTTGTGCATGTGTGCATTAGCATCATCAGGCGGAGGAGATATGGCATCGGAGCACGAGGGAGCTGCAGGACACAAGGCCCCGGTGGGCCCAGGAACAGACACCGAGGGCACCAGTGATCCGGAGGGCGAGGGGAGCACCACGACGGGGACCGCTGGTGAGAGCAGCGAAAGCGACATGTCCTCGGATGGGAGCTCCCTAGGGGTGGCGGCAACATCCGTGCCCCCCGCCTCTACAGGTACAGCCGCCACCCAGCGCACCAGCCCCGCCCTCCCAGCAGCCCCTCAGTCTTCGCTCCGTGCCGGTTCGCCCAGGAAGGCGCGCGTCTCCTTCGCCCCAGGCACCTCAGCCCCTGCCCCTGTTGCCCCTGCTGCCCTCAGTGCGGAGCTCATTGACCTGGTAAGGACGCTCATTGTTGGGCAGACGACCCTTTTGAATGCCATCCAGGGTGTGCAAAGGGAGGTGCAACAGAGCAATGCGTACCTGGAGGGCATTCATTCGGGTCAGGCTGCCCATCAACGAGCGTTCACTGCTCTGGCCTCAGCACTGACGGCAGCCATTGTCCCTGTTTCCAGCCTCCCTCTTCTGACTGCCTCCAGCCTGTCTCTGTCTCCTGTTCCTCAGCCTATCCCATCCACACCATCAGACCAGCCTGCACACACCTCAACACCCAAGAGCAGCTCATCCAAACACAAGCACCACAGATCCCGCAAACACTCACCCGAGCAACACCCAGATGCAGACATGCCAACAGCCACTGCCACCCCTGTGTCCCCCTCCTCCTCGTCTCCCTCCTCCCTCCCTGTGACGTCTACACTCACACCTGCATGCACCCCAACATCAGCCAGTGCTTCCATCACCACCTCACCCTCCAGTACAGTCCACACTCGTGCAGTCACCACCCCCACTGCCATGTACACGTCCCCTGTGTCCTCTCCCACTGTGTCTGTCACCCCCTCTTCCAAGACACACAAACGCAGGCAGCCACCCACCCAACAGCCATCCACCTCACGACAGCCACCAGCACCTTCACCCAATGACAGCACACCTGACTCTCCTACAACCACCTCCTCTACCTCCACTTCCATCTCCACTTCTCCTACCCTTTACCTTGGCCCTAAAAAACTTTTCCTGGCTAACCTTAACCTCTTTCCCCCCGATGACCTCCCCCATCCATCTTCAAAGAGTCCCAAGAGCACCGCAGCCACCACCAGCCCAGCTTCGGGTGTCACTGTTGTGCCTGGGTTCTGGAGCCCACCCTTTGCCAGCAGTGACACATCGATCAGCAGCAAGGACACGTCCAGCCCCCCCCCCGGCAAGAGGACCCGCAAAAACAAGGACCGCCGTGCGAGGACCGACAGGGCTGACCCCAAGGAGCAATGTGCGGCCACTTCACCACCCACACCATCTAGGGGAGGCAAGGGCCCGAGAGCCCCATCAAAGGAGCGGAAGGGCAGCAG
This sequence comes from Pleurodeles waltl, assembly GCF_031143425.1. Classification (NCBI taxonomy): domain Eukaryota; kingdom Metazoa; phylum Chordata; class Amphibia; order Caudata; family Salamandridae; genus Pleurodeles; species Pleurodeles waltl. Next base: position 827,687,469 of record NC_090446.1, read on the forward strand.
GAGCGCGGAGAAGGTGGACCCCACATGCCACATCCCAGCTGGGAAGGAGGACACTAAGGAGGCCAGGAGTCCGTCCCCGAAGGGTCCAGAAACGTCACGGTCCGAGGGCGACTGAGCAGGGAGTCGAGGCCAGGTCTGGCTCCCTTGACCTGCTGGATGAGCACCGCTGAACAGGGCCCGCGGTGCAGAAGAGCACCGCTGAACAGGGCCCGCGGTGCAGAAGAGCACCGCTGAACAGGGCCCGCGGTGCAGAAGAGCACCGCTGAACAGGGCCCGCGGTGCAGAAGAGCACCGCTGAACAGGGCCCCGCCGTGGAGAAGAGCACCGCTGAACAGGGCCCGCGGTGCAGAAGAGCACCGCTGAACAGGGCCCCACCGTGGAGAAGAGCACCGCTGAACAGGGCCCGCGGTGCAGAAGAGCACCGCTGAACAGGGCCCCGCCGTGAAGATAGGCACCGCTGAACAGGGCCCGCCATGCAGAAGAGCACCGCTGAACAGGGCCCCGCCGTGAGGATAGGCACCGCTGAACAGGGCCCGCCGTGCAGAAGAGCACCGCTGAACAGGGCCCCGCCGTGGAGAAGAGCACCGCTGAACAGGGCCCGCGGTGCAGAAGAGCACCGCTGAACAGGGCCCGCGGTGCAGAAGAGCACCGCTGAACAGGGCCCGCGGTGCAGAAGAGCACCGCTGAACAGGGCCCGCGGTGCAGAAGAGCACCGCTGAACAGGGCCCCGCCGTGGAGAAGAGCACCGCTGAACAGGGCCCGCGGTGCAGAAGAGCACCGCTGAACAGGGCCCCGCCGTGAAGATAGGCACCGCTGAACAGGGCCCGCCATGCAGAAGAGCACCGCTGAACAGGGCCCCGCCGTGGAGAAGAGCACCGCTGAACAGGGCCCGCAGTGCAGAAGAGCACCGCTGAACAGGGCCCGCGGTGCAGAAGAGCACCGCTGAACAGGGCCCCGCCGTGGAGATAGGCACCGCTGAACCGGGCCCCGCCGTGGAGAAGAGCACCGCTGAACAGGGCCCCGCCGTCTCAAGCACCGCTCCGCTGGGCCCTTCCTCTGAGGCACCGCTCCGCTGGGCCCTTCCTCTCAAGCACCGCTCCGCTGGGCCCCGCCGTCTCAAGCACCGCTCCGCTGGGCACCGCCGTCTCAAGCACCGCTCCGCTGGGCCCTTCCTCTCAAGCACCGCTCCGCTGGGCCCTTCCTCTCAAGCACCGCTCCGCTGGGCCCTTCCTCTCAAGCACCGCTCCGCTGGGCCCTTCCTCTCAAGCACCGCTCCGCTGGGCCCTTCCTCTCAAGCACCGCTCCGCTGGGCCCCGCCGTCTCAAGCACCGCTCCGCTGGGCACCGCCGTCTCAAGCACCGCTCCGCTGGGCACCGCCGTCTCAAGCACCGCTCCGCTGGGCCCTTCCTCTCAAGCACCGCTCCGCTGGGCCCTTCCTCTCAAGCACCGCTCCGCTGGGCCCCGCCGTCTCAAGCACCGCTCCGCTGGGCACCGCCGTCTCAAGCACCGCTCCGCTGGGCACCGCCGTCTCAAGCACCGCTCCGCTGGGCCCTTCCTGTCAAGCACCGCTCCGCTGGGCCCTTCCTCTCAAGCACCGCTCCGCTGGGCCCCGCCGTCTCAAGCACCGCTCCGCTGGGCACCGCCGTCTCAAGCACCGCTCCTCTGGGCACCGCCGTCTCAAGCACCGCTCCGCTGGGCCCTTCCTCTCAAGCACCGCTCCGCTGGGCCCTTCCTCTCAAGCACCGCTCCGCTGGCCCTTCCTCTCAAGCACCGCTCCGCTGGGCCCTTCCTCTCAAGCACCGCTCCGCTGGGCCCTTCCTCTCAAGCACCGCTCCGCTGGGCCCCGCCGTCTCAAGCACCGCTCCGCTGGGCACCGCCGTCTCAAGCACCGCTCCGCTGGGCACCGCCGTCTCAAGCACCGCTCCGCTGGGCACCGCCGTCTCAAGCACCGTTTATGGTTCACTGTGCCCACCATGCCTCCTCCTTGACCAGTGGAGACTGTCATCCACCTGATGGACTGTGGCTTTGCACTCCCCAGGATGGTCCAGTGGGCAGCCCACCAACTGTAGAGACATTGAGAGACTGTGGCTTTGCACTCCCCAGGATGGTCCAGTGGGCAGCCCACCCACTGTAGAGACATTGAGAGACTGTGGCTTTGCACTCCCCAGGATGGTCCAGTGGGCAGCCCACCCACTGTAGAGACATTGAGAGACTGTGGCTTTGCACTCCCCAGGATGGTCCAGTGGGCAGCCCACCCACTGTAGAGACTTGAGAGACTGTGGCTTTGCACTCCCCAGGATGGTCCAGTGGGCAGCCCACCCACTGTAGAGACATTGAGAGACTGTGGCTTTGCACTCCCCAGGATGGTCCAGTGGGCAGCCCACCCACTGTAGAGACATTGAGAGACTGTGGCTTTGCACTCCCCAGGATGGTCCAGTGGGCAGCCCACCCACTGTAGAGACATTGAGAGACTGTGGCTTTGCACTCCCCAGGATGGTCCAGTGGGCATGGTGGCTCCTCGTGGATCTGGCGTCGTGGACTCATGTGGCTGTGGTGCCCCCCCTTTCCCTTCCCTTCCCCCTGAGGTGCCTGTAGTTTTTACATCTGATGCCCCTGCAGTGTTCTCTCCAAAGGACTCAGGTCTCCTGTGTGGGCTTTGCCCTTGTTTCTCAAGACTTTGGCCCACGGACATGCTGAATTCGTAGGATGTGCAGGACTTGTTACTTCAGTTATACACTGATGTGTATGTCATTAGTTTTGTTGTGGATATCTTTCATGGTTGTACGCTAATTTTCTGGAGCTTTTTGGTACATAAATATTTATTCCAAATATGATTATGTCCTGGCATTTTTCTGGGGTGTTTGGGTGGTGTCACTGTGACTTGGTGCTCTGCATTGGTGAGTACATAGTTGGGGGGGGGGGGTCGCATATGTGTGTGCCCGTGACCTTTCGTCCTCCCCCTCCCGTGTGTCGTAGGTGCAGTACTCACCGTTGTCGTCTGCGCCGGAGTTCGTACTCGTGGTAGATGAGAAGGTAGACGAGAGCAGGTAGGATGTTTAATTCGGGTTCCATGCTGTCCTCCTTCCTCCTGGAGTGCGTAGTGGTGAGCGTTTTCCCGTCCGTAGTCTGTTTCCGCCGTGTTTTTATCGGCGGTGCTCCCGCCCCGGAAAAGGTGGCGTATTGGTGAGTTGGAATAGTGTGGGCGGTACATTGTCTCCCGCCTGTCTGTTGCCGGTGACCGCCGCGCTGTTTGTTTGTACCGCCGTGGCGGTCGGAGTGTTAAGGTGGCTGTCTGTGTTGGCGGTTCCCGCCAGGCTCAGAATCCCATTTTTTTTACCGCCAGCCTGTTGGCGGGTTGGCCGCCGCTTTAACACCGACCGCCAGGGTTAGAATCACCCCCTTAGTCTTTATTTTGAAGTTTTTCTTCACCGGGACGAACCTGCCAGTTGAATCCGACCTCCTGGAGCCCTTGTCCGGATACGCGATGTGGGTTTCCTCGGTGGAGATTTTTACCTTCGGACTTAGTCGTTTTTTCGAGATGAAAATCCTTTGACCGGGGTAAACCTGGATCTTGATCCGACGTCCGTGGAGCCCTTCTCGGATACGATGGCTGGGAGGTCCCGGTCAACTTTTTATCTTCGGACTTAGTCTCTTTTTCGGAGGTTTTTCTTTACCGGGACGAACCACCAAGTCAGGCCGGGTCGCGGTTGAGGCAAGCCGGCTAGAATTTCCGCGGCGGGTCGGTCCCTCTCTGGAGCTTTTTTACAAAATTTTTCAAATCTTTTCCAAACTTCTGGGGCTTCACCCAGATGTTCTTTTAAGGTTCTTTTGGGGTCCACAGCTCACCCCAAGGGTCCAGAAGTTCTGTGATGGTCCTTGGGGGGTGCGGACTTCAACTCCCAGAATGCACCTGGCGCAAACTCCTTTTTGGCCACTGGGCAGTGGTCAACTGGTCTCTTTTTTTTCAGGAGTTGGTGCAGGGGACTCTGGATAGCAATTTTTCACCTGTAGCAAACAGGGAGTCCCTCCTTGAACCAGTTGAAGCCAGGCAAAGTCCTTCTTGTGGTGAAGCCCAAGTGTGCAGCTGGTGCAGTCCTTCTGAGTGCAGGTTCCAGGTGCAGGCCAGGGGTCCAGCAGGGCAGTCCTTCTTCTCCTTTAGTTCCATCTTCTTGAAATTTGGTGGGGATCTGAGGTGTGGGGGCAGGTCTGCCAGTTTTATCCTTGCACCTGGGTGAAAAGCAGGGGGGTCCTGGTCCTCCAATCAGGTACAGGGTCGTCCCCCTGTGATGACCACTTCCTGGGAAGTGTGGCAAAAATCCATCCCAAAAGGCAACAGTCTCTAAAAATCCAACATGGCTGAATCTGATTTTTGGAGGTTACATCTGGCTGAGCCCACCCACTGGTGTGGCTAAAAATCATAAACACACCCCTCTCCTGCCCTCTCCTAATCTAATCAAGGGGGCACCTAGCTGTCTGGGGTTGCAGGATGTGGGGGTGTTGCTGGGTGCTCCAGATGTCCTTCTCTGCCTTTGAAGACCAGTTTGGCAGCCCTCCCCCTTCCTGCCTCACCATCTGCTGAGGGGAGATTCTCTCCCCCAAGCACATTCCTTTGTGTGAAGCCAGGCCACTTCACACCTCATCAAGGCAGCCTGGCAGAAGCTGCTGCAGGCTGGCCAATCAGAGCACAGCAGCAAAAACAATGCAGAGCTGAAATTGGCAACTTTTTAGGTAAAGTCTAAACTTTTTACCTGAACAAGTTATATTAAATCCAACAACTGGAAGTTGTGGGATTTATTACAACAATTAATTTGATACCAAATTCTTGGTATGTAACATTTAAGGAGACTTTAAAATTTAAAATAAAGTCTGCCTATTCTAACCTATGAAGGCCATTTACTTCAATGAGCGAAAAACGAATTTGGCTGTTTTTACCTCACCAGGGCTTATAAATCTATTTTTATAAAGTCCCTGCTTATAGTTACATGGCACCCAGCCCTAGGGGCACATAGGGCACACCTTAGGGGTGACTTATATGTAAAAATAAGGTAGTTTAAGACTTTGGAAGTACCTTTAATTCCAAAGTCGAATTTGCATATAACTTTAATTTAAAAGCAGCCAGCAAGGCAGGCTTGCTTTTAAAATGACACTGGGCACCTCAGCAGTGCACCTAGGTGTGCACCACCTATGCTGTGGTCCCTAAACCTACATGCCCTACCATATACTAGGGACTTATAGGTAGGTTAACTTAGCCAATTATAATTAGCCTAATTTGCATATCCATTTTACACAGAGCACAGGCCCTGGGACTGGTTAGCAGTACCCATGGCACCATCAAAGTCAGGAAAACGCCAGCAAAAAGAGGAAAATGGGGGCAAAAGGTTATGGGGCCTCTGCAATCAGCCCTGTTTTCTCACAATATGCCATGGCACAGACAGAGGGAAGTACAACATACCCTGAGCCCAGGTCCTTCCCATTACATTGAGCACGCATCTGGTGGAGTATCACAAAGATGTGTCAGTGGTGTAGCACAGGCACACTGGCGTGCAATGAGGAAACATATTCTCAGCCACTAACAGATCATACAGGATCCCTGATGAACCATGATTTCTAACTCTGTTGTTTGGGCAGGACATGAACAATGCATACTGATGTTTTTCTAAAGGTACTCTAGGTTTAGGGGACACACATGTGTGGAAGAGTGTATTGTGATGTAGAAGAGACACACAGACCCCCCCGAAGTGGCACATACCTGCATCTGTCTCTGCACATGTCCACACAAGGACAAGCTTGACTCTCTTTGTGCCCAACATGAGATTCCCTTTTGGCTGGCTGTGACCTGAAGGGACTGTATGCAGTATGTAAAATTCAGAGGTAGTATGCATTCTTGGCTGAGGGGTTTACCTGTCAGTTCCCACTTTGTGTGATGTGTTCCATAGTGTTTTTGATCAATGTCAGGTTTGCTAACTCATTTCCCACAAATGTCACAGTTGGCCTACCTAGTCACTGCAGGGCCACAGCTGGGTGGTGTGTAGGGTGCCTATTGAGGAGTATATGTAGTCATGTCCCTATGTCCAATGACTGGTGTTGCTGCAGGTGGGCAGGATGGTCAAGGTAGGATGTTCTTAGCTTGTCACACTGACATGTATATGACTCAGCCAGTTTGTACGCGACATGTCATTCCACATGGCATGCATAGTTTTGTATTTACACATGACTGTGCCACTTAGCTAGCACTTTTTGCAGGGGGCTACTTGACACAATGGTATGGCTTGTCTCTCAGAGTTGTGATTGAAGTGTTTTCATGTCCAAGCTGGGACCCTATTCCTCTTTCTTTTGACAGCATCAGCACAGGCAGGTGAAGTATTTGGGGCCAAGCCGAGTGAGGAAGCATCTGGCTTCAGGATCTCAGGTCAAGACACCAGTGACACAGATGGACCCAGTGGCCTGGAGGGAGAGGGGAGTGCCCAGGGGAGACTGGCTCTGCATCCACTTCCTCAGATTCCTCCTCCAGTGGTCACTCGTTTGTGGTGGTGAACCCATCAGGGACCCCCAGCACCATCCTTGTCAGCCATCCCCCATCATATCTCCGCCCTACCGGTTTCTCCCATCCACTTGGCTGTTCCCACTCACCCAAGAGGGTGGATGTCACCTTTGTCACAGGTACCTCTGCCCAAACCCCTTTTACCCCTGTGGCCATCAGTGAGGAGGCTATTGACCTCTTCAGGTTGATCATTGTGGGTCAGTCTACCATTGCGATTGCCATTGAGTTACTGCAGACCAATGCATTCCTGGAGGGCATTCACGGTACAATGGCTGGCCTACAGAGGTCTTTTCAGCTCTGGCCTCCACAATGATGGCAGCCAGTCACAACTTGTCTTCCATTACCCTCTACCTTCCTCTTCCCAGTCCAAATCCCCTCTTCCCCGAATTAGCCAAAGCACACAGACAGACTCTCATGCATCTACCTCAACAGACAAAGGTAGTGCACACAAACACAAGTACCACAAGACACATGAGCACACACACAAACAGCATCCAGCTGCAGACATAGCAACAGTCCCAACTTGTGCTAACCTTCCCACCCCCAGCGTCACACACCCAACATCTGGCATGCCTACATTCACCACATCAACGTGCACTGATACAGCCACCACACTCATCCTACCCACATATACCACCCCAGCAGATCCTCAGACACCACAACTACAGACACACCTACATGCACCACATACAACATACCTGCAGTAACCACTCTAAGAGACATCCACCTACCACGGCATCCACCAGCACCCCTACTCCCCCTCAGCCCAAGACACATAAACACCCTTACTCACCCACCCAACAGACACACACCACACACAAGCATACCTCCCACTAGCACACTCCCAAGACATCCACTGGTACACTTCAGACAAGCAGTCCCTCAGCTTCCAAATCTCAACCCCTTCTAATTTCCATCCCCGTGTGCCAAAGAAACTTTTCCTGTGTGAACTTGACCTTACCCCTGTTCACCCACCAATACCACACCAAAAGGACCACAACCCTCTACAAGACCATCTCTTCCACCTCCAAGGCCTCCCCTACCCCTTCCCTAAGGCCCCAATGCCCCTCCCCTAAAGCTCCTATGCCCCTCCCCCTGCAACAAAGAAGCCCACCCCTCCCATGAAGCATCCCCCCTCCCAAACCCAAACCCCCTCCAAACCCCTCCCTCCCGGAGATAATCCATTAGGTGCCTGCCTTACCCCTTGATGCACCTTCATGTGGAGCTTATATGGCAGTCAAGATACAAGTAGGGGTCCAATACTGTGCCATTTGGGCACCAGAAATAGACTGGCCTATAGCCTTAGACTTAGGAACTGGTCATTTAATAAGCCCAACCAGTTTGTTGGGAACACCATTGATCTGCTATTCTTTCCTAGCTTTCTGTTGTTCCTGAGTGACTTTGGTTGTGTGCCTGTAGTTGTGTGTGTTTGTGCCTGCTTGCTGCTCCATGTAGTGTTGTTTGCAGTGCTGTTGTCCCTCAAGAGAAGAACTGTTGTTGTGTGATAACTATGGGGGTCATTCTGATTCCGGCGGGCGGCGGAGGCCGCCCGCCAGAATTCCGCCCCCATTATACCGCTCCGCGGTCAGAAGACCGCGGAGGGTATTATGAGTTTTTCCCTGGGCTGGCGGGCGGTCTCCAAAAGACCACCCGCCAGCCCAGGGAAAAACTCCCTTCCCACGAGGATGCCGGCTCGTAATCGAGCCGGCGGAGTGGGAAGGTGCGACGGGTGCAGTGGCACCCGTCGCGTATTTCAGTGTCTGCAAGGCAGACACTGAAATACTTTGCGGGGCCCTCTTACTGGGGCCCCTGCCGTGCCCATGCCATTGGCATGGGCACGGCAGGGGCCCCCAGGGGCCCCGCGGCACCCCCTACCGCCATCCTGTTCCTGGCGGGCGAACCATGGGGGATTCTAAGGGCAGCGGTAAACCGGCGGGAGACCGCCGGTTTACCCTTTCTGACCGCGGCCAAAGCGCCACGGTCAGAATGCCCTGCGGGGCACCGCCGGCCTGTCGGCGGTGCTCCCGCCGACCCTCGCCCCGGCGGTCGAAGACCGCCGGGGTTAGAATCAGGGCCTATGTGTGTGTAGAAGCAATGTTAGTGTCATGGGATAGTGTAATGTTTGTCATGCTAAGTATTTATTTTTATGTTCTGTCATGTGGACATGTATGGTGTTGGACTTATTCCCCTGAAATGGCTATTGTATACATGTGATGTGTATCATTTTGAGTTTTGTCTGTGCTGACATGAAGTGTGTTCAGTTGTGCTAGGTTGCTTTGTATTTGAGTGTGCATGTGTCCATTTAGGGGCGTGTCCCTTGCAGCTGGTTCATGTAGGGGTAGGTCCTATGGAGTGGGAATTCTGTGTGCTTTGTTAGCTTGCCCTTCTCCATTGTGTAGATGGGCATGACAGTTGCTTTTGGTATTGCTTGTCCCTGAGATTCATGTATGGCCATTTCTTGTTTCCTGATGTTTCTTATCCTAGCTGTGCACGTTTTGTTGTTATGGTGCGCTTTGTCTATTTTGTCCATTTGTCTCTCTGTGTAATGTGAATGCCAGTGCGCTTCCATTGTGGTGTGATGTGTGTGATATGTGTGTCCATTGCAGGGTTGTTTCATGGTGATGTTGTATGTGTTCCATGGCACATCGATGGACATATGTGTTGTATGTATGAACAGTTCCTGGAGAGACTTGGGTGTGAGTGTGTGTATGCTATTTGTATATGTGCAGTAGTTGTGTTGTTGTTGCTGTGTGTGAGAATGTTGTGTGGCCTTCAGTGTCTCTATGCCTGAGGTGTTTGGCTGTGTGAAATTGTGTAGCGTTAAGTGTGTGTGCTGGCCGAAGTGTGCATATTGTGTGTGTATGTTGATGTATGTCAGTGAGTGTGTGTTGTATGTAATGTGTAGCTGCTGTCTGTGGCGTACCCACACAATGTGTTTACTATCGCAGCTTGCTGTTTTAAAGGGTTAATTTTACAGGTCGGTGTGTGTATTTACGGTGGCTGTTGTCCATGGTGGCGCTGATTTTGTTATCTTTCCGCAAACAGGAGCAGCAGTACGATGTTTTCGAAGGGCTCCATGGCGGCTCCGGACATGTGTGGCTGTCTGCAGATGAGTGTCTCCCTTTATTGTGTGCGTTCCTACCAATATGTACGAGGTGGTTGGATTGCCACCAAACTCGTAATCAACTCCTTTGTCTCCTCAACTCAATCTGTTGAGGCTTAAAATTACTAACGAAGTATAAACGGTTAAAAAGAGAAATAAATTGCACAACATGTTGCGACAGCCTAGAATTAAACAAACATTAAAGATATTTTCATACTGAATGACCCTACTGACATATTGCTATAAACCATAAGGATGGTTTATAACCAATAGAAGATTTTTTATTATATCTTCCCTACCTGCCATAAATAATAAATTGAATTGGAACATCAAATTCTTGAAAAAGAACACATCTAGACTATAGAGTCTTTACTTCGCATCTCAGAAACTGGTGTATAGAGCTTGGTCTTCCTGGGAAGATTGGCATAAGAATCATCAATATCTGTTGTGGCAAAGCCAGCAAGAATAACACTGGACTTGGAATTATGCTAGAGTATTAACATAAGGCCCACATTAACCCAAGAATTCCCCCTATCTATTTTCCATTTTTATTTACAGAGCACAGCTTCAGCTGCTGAGCTCATTATAATAGTTCATAAATGGGAAACTTAGTTATTTCTTTGAACAAAAATAAGGGTTGCCTTTTAATGTACAGTGGTACATGGTGGAGGAGGCACTACCTATGTTAGGCCCAGTTGTAGAAGTCCCACCGGAAAAAGCATTTTCCTCCAAGATCTGTATTTTGTTCTTCTCAATTTGACTCTCTTTTCTAGAACAATGCTGTCATATATTGGTAAACCATTAAATCAAAAGCCATTATTCAATTTTCTCTCAGATCATGGGGTACATTTCTATAGTTTTATTGTTTGGGAGTGCTGTTATAAAAATATGGAGGCCACAAATATTTACCTACATGAATATTGTCTGTCTGTAGAATATCATCAACCACTATGTGATCAAGATAAGTATATAGATAGAAAATTGTAGATTACCTAAGACTATCATGGAGAGTGATAGACAACCTCATGGTATGTAGATATGAAGTGAAAAACTGTAAATCTATAGTTATCTATATATGCTATACAATAATCTGGAGTCAATAGGTTTTTTACATTGAAGTGAGATGCTCCATATTCTTTTAAATGACCTCCAGAAACGTCTTAGTGTATGTGACTGTTCGGGAGAGGGAAACAACCACAGGACAGTCAGTGTCAGCACTTTTATCATTTATCATTAGAGATTTCTGACCGCAAAGGAAGTGATTGCTCCATTGTGGAGTAAACAAAGATTCTCTAATCTCTAAACAAGAGAAATGATGAAAGAGGTGGGCGAATGACCCGCTTCAAATGTTTGACGGCTGCCCACTTAACCACCAAGCTCTAGTGGAAGCTCAACTGTTTCATAAGGTTGAACATTTATGATAATGTAATAGTAAATTACATGAAAGTTAAAAGAGAATGTCCCAGCCATTAGATGTGGGGTTGCTGGTTGAGAGACTTAAGAAATGGAGGAAAGAGTTCACAATTTTGATAAATTCTTAGTAATACATAGAAATTGCATTACCCTCCACACATTGCCTTCTTTCGTTGAAATATATAATGTTCCTTAATTTGGTTATTATTATTCTCAATGGTATGAATCCTGGCAAGGCTGGAAGTCTGAATGCCTCACCTGCTGTCTATATTCCACATGTAAAATCTGATGTGGGATATTTCATGGATGCCCCCATCCTAGCAAGTTGGGAAAGACCTAATGTTGGTAATCAATTCAAACCCATGTCATTTAATAAGTAAGGATATAAAATCATTGCCAGTGTTTATATTTTAATGGCAGTACAATTAGACTTCTTGGACACCCATTGAGGGTTCCTAAAGATAGAATTTCATTGAATGACACCAGTAATACATGGCAAATGATTGCAAAAGAATTGAGAACTCCTATACCAGAAATGTCATGATACTAGATGCAGAAGAAGAGTCCTACTGCAAGCTGAGGTTTAATCTTTTATGTGTTTTACGGGAGATTGATGTAATTGAGAGTTTCAGGATTATGATGCCTTTAATTCCTTGCATTTCCAGCCAAGGCCTTAAATGTTTGTTAATACTTTAAGCTCATAACACAAGAATGTGGTAGACACCTCGATTCCTTTATTCTTTAGCAAAAATGGCCCTGATCACACTGATTTAGATTGCTTGACATGGACGTCTGGGTATTGGCCATATATCTCCACCAATTCCAGGATCATAACTCACAGAATCAGGGTCAGCCAGATAGACAATCAATTAGTGTTAACAATATTAGAATATTTGTTGGTTCATATCAGAAACTAATGTCTCTTCTATGATATTGCAGTTGTTGGAGTGTATATGAATCTATTGCCTAGTGATTCTACCCCAACAAAAAAAAATCATATTATTGATTCCCTGGCACTGTATTCAGAATTGGTGGCTACAATTGCCAAATAATCATTGCCATTTGAGACAAAATTATTCCCAGACCTCTAGGTCAGGTCTTGCTTAAATGAAGTAAGATACATACAGGTAGAAACCTCAGTACACATGATATGATGTTTAATGTACATAGGATATATAGAAATGCTGAGATGCTAGCAAGCCTTTATTAAGCAATTTTATAGAGGATTGTTCAACATGAAATGCTAGTGGGAACAAGAGGACCAAGAACAACAGATATCACATAACTGATCAACAGGCTATATTGCATTAACCTGCCTCAAAGTAATTATCTTTCTCACAGAGATTCTACATTCCTTCCAAGAATACTGTTCCTTCTCATTGCTCACTTGATTGGCAACTGCCATTCTCTGCATCTTGTATGCTATAGTGCATGATAAAAAGAATGATGAGGTTGATGAAACAAATGGCTATGGTAGATTTTTTTTACTAAAGTACTTTTGATTAGATAGTCATGAAACATTAGCAATATACGTAGCAGGTGCACTAAGCTATTGAGAAACATTGCAGAATATTATGTGCCTGATTATGACCTTGGCGGAGAGGATTACTTCATCACAAACATGCCAGGTATCCCATCCACTGTATTATAATTTCCATGGGAGATAATAGAACTTGTAATACAGTGGGCTGGATATCTATCACATTTGTGACAGAGTAATCCCCTCCGCCAAGTTTGTTATCAGGCCCTATATTTGTTAAAGAAGATATAACAAAAAGAAAAAACATATGAGATTCGACACATCTATAACTTTTTTTATAAAAAGAAAAACTGAGAAAGAGAGATAGATGGAAGAGGAGAGATAGGAAAGACAGTAGGAAGAAGAGGAAGGGAAAATATAGACAAAAACAAAGAGATAGGAAGAATAGAACTAAGTAATTGGTGAGTGAGAGGCTATATAAGTAGTGAAGGGTAACCAAAATAGTTCCATTTTAATCTTATGGCATAACAATAGTGAGGTAACATTAGGTATTCTATGTCCATCACAAATACAATTCCATCATGTTGATGCAGATAATTTAGAAGCATCTTTCCATCAAGTTAGTATAGTCTTAAAGGCAAATGTAATGAAAAGATCAAATAATACAGGTTTGGGTGACATATGATCAAAGTCAGGTGACATGGAACCAGGGAAAACATTTTGGATTGATAATTGAATATTACAATGGAAGATTTTTAAACATTTGAACCAAAAAACTTTCCAATATTTAAACACAAGAGAACAATAATAAAGTAAATGAGCTAAAGTACCATTGGAGGTGACCAACATAATGGAGAAATAGATGTATCAAACTTAGAGATAAACCCAGGGCTAAAAGCAGATCTATTGTAAACAAAAAATCAAGATTGTGTAATTTGCACAGCTTTGGAGGTGTTAAACACTTTAAGCCATATTTTATTCTCTTGATGAACAGCGAATGATAGAGAAAGGTAATTTTCCTAGAACAATTCAATATAATTCTTAAATTACACAGACATTGTTGGTGCTAATATTTTATAGCTATAAGCAGCTGTGGGAATATAATTGTGATCAACATTGTGTAATGGTGTTGAGGGTGTGCAAGGTCAGGAGGAAAGTTGTAAAACATTAAAAAAGATTTGAAAGAGGAACATATTAAGTAATATTCCTGTGAAAAAGAACTTGGTAAGTTATATTGCATTTGTAATTGGGAAATAGTTCTAACAGAATTATGCTTTACCAATTGATGAACAAAAATAATTCCCTTCTCTTTCCAATTTTTAAAATTAAATTATTTGCAACAAAAAGTTATAGAATTGTGTTCAATATTGTGTAATGGTGTTGAGGGTGTGCAAGGTCAGGAGGAAAGTTGTGAAACATTAAAAAGGATTGGAAAGCGGAACATAATAATATTCCTGTGAAAAAGAGCTTGGTAAGTTATATTGCATTTGTAATTGGGAAATAGTTATAAGTGAATTATGCTTTACCAATTTATGGACAAAAATAATTCCTTTCTCTTTCCAATTTTTAAAATTAAATTATTTGCAACAACATTTTATAAATGTATTATACCAAATAGAAGAGGATCGAAAATATTGATGAAAGTAAAGGGCAGTGAAAATATTACATGTACACATTTCTGAGAATATTTTCAAATTGGGTTATGATAAATAGAAGTACAATTAGACATGAAAACCACATCTTGAATGAGAAATCATTCAGTAAGGAACATTTGAACACACTTCATTGTGGTATGGGGGAGTCTTGAAAACCCGTAATTAAGGCACAAAACTCTTGAGCTAAAAAAAGCAGAGTGATATAATTTAAAATCAGAGAAATGGACACCCCTTTCACTCTTTGGGCATTTAAGTTTACATAAGGCAATGTGTGAATGTTTGTTAATCCAGAGAAATTTAATACAAATAGAATTGATTTGGGAAAAGTAGTAACTTGCTATTTTGAAAGGTAACATAGAAAGAGTGTAAAGGATGTGTGGCACAATCATCATCTTGAGGGTAGCTAATCTACGCAACATGATAAATGAAAGGGAAACCAGGATGTAAGTAGTTTCTGTGTTTTTAGTTTTAATTCACACAAATTATGGGCAGTTATGTTGAAAATAGTAGCAAAATACCACGCACCCAGGGATTTAATTCTGGAATGGCACCATGTAAAGTTAGTGTTTGCAAACATATATTGATAACACAAGGAGTTCAACAGTAAAACTTCTGTTTTGGAAAAGTTGTGTTTGTAACCAGAGATAGTAGAATATAAGTTGATCTCTTGTAAAAAATGGTCTAAGGAGGACAAGAGATTGGACATGTGTATTAATATATCATCGGCATAAGCCAATACCTTAGTATCGAAGGAATTATTTTTTTAAACCAGAGATAAGTGTTTTACATCAAATCCATTCAAGGAAGGCTGCTAGACAAAGACTAAAAAGCAAAGGGGAAAGGGAAGAGCCCCGACTTATACCTCTGTGTAAACTAAATACAGGGAGAATCATCCATTAACAAAAGCACTGGCACAAGAGTCAGCTTATAATAATTTTATGAATGAGAAACATTTAGGGCTGAAACAAAACTAATGGAAGGTAGCAGGCATAACTTGCCAATTAATGCGGTCAAATGCTTTTTAAGCATCAAGAAATAGGAACACAAGGAAAGACAGATATATTTTTAACCTAATGCAAGAATATCAGAGAACATTCTGGCATTGTCCACAGCAAGTCTGCCCTTAATGAAACCATATTGATCATGTTTAACAAGGAACGGAATAACATTTTAAAGTTGAGATATTATGATTTTGGCAAATATTGTGCGTTCATAGTTAATCAATTAAATAGGTTGCTAGTTTTTACAAAGGTGTGATTTTTATCTGGCTTAGGAATAATAATAATCAGGACTTCCAAAAAAGAGCCATTAGCCTTCAAATTCATAAGAAAAGAATTAAAAACTCAAGTAATTTGGGGGCTAAAAAAGATGAAAAAGAACTTGGCTCAATAGAAAATCCATCCGGGCCGGGCCCTTTAGCTTTTTGGGGGGATTTGATAGCATCAATACTTTCTTGAAGGGTTATGTATCCTTCTAATGGTTTGAGGATTTCAGGAATAGAAGGAGGATTTGAAAGACCAATAAATAAAAAGAAAAGTTGTAATTTACTGAGGGAATGGTATCTCCTGCATTTAATGATTTGTAGTAGGTTTGGAACACGTTCGAAATATCAAAATCTGTGATTTGCAAGGTTGTTAGTGATTTCTTTATGAATGGGCCCAATATTTATATCTTCAGATTTAATTTTTAAATATACAGTACGCTCAGATTTAACTTTTAAATAATTAGCCAATATTTCACCCGCTTTATTTTGGCCTCCATGAACCTCAGATTTGACCTAACTAGGATATTACCCGCATCAAGTGGTAGCAAGCGTATTGAGGGTAAATTTGACTGAAATCAATTCATCTAAATGGAGGAACGTAAGTGTGCTCAAGTGTTTTAATTGGCTAAAGCAATGTAAGGTATTGGGAGTTTATTTTTTTTCCATTTAGCTGAATAAGCTATGCTAAAGGCCCTGAAGGAAGCTTTAAAAGCATCCCAATTATTAGGAATGGTAGTTTTAATAGACTGGTTTAACTGAAAGAACTCTTAAATCAAAGAAGTGGCTTCCATAATAAAATTCTGGTCAGATAACAGGAAGCTGTTGAATCTCCAAATGCCTGTTTTAGAGTTATTTAAGGACTACAAGTAAAGTTAGACTTTAATGGCCAGATGTACAAAACATTTTGCATGGTGCAAACTGCAAATTTCGCTGTTTGCGCCATGTAAAACGCGCATTGCGATGCTCAATCCCATTTTGCGAGTCAGTAACCTGGTTACCGACTTGCAAAATGGGAATGCGACTCACAAATAGGAACGGGTGTTCCCCTTCCTATTTGCGATTCGCATCGCAATGTAGAATTGCTTTGTGACCGCGAACGCGGTCGCAAACCAATTAGCAGTTAGCACCCATTTTAAATGGGTGCTAAACCATTCGCAAAAGGGAAGGGGTTCCCATGGGACCCTTTCCTCTTTGTGAATGACTCTAAAAACATTTTTTCAGAGCAGGCAGTGGTCCTATGGAATGTTTCATTTTCTCGCGTGTATTGCAACTCATTTTCCTTTAAGGAAAAAGGGCTGCACTACAAAAAAAAAAATAACTGCTTTCTTAAAAAGCAGTCACAGACATGGTGGTCTGCTGTCTCCAGCAGGCCACCAGCCCAGTGAGTGCAGCGAATCGCAAGGGGGTCTCAAATTGCGATCCACCTCATTAATATTAATGAGGTGGGTCTTTGCGACCCCCTTGCGATTCGCAGGTGGTGTCAGGGACACCATCCCGCATATGGGTTTGCGACTCACAAATTGCGAGACCCTCAGACTCGCAATTTGCGAGTCACAAACCCAAACTTACGTACACCTGGCCCTTAGTCTCAGTTTGGACCATAAGTCTACACTTAGACCAAAAGTCTAACTTTACTATGAGTAAAGTTAGACTTTAGGTCTAATTAAGACTTTTGGTCTAAACTTCGACTTTTGCTCTAATTTTACCTTTGTGAATTGGGCCCTTCATTTTCTATTTTGAAATTCATTCCATCGTCTTTAAGGAAAACCTCTCAATTTAAAAAAAAAAAAAATTTATTCAACAAGTAGTTACAAACATGGTCGTCTGCTGTCCCCAGCAGGCCAACATCCCTGTGAATGCAGCCATTCCTAATGGGTTTACAAATTGTGACCTACCTCATGAATATTGATGATGTAGGTCATTTGTCACTCAAGTGAGAATCGCAAACAGTTTCAACACACTGTTATACATCCCAGTTTGCATTTTCCTAATAGCAAATCGCTAAGATTCGCTGTTAGGGAATTCCAGACTTAAACCTACATGCATCTGGCCTCAATTAACTAAAATATGATTGATTCTGGACATGGTATGGTGTACATTGGAGAAAAATGTAAATTCATAAGTATCACGGTTGCAAGTTTTCCAGACATCAAATAATGGACAAGTGGTATTTACTGATTGAAATGCTTTATGGTTTTTTTCAGGATTAAATTTACATTTAGATTTTCCGTCAGTAAAAGGGCCTAACCATTGATTGAACTTGCCTGATACAATAATATTGGGATTATCGATGGAAGCAAGTTGTATCTTGATGTTATGATGAAATTCAGGGTCAGGTTTGTCTGTGCCATAAATGTTGAGTAAATCAATCAATCAATCACTGCATTTGTAAAGCGCGCAACATACCCGCGAGGGTTTCAAGGCGCTGGGGAGGGGGGTGCTACTGGTCGAAGAGCCAGGTCTTGAGGAGTCTTCTGAAGGCCAGCAGGTCCTGGGTCTGTCATAGGATGGTGGGGAGAGTGTTCCAGGTCTTGGCGGCGAGGTAGGAGAAGGATCTGCCGTCGCCGGTGGTTTTTCGGATGCGGGGGACTGTGGCGAGGGTGAGGTTGGCTGAGCGGAGGCTTCGGGTGGGGGTGTGGAAGCTGAGTCGGTTGTTGAGGTAGGTGGGTCCAGTGTTGTGCAGTGCTTTGTGTGCGTGGATCAGGAGCTTGAAGATGTTCCTTTTGTTGACGGGGGGCCAGTGCAGGCCTCTCAGGTGGAGTGTGATGTGGCTGCGGCGGGGGACATCGAGGATGAGTCGGGCCGAGGCTTTCTGGATGCGTTGGAGTCGTCTCAGGAGCTTGTTTGTAATTCCTGAGTAGAGGGCGTTCCCGCAGTCGAGTCTGTTGGTGATGAGGGCCTGGGTAACGGTTTTCTCGTGTCGAGGGGGATCCATTTGAAGATCCTGCGGAGCATACAGAGGGTGTTGAAGCAGGACGCGGAGACGGCGTTGACTTGCCTGGTCATGGAGAGAGTGGAGTCGAGGATGACCCCCAGGTTGCGTGCGTGGTCCGTGGGTTCCGGGGCTGTGCCTAGTGACGTGGGCCACCAAGAGTCGTCCCAGGCTGATGGGGTGGGTCCGAGAATGAGGACCTCCGTCTTGTCTGAGTTCAGCTTCAGTCTACTGTCCTTCATCCAGTCGGCTACGGCCTTCATTCCTCGGTGGAGGTTAGCTTTGGCGGTGTGGGGATCTTCGGTGAGGGATATGATCAGCTGGGTGTCGTCGGCGTAGGAGATGATGTTGAGGTTGTGTTGTCGTGCGACGTGGGTGAGGGGGGCCATGTAGATATTGAACAGTGTCGGGCTGAAGGAGGATCCCTGTGGGACGCCGCAGATGATCTCAGTGGTTTTGGAGCGGAAGGGTGGGAGGCGGACGCTCTGGGTTCTGCCAGAGAGGAAGGATGTGGTCCAGGCCAGGGCCTTCTCTTGGATACCGGCGTCATTGAGGCGTGCTGATAGGGTGCGGTGGCAGACCGTGTCAAAGGCTGCTGATAGGTCCAGGACGATGAGGGCGGCTGTTTCTCTTTTGTCCATCAGGGTCCGGATGTCATCAGTGGCGGCGATGAGGGCGTTCTCGGTGGTGGAAAGGGAGCAGGGAGATGGATCGGAAGTTCTTGAGGTCCTTGGGGTCCGCCTTGGGCTTCTTCAGAAGGGCGTTGATCTCGGCATGCTTCCAGCTTTGTGGGAAGGTTGCTTTCTCGAAAGAACAGTTGATTGTTTTCCGGAGGTGGAGCGCGATAGCTGCGCTGGCTTTGTTGAAGATGTGGTGAGGGCAGGGGTACGATGGGGATCCGGAGTGGATGGAGTTCATGGTTTTGATGGTGTCTTCGTCGCTGACGCTGGACCAGACGGTCAGGCGACTGGTGTGAGTGGTAGTCGCAGGGGTGGTGGACTCGGTGGCGGGTGCGGGGGGGGGGTCGGGGTTGAAGCTGTTGCGAATGTCGGTGATCTTGCGGTGGAAGAAGGTGGCCAGGGAGTCGCACAGGTCTTGAGATGGCGGGATGGCGTTGGTGATGGAGCTGGGGTTGGAGAGTTCTTTCACGATGCTGAAGAGCTCTTTGGTGTTGTGTGCGTTGTTGTCTAGGCGGTCCTTGAAGGCTGTCTTCTTGGCGGTCCTGATGAGTTGGTGATGTCTGCGGGTGGCGCTCTTGAGGGCTGTGTGGTTGTCTGGTGTTCGGTCGTGGAGCCATTTCTTCTCCAGCTTCCGACAGGTGTGCTTGGAGAGCCGGAAGTCCTCGGTGAACCAGGCGGCTTTCTTGTTGGTGTGGTTGGTTGTAAAGGTCTTGAGAGGGGCGAGGGTGTTGGCGCAGTCGTTGATCCACTGTGTGAGGTTGGTCGCAGCGGTGTCTGGGTCGGTGGGTGGTCTCAGGGCGAGGGCGGTAATCAGTTGGTCCTCGGTGACCTTGCCCCAGCAGCGGCGTGGTAGCTGTTGGGTGCAGTGGTGTGTGGTGGGTTTTCTGAAGGTGAAGTGGACGGTCCAGTGTGTTTCAGTGGTGTGGTTGAAGGAGACGTGGGGGCTTGCAGAGAAGATGGGGTCGAGCGTGTGTCCAGCGGCGTGAGTGGGTGTCATTACGAGCTGTTTGAGTCCGAGGTTGGCGAGGTTGTCAATCAGGGCGGTGGAGTTGGCGTCATTGTTGTTCTCGAGGTGGAAGTTCAGGTCCCCGAGGAGGAAGTAGTCCGTGGAAGCGAGGGCGTGGGTGCTGATGAGGTCGGCGATGGTGTCACTGAACTGTGGGCGGGGTCCAGGAGGTCTGTAGATGAGAGTTCCTCTGAGGGTGGTGTTGGGGTCGGTGTGGATCTGGAAGTGCATGTGCTCGGCGGTGGTAAGGGTGTCATCGGTGTTCGTTGAGATTTTGATGGAGTCTTTATGGATGATGGCGATTCCTCCTCCCACTCCCTTGGTGCGGTCTCTGCGGGAGATCTTGTAGCCCTGTGGGATGGCTATGGTGATGTCTGGTGCTGAGGTGGCGTTCAGCCAGGTCTCCGTCAGGAAGGTGACGTCGGGGGCGGTGGAGTCTAGGAGGTCCCAAAGTTCGATGGCGTGCTTGCGAGCGGAGCGGGTGTTGAGGAGGATGCAGCGGAGGTGGTTGGGTTCTCTGGCTGGTGGTGTGGAGGGTTAGATGCTGGTGAATCTGCAGTTCCGGCAGGTGAAAGGCCCCTGGGTGCGTTTCGGGGTGGCCCGGTAGCAGGGGTGGTCTCGCCTGGTGTTGAGTGTGTAGAGGGTGCATGCGTCGTAGTGCAGTCTGGCGTTGCGGGGGGTGCAGGTTCCAGGGATTCTGGTGCTGGGTGCGGTCCAGGCACGGATGGGCGCAGATGGGCTTGCCTCCATATGAGGGCAGAGGGAGGGAGGAGCAGCTGGGATGTGGGAGAGGGGCGGCCAATGGGAGTGAAGGGGCGGAGCAGCTCGGGCTCAGCAGCAAGGGAAAAACCCGGGGAAAAAACGGTGGGAAAAAGACGGAAGGAGAGGGACAACAGAGCACAGTGGTACAGAAAGCAAAACACAGGGGCACAGAATGAAAAAACGAAGTGGCCCAGAAGCCAAGCGCAGGGGTACAGAAAAAAGGGAGCGAGTAGTCAGACGGCAAAAGCGGCAACAGAGGTTCAACCCACAGGGGGCTGCGTGGCAGACCTGCCTGGTGACAGGGTCTAAGGTCGCTCGAGTAAAGAGATCTGCTTACTGGGAATTCTGGCATTGACCAATACGCATCGTCCATCAGTGTCACATTCATTTAACACAATCTGTTCATTCTGCACCTCCTTTACCTAGAACACATCTCCCAACACCCGAGGACCCTCCACTGGCTCCGGGGCAAGAAATGCATCATCTTCAGACTACTCACCCACACGTACAAGCCCATACACAATACAGGACGAGCCTACCTGAACCACTGCGTCTCCTTCCACACCACACCAGATCCCTCCGTTCTACCCAGATGGCCCTAGCCACCATCCCTTGTGTCCGCAAAACCACTGCCAGTGGATGATTCTTCACCTAAATTGCAGCAAAGAGCTGGAACAACCACACCTTGCACCTCAGACAAAGTGCGTCACCCACCTTCTTCAGGAAGAACCTCAAGACATGGATCTTCGGATGTGGCCTCCCCCCCCCCCAGCACCTTAAGACTCTCACAGGGGAGAAGCCTAGCTTTACAAAAACTGATTGATTGTTCATTTACTAATTCATTTTAAAAAGTGGCAACACCACCCTTTCCATTAATGGAACCTGGCCTACCCTTTGACTTTTTAGTTTAAGTGATTCAACATCATTACAATGAGTTTCCTGCAAAGGAGTAACATGTGAATTAAATTTTGACAGACAAGAGAGTATGTTTTGTCTTTTGACTGGATGTCCTAGAACATGAACATTTATTGAAACAATATTAAACATATCGGGGAATATGAGTAGAGAGACAGGAACATGGATGACAAGCTGCAAAAACGGAAAGGGAAAAGGAAAAGTCAAGCTTTATATATAAACACACAATGGATAAAAAATGTAAGCATAATAATATTTGAAGACTAAGCACTCACAGAATCATGGAAAAAAGATGAGGACAGAAAGAAATAAGAAGGTAAAGACATAAGGATGACAAAACACATCAAGGATATGAATCCAGATTTGAAAAGAAGAGCGTGAAAAATGAGACATGTCAGCACCAGTGGAAAAACAACAGCAAGAATTTAAAGAGTAAAATATTGTGGAAGTCCTGTACACAAGAAATTAAGGAAAAACACTGAAAAGAAAGACAAACATATATCAAAATTAAATTGGAATGTTGACCAACAGTATCCACATAATGAGATGAAATAATTTTAGGAAGCATTTTTAGTTTAGTAGGATCATCGAAGGAAGGTGAAGTGCCTTCATGAGTAATTTAAATTGGGATGTATAATGGCATAACTAATATTTAAATATCTAATTTGTGGACGTAGTGCAAATAACTCCCTTTCTTCTGACATTTGTTGTGTTAGAAAGATCTTGGGAGACGAAGATGTTGTGACCAGACCAAACGAGGCCACACTTTTCTCTGTCAGCTTTCAAGACACGTAAAAGTGAACTTCAAAAATAGCATGATGATACCTCTGGGCTTAGACAACTGAGGTTGAAGGTGACCAAGATGATGTGCCAGCTAAATGTCCGCTAAAAGAGAAGGAGTATTAGGAAAATCAAGAACCTCAGGTAGAAACGTCTTGATAAACTTAAATAGGTCGGCTCTCAAGGTTCACTGGTAATCCATGTAAGTGAAGATTATTCCATCTATTTCTGTTCTCCAGGTCCTGAGCATGCAGTTCAAGTTTTTTAATTTCTTGCTCAAGAAAAGGAATTAAGGTGGCCTCATCTTAGAGACTACTAAAACGTTGCTCCATTTCAAACATTTCACCCTCCAGAATGATCCAACAGTCCTCTATTTGTTGACAGTTTTTATTAGTAGCACACATGAAAGGTTTGAGACCTCTCACCTCTTTGAGATTAGTGTCTGGGACAGGATTATGAGAGGACCAAGGAGGGTCATGTTTTTCCCCTTCAGTTTTTGTACCAGAAGACCTAGGTTTAACAGGAGCAAGAATGCCACCAGCCATTTTGGCACAGTATAATGATTGATGCAGAGACCTACTATAAATGCCCTCTCCAGCCCATACCGGTGATGAGGCCTATAGCAGAGAGCACAGTAAATAA
The DNA here is from genome assembly GCF_031143425.1 of Pleurodeles waltl. NCBI lineage: Eukaryota > Metazoa > Chordata > Amphibia > Caudata > Salamandridae > Pleurodeles > Pleurodeles waltl. The sequence continues at coordinate 827,710,642 of NC_090446.1, forward strand.
AACCGTAGTGTAGCAACCTCAATAGGGATCTAATATCAATAGAACAGAGATTAATTAACAACACAGGTAGATGATTCAAGGACTTAGTATTTTCAGGCCATCAATATAATATCATGTGTTTAAAATATGAAATACTTCTGCAAGAGAAACAGAAGAAATATATTTCAGAAAACGCTCACAACATTAGATTAAAATTGGGGAGGAGGTCTATTATAAATAGTAGCAGTGAAGTTGCAGGATTGAAAAATGATTCTGTTAAGGAGCTTGTTCAAAATTTTGCTTGCAGAGAATTTTGAGATGCGAATGGTGCGCAGACAAATTGGGGGACTCTCACCAACTATGCATCAGCTATGCACCAGAGTCAAGACAGAAACAAGACTCCAGAAATGAAGTGCATCATATCTAATTAAAACATTGGATTCCCAGCACATTTCTCATCAAATAATATCTGTTCCTGAATTTCAGAGTCACCAGATCCTGGGGGTCTGCGCACGTTCCCAACACGTTCACCACTGAACAGCTCCAAGTCTCTGATAGATAAATCACAGAGGCTAAGAGAGTTCAAGAGGGGAAGAGGGGATAAGGAAGGGAACAGCTGGGAAAGAGACCTGTAGTAAGAAAAAGGTTAGAACACACAATATGAAAATTATATATCCTAAAATCAATACTAGACTATGGTTCTAAGCATAGTCATTCTGAAAACATGAACAATCTAAGAATTAAGTTTAAAATGACTAAGTTTCAAGATGGCCGGATACCTGTAAGAGTATCAAGATGGATTAAATGAAAACTTTCTTATTCAAGTACTTTCTTTTACATGAGAATCAGAAAAACATTCTGACTAAATTTTAAACCAGTCATATAAATCCTTTTTTGAGAATGCATACTAGGACCATACAATATTGCATCTAGAAACTCTGGTCTTCTGGGTAATCTTAAAATGTTTCAACACAAATTGCGCATATTGTAGATTTATATATATATATATGTATATATATATAGTAAACACCATAAAAGGATTGTGCACCATGAATAACACAATATGGATTCAGGAAAACAAATCACATAACTTGTCAACTCGAATATTACATGATAAATATCCTAGAATAGTGGCATACAATAAACAACATGAATTAAACTCGAGGAGAGAATTGTGCGTCTTGCTGATTCGAGTGTCACCATGTAAAATGCCAAGAAATTGTAGTACGCAATGAATATCAAAGTCAAATCATCATTAAACGAATTGCACGTCTTGCTGATTCGTAAACCACGATGTAAATGCCAAGAAATAAGAGCTCACAATGAATAACAATATCAAAGTATAATGAAACGTATTGCGCGTCTTTTGCCGATTCTTAAGCCACCATGTAAATGTCAAGAAATGGTAGCACGCAATGAACAACAAAGTTAAAACACCATAAAACGAATCACGCGTCTTGCCGATTCTTAAGCCACCATGTAAATGTCAAGAAATGGTAGCGTGCAATGAATAACAAGATTAAATTATCATGAAACGAATTGCGCGTCTTGCCTATTTGCAAGTCACCCTGCAAATGTCACAAACACTCAAGGGCATATTTCACACGCGCAAAGTACTCTGTCAAATCATAAGAATTAGGCCCAAGAACATGAGAGTTCTCGATAATGGCGTCGGTAGGCCAGCCCAACCATCATCTTACTGCCTAGAACAAGGATCTCCAAATGACGAATGAAAGTCAGATGTCTGGAAGATCAAATAGGCCACCGGGACAGGAGCTCAGGAAGTACTCTGCACCGGGAAACTGAATAGTGAGCACTTGGAGCTGGGCTGGCTCCTTTTTATAGAGTCTTGGCCCAGCCCACAACCACACCCAGGCATGTTGCAGGGAAAAGTCTCTAGAAGGCCCTGGAAAGGGACCACACCCTAACACACTCTGAGAGCCTGCAGCAATACATTGCAAATGAACAGCATTTGTAAGCACATTAAAAATAAGTCTTCTGGATTGAACTCTGCAATGCAAAAGGTTAAACAACAACATATCAGCACAATGCATAAATTACATTTTTTTTAGAGTATTGGGTTTTTGCTTTCTAGTCGCCAATAGAGCGCACACTGCCCTGGTGTTTACAGTACTCCCCTCTCCCAGACGCGCTCTATGGCCTGGTTTGCCTGGATTAGGACGATGAAAGCATCTCACAAGTACTGGAGCATGAACATCAGAAGCGGAAACCCATGAGTTACTTTCAGGACCATAACCTTTCCATGAGATCAAGTACCATAGATTACGCCCGCGTAGTTTAGAATCCAACACTTTCTTAACTTCATATTCTTCTTCTTCCTGTACTAGAACAGGAGCTGGATGAGGGTGGACCTTTTGGACTGCCCTTTTCAATAGGGAAGTGTGGAACACTGGGTGAATCCATAAGGATCTGGGCAATTGTAGTTTATAGGTTACCAGATTGATTTGCTGAAGGACTGTGTAAGGACCTATAAACTTGGGATTAAACATGTGCTTCTTCTTGAAGTCTATATGTTTTGTGAAAAGCCACACTTTGTCACCTGGTTGATATTGCGGTCCCTCACAATGTTTCTTGTCATAATGCCTTTTGTATTTTTGTTTGGCTTTTTCTAAATGCTATTGAATCAGTTTCTCGGTTTGATGCAAATGCTGAATGGTTTCTGACACTGCTGGAGTAAGAGAACTTTCTTGAGGAATTGTGATGGGCAGGGTGTCAGGATGATAGCCAAATAAACCAAAAAAGGGTGTAACGCCAATAGAAGTGTGGAATGAGTTATTGTAAGCTTACTCAACTAACCAGAGCATAGATGTCCAAGAATGAAGTGCCTTTTCAGCGTAGGCACGTAGGTATTGTTTCAAAGTCTTATTTAGTCTCTCCGTTTGACCATCTGTTTGAAGATGGTGACTAGTAGATAGCGTAGATGTCACTTGGAGTGTTTTACACCATGTCTTCCAGAAATTAGAGGCAAATTGCGACCCCCGATCGGAGAGGATAACTTTTGGCAGTCCATGATACCGAACCACTCTGTTCAGTAAAATATTTGTTAGTTCACTAGAAGTGGGCAATTTTTTACAGGCAATGAAATGTCCATATTTCGTTAAACTATCTACTGCCATCAGAATTACTGAATGCTGTTGAACCACTGGCAGACCGGTAATAAAGTCTAAAGAAATGTGCTCCCATGGACGACTTGGGGTTGGAAGTTGATGTAACAACTCTTTTGGTTTTGAATTACTTGGTTTAATGCGAGCACAAACTTCACAGTTGTTTACCATTGCTTTTACATCTTTTGTTAGGGTAGTCCGCCAAAAATAGCATTGGATCAGTTCAAGAGTTTTAGTTGTACCTGGGTGACCTGCCGTCGGTATAACATGCAACCAATGAAACACTAACTTGCGAAGTTTGGTAGTGTATACAAACAAACGAGTGTCATGAAAGGGTAGTCCTTGGTTGATTGACCTTTTGGGATTTGCTTGGGCCCATTTTTGCCATTTTTCAACAGTGAAAGAGTTGCGAACTTCTTCAAAGAAATCTTCAGTTTTTATGATACATAGAACCTTGTCAGGAGCAATGATAGCTCTGGAGGCTTGAAATGCAGGCAACGTGGTAGACTCTTGACGGGACAAGGCATCCGCTTTGCAATTATCTTTACCAGGCCGGAAGGTTACTACAAAATCAAATTAGGTAAAAAACAACATCCAGCGTAATTGCCGAGGGGTCAAAAGTCTGGCGGAACTCATGAATTGAAGGTTACGATGATCAGTATATACGGTGACAGTGTATTTGGCACCCAACAAATGATGTCTCCATTCTTTAAAGGCGTCAAGAATTGCCAGAAGCTCTTTTTCAGCAATGACATAGTTCTGTTCGGCTTCGTTCAACTTCCGAGACATATAAGCTACAGGATGAAGTTGACCAGTGTCTTTATTTCGAAGTGTTAAGACGGCTCCTATTGCTTCATCTGAAGCATCAGCTTGCACTATGAAAGGTTGATTCGCATCAGGGTGAGTCAAGACTAGGGCAGTGGAGAAAGCTTTCTTCAAAGTCGAGAAGGCTTGATCAGCTTCTGGGGACCATACAAACTTTTCTTTCTTTCTTAGTAGCTTAGTGATTGGAGCCACTGTCTGGGAGAAATGATTTATGACTCTCCGGTAAAAATTTGCAAACCCCAGGAAGCATTGTACATAACGAACAGTTTTTGGGGTGGGCCAATCAGATTCGGCTTTTACTTACTTTTCTGCCATCACCATACCTTGAGGGATAAGAAGAACCCCTCAAAACTCAACTGTGGTAACATGAAACTCACACTTGGTTAGTTTGCATTATAAATGGTGCTTTCGAAGGGCTGCAAGAATTTTCTTGACATGTTGGACATGTTCGTTTTCATTGTCAGGGTAGATCAAAATGTAATCGATGTAGACTATGGAAAATATGTTGAGGTACTCTCTAAGAATGTCATTCAAGAAAAATTGAAATGCTGCTGGAGCATTACACAGACCAAAAGGCATGACAGTGTATTCAAAAATGCCATATCTTGTCTTGAATGCTGTTTTCCATTCGCCACCCGCTCTCATTCTGACCAAATGATAAGCACCTCGAAGGTCAAGCTTCGTGTAGATTTTTGCTCTCTTTACTTGTTCCAATAATACCGGAATTAGGGGTAAAGGATATTTATTCTTGATGGTGACTTTGTTCAAACCCCTATAGTCGATGCAAGTTCGAAGTTCTCCATTAGATTTTGAAACAAAAAACAAAGGCGAAGCTGCAGGAGACTTAGGGGGTCATTACAACATTGGCAGTAAAAGGTGTTTACCGTCGTGCAGAAGACCGCCAATACACCGCCACGGCCGCGGAATTCCGCCACAGCTATTATGACCCACATCTCGGAATCTGCCGAAATTCAGACACCTACACAAGTCCGCCACAACAAAGGTCAGTGATAAACTGGCGAAAACAAAACCTCCACCATCACGCCAACAGAAACACGCGCATGCTATCACGACCCACGAATCCACGTGGCGGTCTTTCAACCACGGTATTCCATTGGCGGTACACACCGCCGCGCTGAAAATGCACACACATCTCCAAAACACCACCACATTGGACAATTCCAAATACACACACCTGATACACATACAAACACCACTCCCACATACCCAACGCAATATAAAACACACACCCACATCACCCACAAACCCCTACGACCAAAAACTGAAGACAAAGGCGACAGACAGAGACTACAGCAATAGACAACCCCACCACACAGAGGCACACAACACCATCACCCATACAACATCCACGCTCAAAACACCCCACACCACCACACATCACCACACTCATCAACACATACACCACCCCACACATCACCTACACCACCTCATGTCACGCCAAAGACACCCCAGATTTTCTGAGGAGGAGCTCTGGGTCATGGTGGAGGAAATCTTACGGGTAGAGCACTGGTGCAGCACACCTCCATAGCCAGGAAGATGGAGCTATGGTGAAGAATCGTCGACAAGGTCAACGCTGTGGGACAGCATCCAAGGAATCGGGAGGACATCAGGAAGAGGTGGAACGACCTACGGGGGAAGGTGCATTCCGTGGTCTCCAGGCACAACATCGCGGTTCAGCGGACTGACGGCAGACCCCCACGTCCTCCCCCACAACTAACAACATGGGAGGAGCCGGTCTTGACCATCATGCATCCAGAGGGCCTCGGACGAGTAGGTGGAGGAATGGACACTGGTAAGTCAAATCTTAACTATCATATCCCCCATCCTACCTGCATTCTTTCACAAACCCCACCCTCACCCCCGCCCCTATCACTACAACTCCTCACTAATGTACTAATAACACAAACCACACATCCCAACACCAAGCCCTGCATGACACAACTAAGCATGGACACCCATCACTAAAGCATGGCCACTGCACATACCCATAACAACCCCCCAACCATCATCACACAAGCCCCCACACAGGAATGCTTGCACTGGGGTTCACAAACACCCACCCATTGCACACCATGACACACACACATGCAATAATCATGCTCTTATACCCCTGCAGGACCACTACGTAACGTCACCACACAGGAGGGTCCAGACATCTCCACTCCACCCACAGAAGACCCACAGTGACGACAGCAGCTCTGGCCAACTGGATCCAGATGACCAGCCCGGACCATCGTGGGCCTCGGGACAGTCAGTTCCCCTTGCACAGGCACAGCCCAACACTGACCTTCCACCCTCTGGTAACACCAGCACAGCACCCACCCAGCGGGCCCACACCTCCGTATCCAGGACAAGTCAATCAGCTGTGAGTCCACACCTACAGGGAACCCAGGATAACCCACCACCCCAACAACAACAGGGTCCTGGGGTCAGTGGTAGTGGGCACACGGTCCAGGGGACGGAGGCACAGGAACACAGGGAAACTGGGAGGGCTGCTGTGCGACAGGGGGCAGACAGGCCAAGGGAACCCACTCTCCACGAGGCCCTCTCCTCCATCACGGGAGCATACCACCACTCCCAGGAGACGATGGCTATGGTCCTGGCCTAGTTTCAGGAGACCCAGCGCCTGCAGGATGAACAGTATTTGGGGTTCAGGGAGGAGCTCCGAACCATCAGCTCCGCCCTGGGCACCATCGTAGGGGTGCTGAAGGACATACAAAAGACCATGAGGGACACCGTGGCACTCCAAGGGGTCCCTGACACTAGCCTGGACGATGAACTGCCCACCACCTCCGCCGGCGCAAGTGGACAGGACGCCCGCCACAGGACCACCACGCCAGCACCCCACCCCCTGCAGATGTAGAACCACCACGCAAGCGGTCCCAGAGATCCAGGAACAGGACAGAGCATGATGGCAAGACCCCCGGCAGGAAATGAGACCACCCTGATTGTCATCCCACTGTCTCACTTTGTTACCCTGTCCAGATTGGAAGTGCCCCAGCTCCACTTCCTATGCCCATTTGGGCAGTGCACCTGTGAGACTAATAGACTGGACTCAACCATGGACATTCCTCCTCCATCACCCATCACCATTTTGCCACCCCCTCCAATAATTAGCACTTCAATAAACACCCTTGAACCACAAAACAATCTAGAGTCAGTCTGTGATTTTGAAAATGTGTATTAGCAATGACAGTGACAAAATGCATTTTCAAATGTAATGCCAACATACCTATGTCACACATCACAAGTCCATGAAGGATGCAAGCGGATGACACACGTTGGTAACCACACCTGTGAAACCGTAATGGAAATGTACAACTCAGTTACCAAATACTGCTTCTAATTGACAGACAGGATAGAGGTAGAAGTGTGAAAGTGAATGTAATAGGAAAATAATTGTTCTCACCTGTGTGTCACTGGAAATATTGCTGCATGACTGACTCCCTGTTGTCTATGTCTTCTTCCTCAGCTTCCTCCTCATCACTGTCCACAGGCTCCACAGCTGCCACCACACCGTCATCTGGACCATCCTTCTGCAGAAAAGGCACCTGTCGTCGCAAAGCAAGATTGTGAAGCATCGAGCAGGCGATGATGATCTGGCACACCTTCCTTGGTGAGTAGAATAGTGAACCACCGGTCATATGGAGGCACCTGAACCTGTCCTTCAGGAGGCCGAAGGTGCGTTCGATCACCCTCCTAGTCCGCCCATGGGGTTCATTGTAGCGTTCCTCTGCCCTGGTCCTGGGATTCCTCACTGGGGTCAATAGCCATGACTGGTTGAGGTAACCAGAGTCCCCTAATAGCCACACACGGTGCCTCTGGAGTTGACCCATCACATAAGGGATGCAGCTATTCCGCAGGATGTAGGTGTCATGCAGAGCCAGGGAACATAGCATTTACCTGGGAGATGTACTGGTCTGCCAAACATAACATCTGTACATTCATGGAATGATAACCCTTCCGGTTCCTGTACACCTGTTCAATCCTGCCTGGGGGGACCAGAGCTACATGGGTGCCATCAATAGCACCTATGATGTTGGGGATATGTCCCAGGGCATAGAAGTCACCTTTAACTGTAGCCAAATCATCCACCTGAGGGAAAACGATGTAGCTCCTTACGTGTTTCAGCAGGGCAGACAACACTCTGGACAACACGTTGGAAAACATAGGCTGGGACATCCCTGATGCCATGGCCACTGTTGTTTGAAATTATCCACTTGCAAGGAAATGGAACACTGATAGCACCTGCAGTTCAGGAGGTATTCCTGTGGGATGGCGGATTGGTGAGATCAGGTCTGGCTCCAACTGGGTACAGAGTTCCTGGATTGTGGCACGGTCAAACCTGTAGGTGATGATCAAATGTTGCTCCTCCATTGTTAACAGGTCCACCAGCGGTCAGTACACCGGAGGATTCCGCCATCTCCTCAAATCTCCCAGCTGACGGTGCCTAAAAAGGACAACAGCGACCACAGAGTCAACAAATTCTCAGGTATGTACCCACAGCTACACAGAACACGACACCAAATACAAAACTCTTCCTTTATGTGTGTTGAGTGTAGGCCTAGGTATGTGTGACGCAGTAGTAAATGAAGCCATGTGGGCCCCTGAAATGGCGGCTGCCTGACCTCTAAAGTGGGACAATGGGATGTGAGGTATCTGCGCTGGCGTTGTACACCGTCGCGGTAGGCGGTCGTAGACCGCGGCGCAATGCTGCATTGGTTAACATTGGACCCTATGGGTCCCAGGAGCCAATGATGAAGTGCGCCAGTGGTGATGAAACGCACGGCCGCAGACGTCACCGCCGCGGACGTGACCGCCATTTTCTATCTGTTCAATCACTCAATACCTGATCTTCGACAGGAAAGGAATTACACTGGAAGTGCTGCTGTGACCTCGGTCTGGAAGAGACTATGGCCCTCATTCTGACCTTGGCGGGCGGCGGAGGCCGCCCGCCAAAGTCCCGCCGTCAGGTTACCGTTCCGCGGTCGAAAGACCGCGGCGGTAATTCTGACTTTCCCGCTGGGCTGGCGGGCGGTCGCCTTCAGACCGCCAGCCAGCCCAGCGGGAAAGAGGCTTCCACGATGAAGCCGGCTCGGAATCGAGCCGGCGGAGTGGAAGCTGTGCGACGGGTGCAGTTGCACCCGTCGCGTATTTCACTGTCTGCGCAGCAGACAGTGAAATACATGTAGGGGCCCTCTTACGGGGGCCCCTGCAATGCCCATGCCAGTGGCATGGGCACTGCAGGGGCCCCCAGGGGCCCCGCGACCCCCCCTACCGCCATCCGGATCTCGGCGGTCCGACCGCCGGGATCTGGATGGCGGTAGGGGGGGTCGGAATCCCCGCGGCGGTGCAGCAAGCTGCGCCGCCGCGGAGGATTCAATGGGGCCGCGGTACACTGGCGGGACCCCGCCAGTGGTGCCGGTCCGACCGCGGCTTTACCGCCGCGGTCGGAATCCCCATTGGAGCACCGCCGGCCTGTCGGCGGTGCTCCCGCGGTCCTCCGCCCTGGCGGTCAAAGACCGCCAGGGTCAGAATGACCACCTATGGCTGCTGCGTCTGGGGAAAGGGCACCTGCCTTCAACTGCTCAGGAGTTGGAGAAGCTCATGGACGGGGTCCTCCCCCAGTACACGCTACTCTACGGTCCTCCAGACCAACAGCTAAGTACACAGGGAGCACGTTGTATGGGCTATGCTGGGTGGAGAGGGCTGGATGTCAGTAGGAAGGGGGCAGAGTTCTGCGACCATGAAGGACTGTGTAAGCATGTGCCACATGGCAAGGGTAGGGATGGGGGCCACTCACTTCGACGGTGCAGTTGGTAATGACTTCTCTTCTTCCCCTGTACATGTCATGTAGGTCAGCGCCCACCAGAAGAAGGACATTTGGCGTGCCATCGCCAAGGACATACGGACCCTGGGGGTCCACCAGAGACTGGGCACCCACTGCCGTAAAAGATGGGAGGACATTCGCCGCTGGAGCAAGAAGACGGCGGAGGCTCAGCTGGGGATGGCCTCCCAACGTGGGAGGGGTGCCCGTCACACCATGACCCCCCTGATGTTCCGTATCCTGGTGGTGGCCTACCCTGAGTTCGATGGGCGCTTGAGGGCATCACAGCAGACACAAGGGGGTGAGTACACTCTCATTCTGCGGACTTTGCGTGCAGTGGAGGGGACTGGGTGGGGGAGGAGGGCTGTGGGTTTCCCTAGGCCAGGGCGAGTTACGTAGGCTAGGCCCCTTCGTTAGGCATGGCCCTGTGGCCCTCCACCCCACCTCTGTAGAGTGCCAAGTACAGGTATACATACCCCTGTGTCATCTATATGGACAGATGACACTCATAGCCATGTAGGCCCAGGAATTGCATCTGTAGAGAGAGCACGGCGTAGTGCAGGGGGCTGCTGAGTCTGTATTGTCCGCCAACGGTAGCGGTAAGCCATGCACTCAACCTGTCTTTCTTCTGTCGCCCCCCCCCTTTTTGTGCTCTCCCTGTTAGTTTGTGCATCAGCATCATCAGGCGGAGGTACAGTGGCACCGGAGCACGAGGGAGATGCATCCCACATGGCCATGGAGGGCCACACCACAGACTCTGAATACACCAGTGGGACGGAGAGCGAGGGGAGCTTCACGTCGGTCACCGGATCAGCAAACAGGAACACGGACTCGTCCGCCGATGGGAGCACCCGTGTGGTGGCGGCACCATCTGTGCCCCCCACTTCTACAGGTACAGCCGCCACCCCCCCTACCAGCACCACCCTCCCAGCAGCCCCTCAGCCTTCGCTCCGTGCCCGCTCACCGAGGAGAGTGGGCATCACCTTCGCCCCAGGCACCTCAGCCCCTGTCACCTTTGCTGCCCTCAGTGAGGAGGCCATTGACCTCCTCAGGTCACTCACTGTTGGGCAGTCTACCATTGTGAATGCCATCCAGGGTGTACAAAGGGAGTTGCAACACACTAATGCATTCCTGGAGGGCATTCATTCTGGTCAGGCTGCCCATCATCGAACCCTGCAGTCTCTGGCCTCAGCACTGATGGCAGCCATTGTCCCTGTGTCTAGCCTCCCCCCTCCAACTTCCTCCACCCAGAACCAATTCCCTGTACCCCTGCCTATCCCAACCACACCATCAGACAAGCATGCACACACCTCAACACACAAAAGTAGCTCAGGCAAACATAGGCACCACACATCCCACAGGCACTCACACAAGCATCACCCACATACAGACACAGCAACATCCACTGCCTCCACTGTATCCCCCTCCTCATCGTCTCCCTCCTCCCTCCCAGTGTCGTCTACACTCTCACCTGCATGCACTACATCTACAGGCACTAGGACTCGCACCAGAACACCCAGCACCACACCCCGCTCACCTGCACTCACCACCCCACTACCATTTACATGTCCCCTGTGTCCACTCCCAGTGTGTCTGTGATGCCCCCTCCCAAAGTACACAAACGCGGGCACCCACACACCCAACATCCATCCACCTCACGACAGCCTCCAGTACCTGCACCTGCACCTGCACCCAAATCACCTAAAGTTACACCTCCTACAACCACCTCCGCTTCCTCCACTCCCAGACCCCCTCCAGCTTCCCATCCCAGTGTTCGTCAGAAACTCTTCCTCAGCAACGTTGACCTCTTTCCCACCGCCCCCACCCCTCCAATTCATAGGTCCCATAGTAGCACCTCAGCCAAAAAAAGTCCGGTACCAGTGGTGCGTGTTAAAGGTTTGTGGAGTGCAACGGCCATCAGGGCAGCCAGTGTGACACGGAGCCAAAGCACTGCCAGTCCACCCCTGTAAAGCACCTTAAGTTGAAAAGTGGCCGACGGGAGAGGAAGAAGACTCCTGCCGGCAAAACAGCTCACAAGGGTCCCGGGGGGAGTGCCGAGTCAGCTGTGACTTCTCCCAAGGTGGTAAAGGGGCAGAGGAAGTCTCCAAAGTCTGGTAAGAGCAGCACGGCGGAGAAGGGCGCCATCCTCCCCGCCGGCCGGGACGCCACCGCCAGCAGTATCGTCACTGATCCGGAGACCACCGCCAGAGTCAGTGCCCTGGAGGGCAGCAGTATCGTCACTGGTCCGGAGACCACCGCCAGAGTCAGTGCCCTGGAAGGCACCACTGTCGTCACTGGTCCGGAGACCACCGCCAGAGTCAGTGCCCTGGAGGGCAGCACTGTTGTCACTGGTCCGGAGACCACCGCCAGAGTCAGCGCCCTGGAGGGCAGCAGTATCGTCACTGGTCCGAAGACCACCGCCAGAGTCAGTGCCCTGGAGGGCAGCAGTATCGTCACTGGTCCGGAGACCACCACCAGAGTCAGTGCCCTGGAGGGCAGCACTGTCGTCACAGGTCCGGAGACCATCGCCAGAGTCAGTGCCCTGGAGGGCAGCACTGTCGTCACTGGTCCGGAGACCACCGCCAGAGTCAGTGCCCTGGAGGGCAGCAGTATCGTCACTGGTCCGGAGACCACCACCAGAGTCAGTGCCCTGGAGGGCAGCACTGTCGTCACAGGTCCGGAGACCATCGCCAGAGTCAGTGCCCTGGAGGGCAGCACTATCGTCACTGGTCCGGAGACCACCGCCAGAGTCAGTGACCTGGAGGGCCCCAGCAGCCACATCCCCGCTGGGCACTGAGGGACCATCATGCCACACTCCGCTGCACAGGTCAGAGACAGCAAAGGCAAGCACCGCTGAACAGGGCAAAGACCGCCGTTGTGAAGACCGCTGAACAGGGCAAAGACTGCCATGGTGAAGACCGCTGAACAGGGCAAAGACCGCCATTGCCAATCACTGCTGAACAGGTCAGAAACAGCAAAGGCAAGCACCGCTGAAAAGGGCAAAGACTGCCATGGTGAAGACCGCTGAACAGGGCAAAGACCGCCATGGCAAAGCACTGCTGAACAGGTCAGAGACAGCAAAGGCAAGCACAGCTGAACAGGGCAAAGACCGCCATGGTGAAGACCGCTGAACAGGGCAAAGACCCCCAAATCAAGCATCGTTAGCCCATGTGCAGCTGGGACAGTGACGGAACTGGGACCGTCATGGGGAGCGTGATGCACTCTGGGCACCATTCCCCCTCCATAACCAGTGGAGACCTGCATCCACTCTGTCTGTCCTTCACAGGATGAAGCACTCTGGGCACCAGTCCCCCTCCAGAACCAGTGGAGACCTGCATCCACTCTGTCTGTCCTTCATAGGATGAAGCATTCTGGGGACCAGTCCCCCTCCAGAACCAGTGGAGACCTGCATCCACTCTGTCTGTCCTTCACAGGATGAAGCACTCCGGGCACTAGCCCCACTCCAGAACCAGTGGAGACTGTTATCCACTTGGGAGACTGTGGCTTTGCCCTCCCCAGGATGGTACAGTGGGCAAACCACCCACTGTAGAGACTTGAGAGACTGTGGCTTTGCACTCCTCAGGATAAAGCAGTGGGCAAACCATCCACTGTAGAGACTTGAGAGACTGTGGCTTTGCACTCCCCAGGATAAAGCAGTGGGCAACCCACCCCCTGGAGTGACTTGAGAGACTGTGGCTTTGCACTCCCCAGGATGGTACAGTAGGCAACCCACCCACTGGAGAGACTTGAGAGACTGTGGCTTTGCACTCCCCAGGATACATCAATGGGCATGGAGCCCCGTCGTGGATCTGGCGTGGTGCTGTAATCCGGCTGAGGTGCCCCCCCCTTCCCTTCTACCTGAGGTGCCTGTTGTATTTCTATCTGATGCCCCTGCAGTGTTCTCTCCGTTTGTGGACAGGTATCTAGTGTGGGCCTCGCCCATGCATTGTGGGCCCAGTGGTCCACGGACATTGATATGTGCATACCTGCAGTACTAATCGTGATGTATGATTTTCGAATGTTTATATATATCTGTATGTATTTGGTTACTGTATTTTGATACATTACAATGTTTGAACTGATTTCCTTTTGTCTTTGCATTGGGGGGTTGTGGGTTGTTCCTGTGCTGTTTGGAAATGCATTGGTCTGTGTGTTGTAGTGAGTGAGGGTCAGGTTGGGGGTGGGGGTGTTGCGTGTGTGTGTCCCTGACTTTTTCCTCCCCCCTCCCCTATGTCGTAGGTGCAGTACTCACCGTTGTCTTCGGCGCCTACGTTGCTGGTGTTCGTAGAGGAGCAGGAAGACAAGCGCAGGGAGTATTTGTAGTTCGGGCTCCATGGTGGCCTCCTTCTTTGTGGAGTGTGTTGAGGTGAGAGTTTTCCCATTGCAAAAGCTGTTTCTGCTGTGTTTTTATCCACGGTGAATCCGTCCCGGAAAAGGTGGCGGATTGGCGGGTTGTGATACTGTAGGCGGTACATTGTCTTCCGCCTGTCTGTTGGCGGTGACCGCCGCGCTGCTTGTCTGTACCGCTGTTGCGGTTGGAGTGTTAAAGAGGCTGTCTATGTTGCCGGTTTCCGCCACAGTCATAATTCCCTTTTTTTGTCCGCCGGCCTGTTTGCGGTATTACCGCAGCTTTAACACCGTCCTTAGAGGGGCGAATGAAGCCATTCTCCAAAAATTGATCTAGGTATTTTCGTAAATGTTGATTTTCATGTTCTGACAGGGAATATACACAACAGTTGGGAAGTATCGCATCTTGGGCTAGATCAATTTGACAGTCATAAGATCTATGAGGAGGTAAAGTCTCTGCTCCTTTCTCATCAAATACATCTTTGTAAGATGAATACTGTCTGGGCAGCTGAATTTCTTTCTCCGCGGCAGTGGCTATGTAAGAGTTACAAACTTTTGGTATTTGAATCTTTTGGAGACATTGGGCCTGACTACAACTTTGGAGGAGGTGTTAATCCGTCCCAAAAGTGACTGTAAAGTGACGGATATACCACCAGCCGTATTACGAGTCCATTATATCCTATGGAACTCGTAATATGGTTGGTGGTATATCTGTCACTTTACCGTCACTTTTGGGACGGATTAACACCTCCTCCAAAGTTGTAATCAGGCCCATTGTTTGTTACATAGTACAGATGAGAACACGATTTTTCGTTCTGCGCAATTGATCTCTGGATTGTGATGAGTTAACCATGGCAAGCCGAGGAGAATCCCATATTGGGGAGCATGGATCACATCAAGAATGATTTTCTCTTTATGTTTCTTTCTTTGATGCTTATCTTCACAAATCATCGACCAGGAGATAGTCTGAAGAATTACTGGACCTCCAGTCAAGAGTTTTCCATCTACTGCTTGGATGATTTCTGGGGTCTTCTTTTCAATACATGGGATCCCCCATGCACGAACCAATTGGACATCAACAAAGTTCCCAGTAGCCCCAGAATCGACTAGAGCTTTTTTTAAATAGATCTTTTTCTTGACCTGAACTCTTATTTCCAGTTTAAGATGTCTAGATTGTGAAGGGTCCACGGTGACACCCAAGAGCAACCCTTCTCTGCATCTTTGGTGTTTTAGTTTTCCAACTCGACTGGTGCATTGGCTGCGACCTTCTGAACTGGACCTTGCTTGTTCTTTGGTTTGATTGGACAATCTTTGGCAAAATGATCCTTCTGCCCACAATAAAGACATTGTCCATTTTTCTGCGTAGGTGCTTTTCATCTTTGGTCAAAGGTCTTCTGATGGTTCCAATTTCCATCGGTTCCGGCGTTCTCTCTTTTGGAGTTCTTGAGTCTCTGTTAACATGAACACGCCATGAATATTTTTCAATCTTGTTGCGCGTTCCTTTGCGTTCTGCAAAATGATGATCAAGCCTCAAGACAAGGTTTATTAATTCTTGACAGTCTGTGGTTGTGGGTCGATTTGCGCTAAAACATCTTTTAGTTCCTCTTTGAGTCCCTTGTAAAACAATCAATACAGAGACCAAGGCACACATGAATCACAACACAATCCCTGGATTAGGAGGCCAGTGCCTTATCCAATAGGCTTGTGATTCACGTGTGCCTTGGTCTCTGTATTGATTTGCCTGTGTCTTTGTTGACACACTTCTGGGGCAAAGGGAAGATCCTCCTAGACCTGGAGCACCGTGCCTTTAATGGGTCAATTTTACTACTTAGGAGGGAGACTTTGTGAGCGCTCTTTTCCCCCTAAGATTTCTTCCCCATGTTCCCCTGTAAAACAAGACCGCTTGTTTTTCTTCAGGCCAGGATGTTTCGGCAACCAGCCGGTTAAAGTTGGCTAAATACGACACTAGGTCTTGATTCCCTTGGCGTAAAACTAATAATTCACGATCTGCTGACTGTGTTGCAGTTCTACGATCAAAAACTCTCTCAAACTCTTGAACAAAATTTCTCCAGTTGTACAACAAGGGGCTATTTTTACGCACAAGAGGAATTGCCCAAGTAGCTGCATCCCCAGCCAAATATGATAACAAGAAAGCTACTTTGGACTGGCATCAGGGAAAGTATGTGGTCTGAAGGTGAAGTGTATTCCCACTTGAATCAGGAAAGATTGCGCTTTCAAAGGGTCACCTGAGAAACATTCTGGGGGAGCTAAAGGAATTGCGGAAGGAACATTTAGGGAAATGTTTGTCGGATTACTTCCAGAAGCCTGAGAAGAAGTACCTGGCCAGGTCACACCTGTGGGACTTTGTTCCTTCTTCTCTACCTTATCTTGCAACTGACTCACTCTCTAAGCTAAGCTAGTTGTCAATTCTTTGGATGTCAATTCTTTCTCTGCCTGGAGCTGGGTGATAGCCTTGACTAACTCATCCAGCGTGGCCATGCTGAGAACATACACAAACCAGGAGGATAATAATTTGTGGGCTCACTATTCTGTCAGAGTCACCAGATCCTCGGAGTCTGCGCTCGTTCCCAACCCGTCCACCACTGAACAGCTCCAAGACTCTGAGAGATAAATCACAGTGGCTAAGAGAGTTCACGAGGGGAAGAGGGGATTAGGAAGGGAACAGCTGGGAAGGAGACCTGTTGTAAGAAAAAGGTTAGAACACACAAAATGAAAATTATATCTCCTGAAATCAATACTAGACTATGGTTCTAAGCATAGTCATTCTGAAAACATGAACAATCTAAGAATTAAGTTTAAAATGACTAAGTTTCAAGATGGCCAGATACATGTAAGGGAATAAAGATGGATTAAATGAAAACTTTCTTATTCAAGTACTTTCCTTTACATGAGAATCGTAAAAACATTCTGACAAAATTTTAAACCAGTCATATAAATCCTTTTTTGAGAATTCATACTAGGACCATAGAATATTGCATCTAGAAACTCTGATCTTCTGTGTACTCTTAAAATGTTTCAACACAAATTGTGCATATTGTAGATTTATATGTATATATTTATATATATATATATATATATATGTATATATATATATATATATATATGAAACATCATAAAAGGATTGTGCACCATGAATAACACAATATGGATTCAGGAAAACAAATCACATAACTTGTCAACTCGAATATTACATGATAAATATCTTAGAATAGTGGCATACAATAAACAACATGAATTAAACTTGAGGAGAGAATTGTGCGTCTTGCCGATTCGAGTGTCACCATGTAAAATGGCAAGAAATGGTAGTACGCAATGAATATCAAAGTAAAATCATCATTAAACGAATCGCGCATCTTGCTGATTCTTAAACCACGATGTAAATGCCAAGAAATAACAGCTCACAATGAGTAACAAGATCAAAGTATAATGAAACGAATCGTGCGTCTTTTGCCGATTCTTAAGCCACCATGTAAATGTCAAGAAATGGTAGCGCGCAATGAACAACAAAGTTAAAACACCATAAAACGAATCACGCGTCTTGCCGATTCTTAAGCCACCATGTAAATATCAAGAAATGGTGGCGTGCAATGAATAACAAGATTAAATTATCATGAAACAAATTGCGCGTCTTGCCTATTCGCAAGTCACCCTGCAAATGTCACAAGCACTCAAGCACATATTTCACACGCGCAAAGTACTCTGTCAAATCATAAAAGAATAAGGCCCAAGAACATGAGAGTTCTCGATAACGGCGTGGGGAGGCCAGCCCAACCACCGTCTTACCGCCCAGAACAAGGATCTCCAAATGAAGAATGAAAGTCAGATGTCTGGAAGATCAAATAGGCCACCGGGACAGGAGCTCAGGAAGTAGCTGCTGCTCTGCAGCGGGACCTCTGAATAGTGAGCACTTGGAGCTGGGCTAGCTCCTTTTTATAGAGTCTTGGCCCAGCCCACAACTATACCCAGGCATGTTGCAGGGAAAGTCTCTAGAAGGCCCTGGAAAGGGACCACACCCTAACACACTCTGAAAGCCTGCAGCAATACATTGCAAATGAACAGCATTTGTAAGTACATTAAAAATAAGTCTTCGGGATTGAACTCTGCAATGCAAAAGGTTAAACAACAACATATCAGCACAATGCATAAATTACGTTGTTTTGAGAGTACTGGGTTTTTGCATTCTAGTCGCCAATAGAGCACGCACTGCCGTAGTGTTGACACTGAAGTAGCAAGAGAATGTTGCAAGGAACAAAGAAAACAAGTGGCACACTACTAAAATGGCAGCTACTCATGTCTGTCAGAACTCTCTGAGGCATACAGGAAGCTTCTTTTGAAGTAACCTCTGGCTGCAAAGAATGAGGCAGTGAACTCTACCTGGAAGACATGCCAAGGTTAGTGAAATTCAAGCAGAAAGATGGCTGTTTGTAAGCTTGCTGTTCCGGATTGTTACAGAGCTCAGGGATCCACCGCCACCTAACTCGATGCAGAAGCCACGTCCACTGATGTGACTGACGTAATTGTAATTGTAATTGCATTTATTTAGTACTTACTGCTCCTGATGAAGTGTTTACGTACCTTAAACTATACAGCATGCTGCTCCAGAATTGGTTAGTGGTTAATCCAGTTAGTTAATGTTCATTATTAGGATTAGTCTTGTGCACTCAAACTATTCCATTGATTGACAGTCTATTGGGACATGACCAAAGGGGGGTAGTTTTGTGAGTTAATACAGGTATATTGGTGACATTAGTAGATGCACTGGACTAAACTGGATATTGTAAGCTTGCAAGGGTATGATTTTCAAAGGATAGGTTATAATATTTGAAATGAGCTGTGGGAGGTTTGCAGAAAATACATTGTTAAAGATTAAGGCAAACATTGAAAAGGAGATTCAGCAATTGCTCAAGCGAATGCCAACCAATGTTACTCAAGTATGGCTTAGAGTTTACATTTTAAATTATAATTCATATGAGTCAAAAGATGGCATTTCTGCCTGCTCGCAATCAAAAGTTAGCACTTTGTGAAGGTAATAAGGTAACCAAATGTAAACTAATGGGAGAGAAAGGCCTTACAGTAGTAAAAAACAAATGCAGAATGTTTTCACTACCAGGACCATAAAACGTAATCCCACATGTCCTATTTTTATATACAATGCACTCTACCCAAAGTGCCTACATTAGGGATGACATAGATCTATTAAAAAGAATAGTCAAGCCAGGCATAAGGTTTACTTTGCCAGATTAAATTGGCAGTTTCAAATTGCACCACAGGCTGCAACGGCAAGGCTTAGATGCTATAAACGGATTCTTTATTGGGGGCACAATGTAAATTGCATTTAATTTACAGGCCTTGGGAGCATGTAGTGCCACTTTACTAGGGACTTTGAAAGAAATTAAATGTGCCAATCAGCTGTAGGCCATTTTAACCATATTTAAGAGAGAAAGCACAAACACTTTACCTCAAGTTAGCAGGGAAAAAGTGCACAAAGCCCTAATGCCAACAAGAACATGTTCAACAACAGAAGGCAAAAGTCTGAGAACGATCCTGTAAAAAAAGGCTAGGTCCAACAGTCAGGAAAAGCTGGGTAAGAAGAATGTGACTCCTCTTACTCCAGGAAGGGGAGCTAGGGAGGATCAAGGAACTTCAATTAACTTGAAAGGGACCAAGGTAAGGCCTGCAAATTCATAGCGAAGTGTAAAGGAGTCCCGGGAGATGGGAAGGCTTTTGCTCCCTAAGCTATCTGTCATCAGCTTGGCATCAGCCTAGTGGGAGGAGGAGTTGCTCACCAGTTTGGAATACCTGAAAAGGAGAAGCCTGCTCATTTCTCTATGCATACCACTGGCTGGAACACAAAGTCCCTCAGGGTCGGAAAGACTCTATGATGTTCAATGTGACCAGACTATTCTACAATGCAATAGTGTAAATAAGGGATAGTCTGCAAAAGTGTGAAGGTTTCCTCTTCAAAACCTTTTTGTTATTGGTTAGGGAATGTCAGGTACTCAGCCCACCCACTTGTTAGTAAATCCTGTAAACTACAATCACAGATCATCAGAGCACTATCTGGAATGGAAGAACGCGGGGCACTTGATGCACTATTTGAGACCTGTGTGGACATTTGAAGGGGTGTGCCTGATCCTCCCACTTGTACCTAGGACTAAGAACTGAACTTTTAGGGTCAGTTGACTGACCACCTGAGTTGCTACAGGGACATAACAGCCTACAGAATTATTTACTCAGCTGAATGGCAGCAACTGGAAGTGAACTGGATCCTGCTGGTGGCCTCTTCTGGAGTGAATTGTGACCAGTAAGTGCTGCCCCCGAGGTCCTGTGAGCCATAGAAGTGACTGAGCTGAGCTACTCATGAAACTATATAGAACTTGAAGTGAGAACATGATTGCATTTTTGGAATTCCATGAACTCCAGGGCATCAGTTGGACTGCTCAGCAAAATTGTCCGATTATGAAGTGACTTCATTGGAAACAGCTTCAGGCTTGCCCCAATGGGTGATTCTGAACAACATTAAAAAAGACTGAGGCCCTCATTTGGACTTTCATGGTCTTTCCACTGACCTCCAAAGCCCAACCAGCCAGACAACAGCCAGTGCTGGCAGTCAACAGACCACCATATTAACAGTGTTGGCTGCTTACCACCATTATTGAGGTGGAAAGCAGCCAGCAGTCATGCTGGCGGTCAGCGCTAAAGAGGCAGGTCCCTCACCGGCCCTGCCAACCCAGCAGAACTCCACCCTCCGTATTACAAGCCATAATATGGCTTGGCGGAGTCCTGCTGGCATGGTGATGCCGGCGAGGGAACACCACCAGGACCCATCCTTTTCCCGGATGTCCTCTTCGATGCAAGAGGAAAGTGGGCACCTGAAAGGGGGGGAAGGGGTCTGTGGTGTGTTTGGATTCATGTGTGTATGTTTGGGGAGGGGCTGCTGAATGCATGCATGTCTGCGAGTGTATGTGTATGTGTGTGTGCCTGGATGTGCATGTGCATTGGCATGGTTGTATGGATGAATGCGAGTGAGTGGGAGTGTCTGTGTTGATGTATGTGAGTGAGTGGGGGTGTCTGAGTGCATGTATGCGTACGCTGAATGGGTGTATATGTGAATGCATGAATGCGTCAAGGTGTGGGGGGGTGCCTGTGAGTGTATGGATAAGTGGGGGGATGTGTGCATTTGTGGGATATGTTTGTTTGTGTGCCGGTGACAGGAATGAAGATTCCTGTTGCCGGGTGCGTGACTGCCAGACTTTTTGTGGCAGGGTGACCACGAAAAACCTGGCAGTGTGCAACCTCGTAATCTGGACGGTAGGCCTCAGCCTGTTGCCAGGTTGGTGGTGCTCCCTGCCGGCCATGGCAGTGCGACCGCACCGTAGGGCCAGGGGGGGTTATGGATGCTTGCACTCTGCCAAGCCCCACACTCCTAATGAGGTGGTCCATACCGCCGGCTCCGTGGCGGTCCTAGGCTGACAGTCTCATGACCACCAGTCTCGTGATGAGGTCCTAAGCCAGAAGTTAGAAATTGTGATCTGGTGAATGTGCTTAAGTTATCCACCCATCATGAAGACTTTGTCAGACACAAAATTCAAACTTCTCCCACATGGAGATATTCCCACTAACAACAATGGCTTCATTGGGACCTTTTCCATTGGCAATCCAGCTTTGAGGGACTTTGGCATTTGTAGTCTGCAGCAATAGCATGCTGAAAGAGGTTGACTTCAATTTCAGAGACAAACGCCCTCATTATGAACACGGTGGTAAACACTGCTCCAGTGGCGGTGGAGGTAACAATCGCCAACAGTCGGGCTGTCTGTACCGCCAAATCATGAACCACCTTAAAAACAGGCAGCCTGAAAACCACTCACCGCCAGCAGAGGAGTGCCGACAACGATGGCAGAGGCCGCCCACAGGCCGACGGAAAGGCCCTACCCGCCCATCAAATAATGAAGCGCTAGACTGCCATCAGTTCCGGGACGGGAACCACCGCCACGCAAAGCCAGGCAGAAATGAACCAAATCTGAACAATAACTCACCGGAGGCACACACAACACGCCGAAGCAGAAATGGATAGAGAGTTGCAGATCATGCCAGCCCTGCTCCTTGCCATATACCTCCACAACTGAGGCCGCCCACGAACACGATGACGGTAAGTACTGCAATCTACTAAACAAGGGAAGAAAGAGCACAGTTACATTCTCAACCACTTCACCCACCCCGCAACAATCCCACAACCCTTCACAACAACACAAGCCATACACCCCACAACAAGAGGTGCTTACCTGACACAAGGCAAATCCAACCTGCCTAAAGTACACACATGTGCCCAACACCCCCAACCAAAGAAACGATGAACCGCGGATCCAGAATGTGCCAAAAACAACACTGGCCACACAAATTTTAATTCAGCTCAATGAGCAACATAAGTGCAACATAAGGCCAAAGGCCAGTCCATAGCTCTTAGTCCGATGGGCCAAAATAACCCCAACTTGACTCCCCCAATTGCAAAGGTACTCCACCTCCTAGGGGCAACAATGGGGCTCCAGGTACCTCAGGGAACAGGGGCAGGAGGTGGTGGGTGTGGGGACTTACAACTCGAAGTGGTGGGCTTTTCCTTATGTTTCGGAGGTGGAGGGGGCTTGGATCTGGACCTTGAAGCAGGTGGAGCAGACTTAGCCTGGGGTGCAGCAGATGTTCCAGGGCCAGCACGGGGTCTCTTGCTCACAAGGGAGGTAGCACAGGAATGGGAAGGGCGGGCAGGGGGCTGTGACGTTGGAGGAGTGGACAGGGCAAGGAGATGGTCATGTTTAAGGATGAGACAGGGTTGGCCAGTGGGTTCAAAAAGGTCTGCACAGGATAGGAAATGTTTTTTTAGGAGCAATTGGGATGGACCTGGAGGAATGCGTGGGAGTGGAGGTAGAGGGAGTTGTCGTGACAGGTGTAGATGTGCGAGACATGGCTGCCGGTGACTGGACAGTCTGCTGAGATATAGTGGATGTGTGTTGGGTGGGTATTTTGGTGCGTTTGAGTGTTTTGTGAGGAGGAGGGGTGGACACAGTGGGACAAGACAGGCTGGCAGTGTAAATGTATGTTGTCTGTGTGTCTGCAAGTTTGGTGAGTGTGCTGCATGTGACAACTAAAGTCCTTGTGGTGAGTGCAGGTGTGGTGTCTGGGGTGCATGAATGGATGTCTTGTGGTGACTGCAAGAATAGGGACAGCAATATTGAATGAGGGTGCAGTGCCTGTGGGTGTGCATGTAGAGGGGACAGACATTGAGGCATAAGATGCGGACACATTGGGGGGAGTGGATGTTGGTGTGTGTGCCTGTGTATGTTGGCTGTGTGTATGCCTGTGGTGGGAAGTGTGGTGCTTGTGTTTTGAAGTCTGCTTCTTGTGTGTTGAGGTGTGTGCCTGCGTGTCAGAATGTATGCATTGGACGGGTGAACGGAGTGGAGTGCTGGAAGGGGTAGAGGTGGTTGGAGTGGGGACAGAATGATTAGGGACACTGGCTGCCATCACAGAGGAGGCCAGACCCTGAAAAGATCTCTGTAGGCCAGACACGGCACTGTGAATGCCATCCAGCCAGGAACTGGTCTGCTGCACCTCTAATGCTAACCCCTGGATAGCATTGACAATGGTTGTCTGCCCTATAGAGATGGTTCTCAGGAGGTCAATAGCCTTCTCTGTGAGGGCAGCAGGGTGGGGAGCAAATGAGAGGGCAGTGATGGTATGGGGAGTGGCAGAAGATGACACAGAATGGGTGGGCCCACTAGAGTCTGCCACCGCCTAGGAGCTCCCATCAGAGGAGGTATCAAAGTCACTACCTCCAGTGGTAGTTGATTCCCCGTGGTACTCCTCACACCCTCCAAACCACTTGTCCCCTTGGAGTCGGATGACTCTGCCTCCGTGGAAACATGGGCCACTGCATCGCCACTCACCGGTGCCTCAGCTCCCTCGCCAGATGATGCTGATGTACACAGACAACACAAGAGAACAGGGATGGGGAGACAAAACAGGAGAGACAATTGTAAATAGCTGAATGGAGGTATATAAGTGGTTCACACATACATCCACCCAGGAAATATTCCACTAGGCAGCACCTACCACTATACACATGGCTATGCCCCTGACTAGTGGCCACAACCCTGCTCTACAGCCATTCTCCACAGCACTGAAGGACCTGAAGTACTGCAGACCTGACCCTTACAACCCTACTCCCCAACAGGCCATTATATAAAAGGATATCAGTCAGAGTCCTTGCCACTAGACAGCATCCATACCCCAGCACACTCACACATCCGTCAAGGAACCATACTATGGTTTCTGTACTCACCCCCTTGTGACTGCTCTGCAGCCTTCAAGCGCCCATCCAGGTCTGAATAGGCCACCACCCGAATGGGTCACATAAGGGGGTCAGTGCCCGACGGGTATCCCTTCCTCATTGGGAGGACTTCCCCAACTGGGCCTCGCAGGTCTTCCTCGTCCAGCACCGCAGGTCCTCCTACCGCTTCCTGCAATGGGTGTTCAGCCGGTTGTAGACCCCCAGGGTCTGCACCTCCCCGGCGATGGCCTGCCATAGTCCCCTCTTCTGATGGGCGCTGACCTATATGGGACATTCAGAAAAAGGAACACAGAGGTCAGACAATGGCCATTACATACGGGACGGGCATTTATCACAGCATAACAACACACGCAGCATGTCAGGAACCCAGGACTGTACAGTGTCAAACGTGCACACATGTTTACAGACATCTACCACCGTTACACACATCCATGACCCCCAATCCTCCTACTCACCTGTACCTCTGGTCGACCGTGGAGCTTTGTATACAGGAGCAGGATCCCCTTCACGAGGTTCTCCAATTCCTTGCTGGTGAAGGCCGGTGCCCTTTCCCCTGCCATATGTAACATTTCCATGAGCAGAGGCAGGACACAGCAGCATACTCAGTGGAGTACCTGCATGCAGGAGATCCAGGAGTGAAGTGAAGTTGGGGTGACGAGTTAGCGTACGCACCGTGGTGGTGTGCACCGTCACCGCCAGTGGTGATTATGATACGCTAAGAAACCCCATTGACAACTGTGTTAACCAATGAATGGTCGCACGGCAGTGAACACCACCTTACGCTATTACGTCAACCACTAGCAGGATGAGGTAACTTCCACTACAACATCTCTGGATTACAGGGGGCAGACATTTTGGCCTTTACTACGCAGTTGTTAAATCCTCATCTGCCCCATGCAGGCCCTATTGTCCCCAAACCCCCATTGGCATGAACAAATATACATTTACTCACCACAACAGTCCTGATGTATCATTGAGGACATATTACTCCAGTTTCACAACTACTATGCATATGTGTCTTCGACTTGTATGCCAGCTGTGCTGAATAGGAAGCATTGTGGGCAGATGTATGTGTGTTCCTCACATATGTTATATAATCCTCCTAGGTACAGACCCTTGTGGCGAGGGAGGGCCCCATCGGTGTACAGACCATTTGAGGACCATGGTGGAGCATCACATCATTATCAATTACAGACTCACTCATGCTACTACTCATGAACTTTGTGCATTACTGGAGCTAGCACTGAAACCGGCTAATCGGAACCGGTATGCCATCCCTACTGAAGTGCAGGTGCTCTCTGCACTCCATTTCCTGGCCACAAGCTCATTTCAAGTGACATTGGACATGGGTGCAGGTTTTTCACAGCCCATGTTTAGAATTATACTGTCCAGATTCCTGAATGCATTTTTACGACACCTACAGTCCTATGCGATGTTTCCCCAAAGTGCTGACCTCCCTGTCATCAAGTCAGACTTTTATGCCTTTGCCAACTTTCCCCATGTGATAGGTGCCATCGATGACACCCACATTGCTATCATCCCCCCAAGAGTCAGTGAACAGGTATACAAAACAGGAAGAACTTTCACTCCATGAACATTCAATTGGTGTGTACTGCTGACCAGTACATCTCCCATGTAAATGTCATGTTGCCTGGATCAGTCCATGATTCCTTTGTGCTGAGGAACAGTAGTGTGGCACACAAGATGGATAAACTACAAGGGGACAGAGGATGGATCACAGGTATGTGTGTCAGACACTTATTGCCAGGCTATCTGCCACTGAGGGTTGTCAGTGACAGTCCTGTTTTGCACCCTTTTTTAGGTGAATCTGACTACCCCAATAGGCGTTGGCTCCTGACACTAGTGAGGAATCCTAGGACAGATGCAGAGAGGAATTACAGTGAGGCCCATGGACGGACTAGGAGGGGGATAGAGAGCACAATAGGTCTCCTGAAGGCTAGATTCCGTTGCCTCCATATCTCTGCCGGATCCCTGGCCTATGAGGCTGAAAAGGTGTGTATAATAGTGGTGGCCTGCTGCATGCTGCACAACGTGGCTGTGAGGAATTCTATCCCCCTCTTGGAGGAGGTGGGTGCTGTCCATCCACACCAGCTTCCTCAGGGAGGGTATGAGAGTGATGGTGATGATGAGGAGGGGGAAGATGTGCATTCCAGGAACCAACTGATACAATGTTACTTTCAGTAACTATGTGGGACTATTCGATGATGTTGCAGTCTGTGCAGCATACTGTCAGTGTGCCTTTTCCTCTATGGGGGTGTTGGGTCTATATACATTGTCACTGTGACCAGCTTTGCATGGGACATGTAACATTATGGTCAAAAAATTCTGTTGGCACAACCACATGTTATGCATGGGGTGCAATTCCTACTACTCAGATAAGAATTAATGAATTTAAAGACTATTGCACCACACTTCCATTTGTTCCAACATAATGACAAGGGTCATTGACATTGGTGAACAGGTGTTTTGTTTGGTGCAGGGATTACATTGTGCAGTTTACAGTAATGGGAGTGGGCTACTGGTGGATGTCCAATCTGGCTCCATGGTTGCAGCGTTTGTTGGCAGCGGTGGTATGTCCATCTATCATTTACAGTTTCTGGGGTTGTTTTTACACTGTGTGGATGTTGGTTCAGTGGCACACTTGGAGGACAGTTCTTCCCAGAGTCACTTCTTTGAGGGGGGCTTGGTCTTGGCAGGTGTTCCAGTGCCATATATGGGCCTGAGGGACCTTTTGGGTGCATTGTGTTGGCCAGTACGGGTTGAGATGCAGGTCTCCTGTGTGTCCTGAGATGGTGGCTCAAGTCCAGTTGCTGCTGCTGATGTTGTTGGCCAGTCTATATCTTGGCCTGTAGTAGGGGTTTCCTGGTCTGTGGAGGCCTGAGGCTGGGTTGGGACAAGGTGCAGCAGCACACCTGCTATGGTGGCCATGGTGGCATTGTGCAGTTTCCACTGCTCCATGGCCTCTTGGTGGTGTGCTAGCTACATCCTTTGACTCTGCTCCAGGGTGGAAACAATCTGGGCCAATCTGTCCTGGGTATGGTGGTATGCTTCCAGGACCTCAGATATCATGTCCTGGGCTGCAGCATCCTTCCTGTGCCCCCCGGGCCACTGATGCCCTCCCACTGGGTCTAGCACCCTGTGCCTGTGTCCCCTGCACAGGTCTGGCAGTACCACTTGTACTGGGGCCACTTTTCCTGCCTGTTGGTAGGGGGTGACTGTGGCCTCTGTACATGTGTTCCCCCAGTCTGTGGCCTGGATACACAGGTTTGGGGATGGTTGCCCTGGGCTGATGTTGTTGGCTGGGTGGTAGGGTGTCAGTGGTGTCCTGGGTGGAGCTGCTGGATGATGATAGTCCAGGACAGTGTGTTGGGCCAGGGTGTTCGTCGCTGTCTAGGGTTCCCTCTCCAGTGCCCTGGGTGGTGCATCTCTCTCCATTTGGGGAACCGCCACTCCTTGTCCTGTCCGTCAGGGTGGCATGGGTGGTGGTGCCTGTTGGGGGGAATGGACATGTCTGTTACAATTGCATGATCAGATGAGGTGTACATGGCTGGGCTGTTCTGTGCAGGTTTCATACTTTGGGGCCACGCCTGGTGCCTTTGTAAGGTTGCCATTGCATTTTGCTTAGGATGTGGAGGTGCATTGTGGGTGGTGTAGTGCCTTTGTGATTCCTTGCAGGGGTAGGTGGCTGTGCACAGGGGGAGGGATGTGGGCCTTTTAGTGGGGTTGTGGGCATGCAGGGTGACTGGATGCTGTGAATGTGGGCTGGGTGGGGTAGTGGTCCTGGTGGATGTTGGAGGGGTGGGGTGGTGCATGCATTCCAGGTGTGATGGATATAGGGTAATTGTAGACGACTTACCCGAGTCCATTCCTCCAGTTAGTCCAGTGAGGTCCTCAGGGTGCAGGATGGCCAGTACCTTCACCTCGCAGTCAGTGTAGTCAGGTGGTATTAGTGGAGGGCCTCCCCCAGCCTTCTGGACTGCAATGTTGCGCAGAGATGCCATGGACCTGACCTTCCCACGCAGGTCGTTCCATCTCTTGCGGATGTTGTCCCTTGTGCGTGGATGGTGTCCCACTGCATTGACCTTGATCACTATTTTCTGCCATAGCTCCATCTTCCTGGTGATGGGTGAGTGCTGTATCTGTGCCCCGAATATTTGTGGCCTTCAATATCTCATCCACCATGGTCCTTAGCTCCCTTTCTGTGAAGCGTGGGTGTTTGGGGAGTGCAATGGTGTGTGTTATGAGTGGTGTGTTGTGTGGGTCCGGGTGAGGGTGCTTTTCTGTGGTTGGGTGTATGTATCATGTATTGTGGCATTCATTGTCTGCTTCTGGAGTTCTCTGTATCAGTTGTCAGAATGTGGTTGCAAAGGATTGTGGGGTGTGCCTGAGAGTGTTTTATAGTGTTGTGTATGTGTGTCAGGTGTGTGGGTTTCAGACTTGCCAATATGTGAAGTTCTTTCTGTTGGGTCCCATTGCTGGTCGTGGCAGGCTGTACCGCCAATGGTCGTTCGGCTTCCACTGACCGCCACAGTGATTTGTGCATCATTATTTGGAGGGTGGGGAGTTTGTGTGCTCGTCGGTGGTGGGGTAGGAGGTCCTGCATTTTCGCCAACAAGGCCCCGGCGGTGACTGGTGGCTGGGATTTTTTGGGCAGAATCTGATTTTTGCATCTTTATATGGCAGGTTTCTGTTCACTGCCAATGGCGGTCTTCTGTTCACCATCGCAATGGCGGCCAACAGTGTTCACCACAGTGTTCATAATGACCGCCTTGATTACAGCAAACCTGCTTGGTGTATCCGATCCACGCCCCATCTCGCCCTGAAATCGTGCCTAGGTCCTGCTCAACCACCTCCATGACCACTGATTGTTTATTTACTTTTTTGTTAGCTTCATGACTTAAATCTTCAGAAATTCTCACCTTCAGTTACCCCTATTTTAATTTTTGTATAATTTTACTCATTTTAGTTTTCTCTGTTTTTCTTTCTAAATTGATTGTGGGGTTTATATTGTGTTGTGTTTTATTTTAACTGATTGACTTCTACTAATTATTTTACACATTTTCCTAAGTTGAGTCTGTCTGCTCCATGCCACAGCTACCAAGGGGTTGAGCCCATGTTTAGGCTTTTGAAACTGTGTTTTACCCTGACAGGTTTGTGGACTTTCCTTGAAGTGAACTCACATCCACCTCAATGAATAATCAGCATGCCACTTAACTGCATATCTACTGTTCCACTCATGTAATGTTCCTTTTTCATGCATATACACCAAACCTAGTGCTAACATTCCCAGTGTATGCATTGTATTAAGTCTGTGTGGTACATGCATGGTGTATCTGAGTTAGCTGGAGCAATGGAGTACTGTGGTATCCATTTTGGATCTTCCTGCCTGAGCTTTTACACAATATGGAGGTGGGTTGATCTTACCAGATGTCAGAAATGTACTGCTAACATTTCTCCAACTGGAGGGAGGATATGCGGATGTGATGGAAAAGAGACAAAGAGCATTCACAAATTGAGTTAGGACTTTTGCTGACTAAAGAGCTGCTACTTACTCTTCCTGAATTGCTGTTTGGTGGAAGGTATGTGTAAGGGATTGGGTTGCACACTTTCTTGTGCAAGGTAAAGGGATCCTTCAGGTGGGACCACACCCTTTACAGGTGCTGAAACCTCACAACTCTTTAAGCCTCTTGTGGATTGTGGATTGTGGACTCTGGAGATAATTTGGTGAGAAACATTCTGTTGCACCAAGTCTGTGCTAGGAGAGCAGCTTGGAAAGGAGAACTATTGAATATATGTTCTGAAAGTACAGATATTTACACATCTCTAGACCACTTTTGCAGTATAGAAGTGACACTCTACTACCAGTTCCAAGTCATTTATGGCCAAGTAAGGGAGTCTTCCACAGAGTGCTCAGAGAGCTACTGTGCAACCAGAGTTGGTGTCTGCCTAACAGACACTACCTTCTTAAGGGTAAGGGGATATCATATCAAATGATTCTGACCCCTTGGTGGAACTGAGGGCCTGATTTAGATCTTGGTGGAGAGGTTACTCTGTCACAACGGTGAGGGATATCCCGTCTGCTGAAATCTAAATATCATTGAAAACAAAGGTATTTAGATTTCGGCAGGCAGGCTATCCGTTACTGTTGCAATGGAGTAAACCCTCTGAAAAGATCTAAATCAGACATGAGGGCCTCATTACGACTTTGGCGGCTTTATGGGAAGACTGCCGCGATGTCGACTGCCAAAAGACTGCCATGTTGGTTGTAATCCGACTGCCATATTAAGAGTGTGAAGTCTGTCAAAAAATAGCCAAATTTCTGAAAAGGATGGGAAGGAGGCGGACCCAGTACCCGCACTGCAAGCCCAACAAAAATCCACCCATCATATTAAGTTAAAAAAATCATGACAGAGGTTCTTCCATACTGAACACACATTTTACTACCACACACAAACCACAACCATCACCTACTCACATCACAGCACCTACACCTCACCATTTACCTACTTCTGCAGCCTTTCACTTTGAACACTATCACACTGTCTTCACCACCACTACCATGTCCCCACAAAAACACCCATGTTTCATGGATGAGGAGTTCAGGGTCATGGTAGACAAAATTGTCAGGGTTGAGCCTCACCTGTTCGGAGCACAGGTCCAGCAAACATCAATTGCCAGGAAAATGGGGTTGTAGCAAAGAATAATCGACAGGGTCAGTTCTGTAGGCAGCTCTCCCTGGACAGGAGAGGTCATTAGGAAGAGGTGGAACAACCTCAGGGGAAGGCATGTTCCATGGCATCCAGGCACCAGATGGCGGTAATAAAGACTGGCGGTGGGCCCCCATCTCCCACCTACTTTCACATCTTGGGAGGAGAAGGTCTTGGACATACCGCATCCTGAGGGTCTGACAGGAATACCTGGGGGAATAGAGTTGGATAAGTACCCACAACATTCATGTCACTCAATTGTCATGTACTGCATGCTCCCTGAACATTTTAACCCACTCCAATTTAAACACCACCTACTACACCTCTGTCCAAATGACCTGATACCCCTCTCTAAACTCACCTGGCCCCGTAGCCCTTGAAAATGGCACATGCCATTCTGGCAACTCAAGGTAATACAACTCCCAGAATGCAATATACCATCATTGTGGAAACCTTAACACTGTACTAAATATGAGATGTCATGCAAGTGAAACCAACTACCAATCTAAACCATCTTGAATGTTCAAGTGTGGAACAGTTTATGGCAATGAGAGCAATGCAATGGCCCAATCCCACTATCATCACAAGCAAAACACAGTATAGCTGAGGGCCCATTCATAATGGCCTTAGAATAAAGAATCCTAACATAGAAATGTAGTCACCTGGGGCAGAAAGCCAGATGACAAAGTGGATGCACATGCAGTACATTGAGATACAGGTCAATGTCTATTGCTTACTAACATATTGTGCCCCTACAATGACACTAATGTGCATTGTACAGCTCTTATTTGAGCCATCTATCATGCTAGACGGTCCATTTGGTAACCAAGGTGGACACCTATGGCAATAATCAGACAACATCAGATGGCATCAGTGCAAACACTACCAACATAGTTGACAACTCAAAACATGGAGTATGTAATTCAAGTCACAGAGTTTGGAGTTGTACTAAGTTATTCTGTGCAGTAGCTGTCATTGCCATTGGTGGGGATCATGTTAAGGCACTGTCTGCATTTCACACAGCTGCAACAATACCCCATAATTTAACCTGAACTCTGTGTTCCACTTCTCCCACAGGTAACCTTTCCAGTATCACCATGGGCAGAATACCACAGACTGTCACTGCCCCTCTGGATGAAGGCGACAGTGAGGACAACACACCTGGATGTCTGGACACTGATGACCAACCTGGCCCATCAGGGACACCTGGTCAGTCAAACAACTGTCAGCCTCACCCTGTCTACATCCACTCTTCCCAGCCCTGTTGCATCTACAACACAGGCAGCCATTCACCCCCAAACCTGTGTCCAAAACACTGTCTCATCCATTGTGTGCCCTACCATAGAGGTACCTGAATCTCCTCTTCTCATCACACTGGGTGTGGGCACACTGTGCCAGGGGCACAGGCATGTGAAGGTACTGGACGTGGAGGGATGCTGTGGACCAGAGGATGGGGGCTCCAAGGGACAGTACTAACCAGGAAACCATCTCCCAAGTATTGGGAGCCTACCAAAATTCCCAAGGCATGATGGGCCAGGTAATCACCATGGTGAGGGAAATCCACAAGCTGCAGAGGGACAGCCACAAGGAACCCATGAAGCAGTTGCAGGCACAAAATGCTATCCTGGCTTATATTGCTGGGGTGCTGAGGG
Organism: Pleurodeles waltl; assembly: GCF_031143425.1. Taxonomy (NCBI): domain Eukaryota; kingdom Metazoa; phylum Chordata; class Amphibia; order Caudata; family Salamandridae; genus Pleurodeles; species Pleurodeles waltl. Next base: position 827,743,509 of record NC_090446.1, read on the forward strand.
ACATCAACACTATCCTGAGTAGGTCTGCAACACAACTTCAGGCCTCTTCCACTAGTTATGACTATTCAGGCCCTTCAACATCTCTGGCTGCTAGTGGAATTGAGGCCCTGCCAGGGGAAGGACACCCCACCCCCTGTAGCAGAGGAACCTCTCCCCCCCCACAAACATGGATGTCCACCTAGACATCGAGCAGGAGCAGATGGCAAGACCAAACCCACTGCCAGGAAGTGAACCTCTCCTGACTTGTTCCCCTGGTATGCCACAGATACACCCTGCTGTTTGTCCAGACACCAATCTCCATTTTCCCATGTTGCAAGGACACTAGACTTGTGTAACCTAATGATGTAGCAGCTACCCTCATGATTCCAGCCACCATGACTAAACCCTTACCTGTTTATTTTGTGTTTTATTAAGTTACCAGTCACACATATTGTTTCACTATCCACAACAAATTACAATTAAACAAAAGTCCTGTATATGTGTCATTTATCAACCATGTACAACAGTTATGCATGCCGATTCTAGCATAAATAAGTCCCTCTGTATTGCACAACCTTTGTTATGGACATCGCATGTGGAATCTATCAGCAGGAGAATCGTCACATTATGATTGTAACATGGATAGATTCCCAAAAAGTTGTATACGACATCTACACACATTTATTGGTAGTTATGCAAACAGTAAATAGAGTATAACTGAAAGTAACATCAGGATGTTTGCTAGGGTGTCACACAATGTTAAACCACAGGATACAGAAGTTAGGGTCAAGCTAGTCTTCCTACAAGGCAGGAGGCACACAGACTGGTCCTTTGTATCACCTGGTAAAAACTGATCACATACCCAGACCTTAGCTTCCTTCATACCCTATAGTACAAACAGAGATCAGTACTGATATTCCCAGTCCAGGGATCTCTCACTTACATTGGTCACATACATGTAGGCTTGCCACTCACCTATGTCAGTCCACAGTGACATGCACATTGGTCTGCAAAGTAGGAACTGACTGACAGCTAGGTTCAATGAGGAATACATACAACAGAAGCCATTGTGATGGGAGAGGTTATGGTTCTACATTTGCACAGGAGCCAGACACATATGGAAACACAAATTTGATCACCTTTTGTACCCTTCAGGTAAACTTTTCAGGAAAATACATTTCCACCCCAGTGGCCTGACAGTCTGGCTATGTTAGTTACACACCACATGCTCATGACAATTCGTCCCTATTTTCAGCCATGTCCACTTTTCATGTCTGCTTGCAATTCCCATCTGCTTCTGACACTGTCTGTCACTTCCCAAGGCTGAGGAGCCAAACTGGAACTCAGCAAGTCTGTGATTGACAGAGATAAGGCATAGCACACAGCATAAAATGTTCCTCAAATCAGAAACGTCATGTTCACAAGTGTGACTTTGCATCTGCTAGAACAAAACATGACACTGTAGACCACTCTGTCCAGTACACAATACAAATTTACGCTCTGTATGCACAACTCACTCAAAGGCATTGGAGCTACCTACAACCCCATAGATGATGCAAAAAAGGAGGTGACATGCTACCCATCAACTGTAGGTTACAAAATGAAATCACATCATTAAGTAAACAGCACAGACCTTTCAGTCAGTTGAAGTACTGATTGATGAGATCTGCCCTGGACTCTCCTGCTTCATCTTTATCTGTCTCTTCAGCACTTGGCAAATCTACATTTTACCCACGGGTTCTGCTGGCTCCCCCTCATCTGGTAGGAATGGTATCTGATATCTCAGGGCAGGGTTGTGGAGCATGCAGCAAGCAATAATTATTTGATGAACCTTGTTGGGTGAGTGGAGGAAAGATCCTTCTGAAATGTCCAAGCATCAAAACATGCCTTCAGGAGCCCAAAAGACCGCTCCATGACATGCCCTGTCCTTCCTTGGGCCTCATTGTAGTGGACTTCCCCTGGCGTGGTTGGGTACCTCACACGTGTCTACATCCAAGAAAGGTTTGGATAGCCAGAGTCACCTGTACGCAAATTGGTAGAACAAAACAAACATATTTGTGGAACATGCAACATTGTGATGGCAGGAGACATACTTTGCGAATACACATTTCAGATCTAACTTACCAACCAGCCAGGCCCTCTCTGTGTTGAGTCGTGTCATCAGCTGTTCCCCATGATGAAGGAATCATGGACTGATCCTGGATACTTTGCACTGACTTGTGAAATGTAATGGTCTGCCAGACACACCACTTGAAAATTGATGGAGTGATAGTTTTTCCTGTGCCGATACACTTGTTCATTGGCACTAGGGGGAAACAAGGCTAAATTGGTACCATCTATGGTTCCAACCACATGTGGAATGTGTCCCTTAGCATAAAACTCTACCTTCACATGGGCCGAATCCACATGTTGTGGAAACTTGATCTAGATGTCCAGGTGTTTAAACACTGCACACAGTACACCCTTCAAAACCAGACTTAACATCGGCTGAGTCATCCCTGCAGTTAGGGCCACTGTATTCTGAAAGGACCCAGTGGCCAGGAAGTGTAGCACTGACATGACTTGAAAGATAGGAGGTATGCTATAGGGATTGCGAATGGCAGGCTTCAGGTCAGGCTCCAACCGATCACAAAGATCCATCATAGTAGGCGTATTCAGCCGATATGTCTGAATAATATATCTATCCTTCATGGTGTGCAGATCTACTTGGGAACAGTACACTGGTGGTTGTCTTCCTCTCTTCATGGCAAGGTAACTATGTGGAAACGTAAATATAGTATGTGACATGAATAATGCACACAACATGTAAATGTCCACATACAAGTCACAAATAGCTGCTGTCGAGGTCAGTTACAACTTCTAACATCTACAGTACAGAACATAGTTATGCATCCAATTACACTCTCCTTGGTGCACATCCCCTCAATTATCTAATGAATGCACATGCATATTTATCCATGACTGTCTGAGTTTGTTAGGCCAACCGACTTTACATGTTGTACAAATATTTTTGCACATTATCTACATTAGCAACCTGTAGGAAAGTCCTGCTTTTTGCCCTGGTCACCCCAAAACTTTTTGGACAGGTACTGGTGGTTACTGACTCTTGGCTGTGTCGTGGGTATGGCTTACCAGTCCCAGGGAGTGCTCTGTGTAAAGTGGATATGCAAATTAGGCTAATTATAATTGGCTAAGTCAACCTACCTATGGGTCCCTAGTATATGGTAGGGCATGTAGGTTTAGGGACCCAGCGTGGGTAGTGCACCCATAGTTGACCTGCTGAGGTGCCCAGTGTCATTTTAAAGGCAGACCTGCCTTGCTGGCTGCTTTTAAATTAAAGTTACATGCAAATTCAACTTTTGAATTAAAAGTAGTTCCAAAGCCTTAAACAACCTTATTTTTACATGCAGGTCACCCCTAAGGTGTGCCTTATGTCCCCTAGGGCTGGGTGCTCAGTAACAATAAGTAGGGACCTTATAAAATAGTTTTAGAAGCCCTGGTGAGATAAAACAGCCAAATGTGTTTTTCCCTCATGGTAGTGAATGCCCTCCATAGGCTAGAATGGGGAGACTTTATTTTAATTTTAAAAATCCCCTTAAGTAACAGATACTACAAGTTTGGTATCAAATTAATTGTTATAATAAATCCCACAACTTCCAGTTATTGGATTTAATATAACTTGTTCAGGTAAAGAGTTTTAAATTTTACCTGAAAAGTTGCCAACTTCAGCCCTGCAGTGTTTTTGCTGTTTTGTTCTGATTGGCCACCCTCTGGTAGACTGGCCAGGCTGCCTTGATGAGGTGTGAAGTGGCATGGCTCCACACAAAGAGATGTGCCTGGGGGAGGAGATCGCCCCCTCAGCAGATGGAGAAGCAGGAAGGGGAGGGCTGCCAAACTGGTCTTCAAAGGCAGGGAAGGATATTTGGAACAACCCAGCGACACCCTCACATCCTGCAAACCCAGACAATTAGGTCCCCCCTTGATTATATTAGGAGAGGGTAGGAGAGAGGTGTGTTTAGAATTTTTTGCCACACCAGTGGATGGGCTCAGCCAGATGTAGCCTCCAAAAATCACTTTCAGCCATGATGGATTTTTGAGGAATATTGCTCCCTGGGATATATTTTTGCCACACTTCCCAGGGAATGGTCATCATAGGGGCAAGGACCCTGACCCTGATTGGAGAACCAGGACACCCTGTCTTTCACCCAAGAGCAAGGATAAAACTGGCAGACCTGCACCCTCACGTCAGATCCCCATCAGATTCCAACAAGAAAGAACTACAGGAGAAGAAGGACTGCCCTCCTGCACCCCTGGCCTGCACATGGACGCTGCACTCAAGAGGACTGCACCAGCTGCACACTTGGGCTTCACCACAAGAAGGACTTTGCCTGGATTCAACTGGTTCAAGGAGGGACTCCCTGTTTGCTACAGGTGAAAACTTGCTAGCCAGAGTCCCCTGCACCAACTCCTGAAGAAACCAACCAGCTGACCACTGCCCAGTGGCCAAAAAGGAGTTCACTTCAGGTGCACTTCAGTCCACACCACCAAGGAGCATCTCAGAGCTTCTGGAACCTTGAGGTGAACTGTGGACCTCAAAAGAACCTTAAAAGAACTTCTCGATGAAGATCCAGAAGTTTGGAGAACTTTGGAGAACTTTGGAGAACTTTTGGAAAAAAGCTCCATAGAGGGACCTACCCGCCGAGGCAACTCTAGCCGGCTTGCCTCAGCCACGACACAGCCTGACTTGCTGGTTCATCCCTGTGAAGACAATCTCCGAAAAAGAGACTAAGGCGGTCAAAAGACCGCGGAGGCCATTCTGGCTTTCCCGCTGGGCCGGCAGGTGCCCGCCAAAGGAGCGCCCGCCGGCCCAGCGGGAAAGGCCCTGCAACATAGAAGCCGGCTCCGAATGGAGCCGGCGGTGTTCCAGGGGTGCGACGGGTGCAGTTGCACCCGTCGCGATTTTCACTGTCTGCTAAGCAGACAGTGAAAATCATGCTAGGGCCCTGTTAGGGGGCCCCTGCACTGCCCATGCAAGTGGCATGGGCAGTGCAGGGGCCCCCAGGGGCCCCACGACACCCGTTCCCGCCATCCTGTTTCCTGGCGGTAAAAACCGCCAGAAACAGGGTGGCAGGAAGGGGGTCGGAATCTCCATGGCGGCGCTGCTTGCAGCACCGCCATGGAGATTCAGCCCAGACAGGGGAAATCCGGCGGGAAACCGCCGGATCCCCTTTTCTGACCGCGGCATTACCGCCGCGGTCAGAATGGGCAGGGAAGCACCGCCAGCCTGTTGGCGGTGCTTCCGTGGTCATCCACCCTGGCGGTCATGGAATGACCTCCTAAGTTGACCGGGACCCCTCAGACAGCATATCCGAGGAAGCCTCCAAGGATGTCAGATCAAGATTCAGGTTTGCCCCGGTCGAAGGATTTACACCTCGAAAAGACGACTAAGACCAAAAGTAAAAATCTCCACCGAGGGCTCCCGCAACACGTTTCCGAGAAAGAGTTCCAGGAGGTCGGATTGGACTGGCAGGTTCGCCCCGCTGAAGAAAATCTCCAGAAAAACAACTAGGTCCTAAGGTAAACTTTTGACTGAGGTCTCCCGCTGGCTGTAGCAGAGCCGGGCTCCATCACGGTCGGCCTTAGACTTTGACTTTGCCCCAGTCGAAGTGCGACCAGATGACGAGATTGGCACTTTTTGTTTCTATGCGCTGGAAAGCAATAATTCTTTAAAAACTCATATCTCCGGTCCCCCTTATCCAATTTTATTTGTTTTGTTGTCCTTTTAAAGCTAAAAATATTTCCTATAGTTATAAATTGATTTGGAATTTTTAAACTGTTTCCTGTGTTTTATTTGATTACTGGTTTGTGAGATTTTAATGCTTTATGCTTTGTCTCCTAGGTTAAGCCTTGTTGCTCATTGCCAAGCTACCAAGGGTTGAGCTAGGTTTAATTTACTGAGACCTGACTGGACCTAAGTGGAGGTAGTAGCCTATTGCTAAGTGTAGGTACTTACCTGCCCTTACCAATAACCCATTTTCCAACACAACCCACATAGGATGCTGAGAATAGGTGTATATTCCTATCACCACAAATCCCTCAGTTACACAACTTTTACTACTCACGTATACAAATTGACAACTAAACATGAAGGCAGTACTTACAGATATACTGCACAATTTAGAGCTTAGTTTATGACGCAGATTCCAAAACCTTTCCATACATGAAATGTGCTTAAAAATGCAGCCACCTGACCTACTGGACTGGACATGTGGAAGTGACCTAAGTGTGCTGGCGGACATCGTCATGGCAGTAGGCAGTTACAACTATGGGGGAAATTGCCATTGGAACATATTGCTGCCTTTGGCAAAATTGGGCCAATAGCGATGTCCGCCAGAGGTGGCAGTCCTTTACGTGGTGGTCATGATCGCCATATTCTGCAGTATTGCTCACTTGACTCCTCATAATTCTGCTAGCAAGATCTCCACTACCTGAGCTGCTGTGTACTACCTCTAGGAGCTATTATGCCACATCTTGCAGGTGATAGGGCCCCATCCTCCCCTCCTGAAGAGCAGGAGAAGCTTGTGGAGGAATGTCCTACCCCTGTTTGAACAGCTATACTGTATGGTGCACCAAAGGAGCAGGTGAGTCCAATGGTATGCCAATGTGTGAAAGGTGTGCTGTATGAAGGTGTACCTGAAATGTAAAGTAGTGAAGGTGTTGATATATGCAGATGCTAATATGTACATGAGTGTCAACTGAAAGGATGGGAATGTTAGCCTACTTGCTGTCCACTAGTGTTGGTATGGTGCATGTGCACATGACTTTTTCCTTTTGTCTGTGTAAGCCATACAGGTCAAGACTCATAAAGAAAAACGGAATCTGGTGTGCCAACACCAAGCAAGTGCAGACCCTGGGGGTCCACAGCTGGCAGAACACCCTCTATAGGAAGTAGTGGGAGGATCTGTGACGCTGGGCCCGGAAGACCACAGAGGCCCAGCTGGGGATGTCCTCCCAACAAGGGAGGAGTGCCTGTCGGACATTGATCCCCCCAATGACCTGCATTTTGTCAGTAGTCTACTCTGAAGTGAATGGGCGTTTGATGGTAGCACGACAGCCACAAAGGGGTAAGTTCTGACAAAACACATGTACATGCCTCTGCCAGTTACGTGTATGATGTCTAAGTGGTGCAGCTGTGACAATATGTAAATGCTACAGGTAAAAGGTCTCCCAGGAAGACATAGTACTACAGTTGCCAACATTGAAACACAGATGTGGGCATTGTATTGTGTATATTGACATGTTACTCACTGATGTAAAAAAATAGTATAACGGCATGGGGTGATGAACACATGACTGTGTCATATGTGTAAATCTACTCAGCCATACATATGTGGAACCTGCTGTGTCATCCTTCCCACCTACTGTTCCACAGTACATATACCAAATTGGTAAGTTGTATAGCTCTCTGTCTGGTCCAATTTCACTGGATCTTGCTCTATGTGCAACATAGGGTCGGATAGATGAGTAACAGGGCCAAGTAATCCTATTTCCTGAAATAGATGGAAACATCATGTGAGGCTGTCATCCAATGACGATTTTAATAAGGCAAACATACCACACTCCCAATGAGGTTTGAGAAGGTATCCCCATTGCTATTTCAGAACCATACATTGGGAAATGTGAAGTTTGATCAGGGTGAACATCCTACATAGTGAAAATCATGATGTTATTAACACATTGACAGTATAAGACATATTAGTGACGTGTTCAAATAAATTTTTTCATGTCTATGGTGTTGAGAAAGTAAGTGGCTAGCCTTCTGATCCCTTAGCCTATGTGTTTTGTCAATGCTGCATAGGGCAGTACCATACGTATATGGATGCAACATAAGCTGTTGTTTGCCTACATAATGTGTCAATTAATACTTTGTGCCTTTTGTTGTGTTGAAACCTCTTCTGTGCTAGAATTACCTTTATTAATCCAAGGCTGTTTTTACAGTTTTAGGAATGGATCAGGTAATTTTTTCCTGACTTAATAGTGTAGCCGGGGTTCCATTTCACATATACATGTTGGTGCTTTTGGGATATGTTGGCAGTCAATCTGCTGGACTCTACGTGTATGTGTCATTCATGGTTTCTTTAGTAGTGGGTTATTTAAGTGTTACTTCTGTACCAAGGTATTAGTTTTCCCATCTCTGAACAGTTGTTAGTTATGTATGTGTTTTGATGTAGTCATGTAGAGGTTTCTACTCAGCATGTATAGTGGAATGGTATGTGGCTTTCATGCACATGATTAGTGTCCATTGTATTGAAGGTGTTGGTATGTTCCCTGTGGTAGTCTGTGGTTATTCTTTCTAATTATTTTTTATACACTTTTGATAGATGTTTCAATGACATGCTATCTGACTTTTGTGAGGCACACTATTTGGGTATGCCATATGTTGTGATTTCATCTGAGGTATTTTACATTGTGAATGATATAGCCAGTGTCACATGTTAGGTATGTGATTGTAAAGTGTTAGATATGAGGTCTTTGGTTGGCAGTCAGGTTACCCCCTGTCCAAGCAAGGACCCTCACTCCAGTCAGGTTAAGTCACAAACAATCCAAATTATCCTGTGCCCACCCTCTGGTAGCTTGACACTGAGGAGTCAGGCTTAACTTAGAAGGCAATGTGTAAAGTATTTGTGCAATAAATAATGCAATAACACAGTAGAACACAACAAAAATACACCACACAGTGTTTAGAAAAATATATAATATTTATCTGGTGAGATGCAGGTCAAAACGATCAAGATGAAATAAGTGTATGTTGAAATATCACTGTAAAAATGATATAAAGTGTATTTAGTCTTTAAAAAGCAAGAAGTGTCTGTTGCAAGCACAAGGTACCTGGTTTGCGTTCAAATTCTCTGCAAGGGACCGCAGAGGAGTGGATGCGTAGAAAACGGGGAGGTGTGCGTAGAATTTTCCGGCGCACACAGACAATGCGTCAGTGAGTTTTACTGCAGGGCAGGCTTTGCGTTGATTTCCAGCGCGTAAAGTGGGATCCTCCTTGGGTTGCGCGGTTTCGGACGTCCCGGGGATGATGCGCTGAAACCCTGGGTGTGTAGGACAAAGTCACAGGGGCTGCGTCGATCAGTGGGCGATGTGTGGAAATTTCAGCCACACTGCAGGCAGTGCGATGAGTTCCTCTCAGGAAGTTGGGCTGTGACGTTACGGCTCAGCTTTGCATCGATCCAGTGGGCTGTGTGGCCAATTTCTGGTTGCAACACTGGTGCTGCATTGTTCTTCTCTTCGGGAAGTCAGGCTGCATCGATCCGGTTCAGGGTGCAGTGATTTTCTCACCGCGATGCAGGCTGTGCAACGTTTCCTGCAGGCTGTGCATCTAATTTTCACCCCACAAGGAGTTCTTTGGCAGGAGGAAGTCTTTTTGGTCCTGAGACTTTAAGGAACAGGAGGTAAGCTCTGTCCAAGCCCTTGGAGAGCACTTCTCAGCACAGCCAGAAAGCAGCAAGGCAGCAGGGCAACAGCAAGGCAGCAGTCCTTCTCAGAAAAGCAGTCCAGGGGAGTCTTTTGGGCAGCCAGGAAGTTCTTCCTGGCAGGTTGCAGGCTCTGGTTCAGTGATTCTTCACCAGTGGTATCTTGTCCAGAAGTGTCTTGTGAAATAGAAGTGTCTGAGTTGGTAGGGTCAGAGACCCAGCTTAAATGCCCACATGTGCCTTTGAAGTGGGGGAGTGGCTTAGAAGTGCACAAGGTTCCCTTTCAATTCCATACTGTCTGCCAGGTTCCCAGTAGAGGGTGTGGCAATCCTTTGTGTGAGGGTGGGCTACTTGCCTTTGACATGTAAGTGTCGGGCCCTCCACCCTTCCAGCCCAGGAAGACCCATTCAATATGCAGATGTATGCAATTGTGACTGAGAATCCTGTATTTGGGGTTGTTTGAGTGAATGCACAAGTGAGCTGTCAACTAAACCTAGCCAGACATGGATTGTAAGGCACAGAAGGATTTAGGTGCAGAGAAATGCTCACTTTCTAAAAGTTGCATTTCTAAAATAGTAATTTTAGATCCATCTTCACCAGTCAGCATGATTTTGTATTATCATTCTGGCCATTCTAAATATGACATTGTTACTCCTTTTAGATCATAATCTACCACTCAAATAGTATATGAGGGCAGCCCTAATGTTAGCCTATGAAAGGAGCAGGCCTCACAGAAGTGTAAAAACCAATTTAGGAGTTTTACACTACCAGGACATATAGAACACACATGTTCATGTCCTGCCTTTTATCTACATAGCACCCTGCCCTATAGGCTACCTAGGGCCTACATCAGGGGTGACTTATATGCAGAAAAAGGGGACTTTAAGGCTTGGCAATTACTTCTAAATGCCAAGTCGAAGTGGCAGTGAAACTGCACACACAGGCCCTGCAATGGCAGGCTTGAGACATGGTTAGGGGCAACTTATGTGGGTGGCACAACCAGTGCTTCAGCCCACTAGTAGCATTTAGTTTATAGACCCTGGGCACATGTAGTGCACTTGACTAGGGACTTACAAGTACATTAAATGAGACAGTTGGGTATGAGCCAATGTCACCATGTTTTAAGGAGAAAGAATATGCACTTTATCACTGATTAGCAGTGGTAAAGTGTGCCAAGTCCTAAAGCCAGCACAAATGAGGTCAGAAAAAGAGAAGGAGGAAGTCAAAAAGTTTGGAGGTAACCCTGCAAAAAGGCTATTTCCAACAAAAAGCAACATGCTGTGTTGTATTTTAAGTGAGATGAGTTTACTTTCATGTTACATAACTACTTGTAATGGACTGGACAAGTGTATGTTAGGGGGAAGCATGATACTGTGTTATCAGTAAACTGCATTTCCTAAGGATAATTTGTTGATACACAGGGATGATCTGTATAGGGAGAGATTTTAGATGTAGCCAGTTCATCTTGTGCATGATTTGTTTGTGTTACTGCTGAATTGATGAGATGGCAATGTAGTGTTGTGATGTTGGATTATGTTGTGGTGATATTGTGGTCATGTAGGAATGTTGAAAATATGTAGTTGGGACATGATGTAGACTCAAAGTGGTTCCTATCTGTGGCTTTAGCACACATAGATGTGTGGTTACTGTTGTGTATGGTATACTGTATGTATATGTTCAGAATGTGATGACCCTCGCTCTCTCTTTCTGTGCATCAGCATCGGGAGGTGAGGGAGACATGGCACAGCTGAGTGTAGAAGCTGCTGGCCACGTGACCCGGAGTGCTGATACCACTGACACCGAGAGACCCAGTGGCCTGTAAGGGAAAGGGAGTGCCAGGGGGGAGAGTGGATCCAGTTTTTGATCATCGGAATCCTCCTTCAGTGGACATTCCCTGGCTGTGGTGGACCCATCTGGGACAACTCCAGCACCATCTCAGTCTGCCACCCCCCCTTACAACCACTGCCCTGCTTGTAGCTCCCCACCTAGTTGGCTGTGCCTCCTCACCCAGGAGGATGGGTGTCTTCTTCACCACAGGCACCTCTGCCCTGTCCCTATCATCCCTGCTGCATTCAATGAAGAGGCTATTGTCCACCTGAGATTGATCTCTGTGGGAATGTCGATCATTGTGAATGCCGTCCAGGGACTGTCAACACAAGGCCAACAGAGTAATGCATTCCTGAAGGGCATTCACAGTGCACTGTCTGTCCTACAGAGATAATTTCAGGCCCTGGCCTCCACACTGATGGCAACCAGTCATCCTTTGTCTCCCTTCCACCTCAACATCCAAATGTAGCTCTGACAGACACAAGCACCACAATAAATATCACTGGCATGCACACAAGCAACATACATCTGCACACACATCAATAGTCACAACCTGCCCTGACACCCCCATGAACATCAGCATCACTGACAGCTTACCTGACACACCTACAGACACCACACCAACATTCACAGATCCAGCCGCTACACCTATCTTACACTCAGACATCCACCCCAGTCATCACATCCGCAGACACCACAACCACAGACATCCCTACATGTAGCACATTCACCATACCTGCAGCCACTACTCCAACAGACACTCACCCACCCATTACGGTCTCTCCCAGCACCTCCACCCCCTCCTCCTAAGACACACAAACACCCACACTTACCCACCTAACAGACACCCACGAGCATACCTCACACAAACATGCACACAAGACATCCACTCGAACTCCTCAGACATCCACTTCCTCTCTCTCCACACCCAACCCCTTTTGCTATGACATCCCAGTGTGTCTAAAAAAGCTTTCCATTCAGACTTTGCCCCTTTCCCTACTCCTCTCGTACCCTATGATAACCCTTAATATGCTGCATCCCACCTCAAGTCTGGCCCTTCCAAGGCCTCCCCTGCAAGTTCCCATGCCACTCCCCTACCAAGAAGTCAACCCCTTTACCTAAAAGTCAACCCTCCCCTAAACCTATGTCAAAGCCCAACCCCCCATTCAGATCCCAAAGGCTCCCCTCCAAGGCCTAAACCCAACTCTCCTAGTCCACCACCCCCAGATAAACTCTGAGGTGCCTGCCTGCCTCATAGATGTCCCTTCCTGTAGAGTGTGCATGGCAGTCAGGAGTCAAGTTTGGGGCACACATATGTGCACCATGTGCATTGAGACATTATGGACTTGTTCACTGACCTCTGGCCTTTTCTTTTAATCTTACATGCACAAAAGAATTACTTGAACCAACCAGTTGTTGGTTTCCTGGTAATATTTTTATCATGCATCTCTTTCACTAGTATGGAGTTGTTGTGGCTGACATTCGTTTTGTGGCTGTATGTGTGTGTGTGTTCTGCATGGGTTACATACGTTGTTTAGGCAGTATGTGAGGGTGTGTTCAGTGATTATGGTCCCAAAGTGGTAGGGTATGTGTTTGTGTTGTTGTGTGTATGTTGGTGTTTTATGTGGCTTTGTGTGCATTTACTGTGTATTTGTTATATACATGAAATGTTGAACACAGAGGCCCTCATTCTGACCTCGGCGGTCTTTTCGCAAGACCGCCGAGTTACCGCCGCGGTGAAGAACGCCGACCGCGGCGGTATGCCGCTGTGCGCATTCTGACCGCTGGGAGCGTTCCGCCGGGAAACCGCCGGCAGCCAGACTGGCGGTCGGCGGGAAAGTGGAGACTGGTCAACCTCCACCGCCACGCCAGCAGAACACCGCCCCCAGAATTACGACCCACATTTCTGTGTGGCGGTCTTCTGTTGGCGGTGTGCTGTCGGCGGTCACGTCCCTATGGCTCCCGTCGCCTCCCGGAGGACCAACGCACAAGGTAAGTTGATCGTCCGTGAGGGGAGGGGGTGGGGGGGTGTTGTGTGATGTGTGCGTGCATGGGGGTGTGCAGATGTGCATGTTGGGGTGCGTGCATGTCGGGGTGCGTGTATGTGCATTTCGGGGCGGGGGTGGGGAGGGGGTTCGTACCACCTCTGGGGGGTTGCAGGGGGGTGGAGGGGGTGGGGGGAGGACTCGGGGGCGCAGTGGGGGGTGGGGGGGGACCCCTATCAGTGCCAGGGAAGGAATTCCCGGGCCCCGATAGTGCCTACCGCCATGGTTCGCATGGCGGTTCCCGACCGCCAGAAACCGCGGCGGTAAGCAGGGTCATGATACGGGTGGCGGTCTTGGGGCGACCGCCGGGCCGGAGTGCGCAAACTCCAGCCCGTCGGTCATGACCGCCGTGGCGGTCGGAGTGGGGAAGGGGCGGTCGATCGCGGCGGTGACCGCCGCGGTCAGAATGCCATTTTTTGGACCGCCGGTCTGTTCGCGGTCCGACCGCCGCCTCTCCGCCGACCGCCAAGGTCAGAATGAGGGCCAGAGTTCCTTGTAGGTCGATTGGTAAGTAGTATAATTGAGTATTTGTATGTGTTGTTTGCCTGCTGGTGTTACATTGTGAAGCATGTGTGATGTGTATCTGGGTAGTGTCACCTGTGGGTCCCTGCCAAGTGATTGAAGATGGTGATGTTGTGTTGTGTGTGTGACCTGTTGTGGTGTTGTGTGGTAATAGTGTGGGCCTGTGCAGTGTTTCCGTGCCTACCTGTATGTGTTTGTCACATGTGTATTTGTGTGTGCGAGTGGTGGCCATGGCATGTTTGTTGTGTATATGCAAATGTGTGTTTGTGTGGCTGTATTTGTATTTGTTAGTGTGCAGTTACGTGTGAGTGTCGCTCTAGCACCCCCTTTCTGAATGTATGTTGTGTGTGTGTACACAAATCGACAATGTACAACAATAACAGGTAAGAGTGTGTACTCATGGTTGATGTCATAGTCGCAGTTTCCTAAGTTTTTGGGTGAGCAGGAGCAGCAGTAAGACCTGTAGTTCTGGATCCATGGCGGCTCCAGATGAGTATGGTTTCTTGAAGATGAGTCTCGCCTTTTATGCAGACGATTTCAGCCTGGGTTTCCGTGGTGGTGCCACCGCAGTAGAAACATTGGCGTTGTGCAACTTCTTAATCTGTCCGGCAGAAGCATGGTCTCCACTGGCCTGCAGGTTGCTACTGTCAACCATGGCAGCCAAACTGCAGTGGCGGTGCTGGCTGTGCTTTGGCTATATTCTGTTGGGAATACAGCCATGGTCATAATTTGTCGGTCTTCTCTGCCATCCGGTTGGCGGTACGACCATCAACATGGTGGTTCTGAGACCTCCAAACTCGTAATGACTCCCAGAGTATCTAAGAGTGAGGTCCAGCAGGATCCCCTTTCTGGAGGGACAGAGGAAGAGGACCTAGGAGAGCAATCATTATAACCTGGCGCCTGTGGGCCTGCAGCCTCTCAGGAAGTGGTTCTATAATGGCCTACCTTTGCATGGATGAAGCCAGTTGGAGGTTGTAAACTGAATCTAAATAGACCTGTGCATGGCTATTTTGCCCAGAAGTTCGGCATGTGCATGGCACTATGGCCCAAAAGAGGACTGCCCTTTGTGTGTCCACATTGCCCAGAAGAAGATTGTCCTGTGTATGTCTGTGTTGTCTACAAGGAGATAGGTCATTGGTTGGCCACACTGCAGAAGAGACGTTGACCTATGCATGGCCATCCTGATGAGGGAGAACCTGCCCTGCAGGACTCACCAGTTCCATGCCAGGTTCAACTCTTTCATAGGGATTGTCCGCTGCTTGCTTGAAAACCACCAGCAACCAACAGGAACATGCAGAAGCAGGAACATTCATTCCTTGTCTGCTGGGAAGGAACTCTGAACCAGCAATGAGACCCCCAGACATAGCAGTGAGCTAGAGCACCTCCTCCCAGTAGAGGGAGAGTGTGGGAGCACTGAGACAGAATCAAGTAGCTGCCCTAAAGGACTGTTCCTTTGCAGGTGGTAAGAACTGAGCAACCAACAAGTATAGGAGCTAAAATTCCTAATCTGTAAGAGACAGAGCACAAATGGAGGATATCTGCACGTGAATCTTAATTATGCTATGGTTTAATCCTAAAGGAGCTGCCTAGACCACAAGTTGAGGCGGGGCTGGAGAGAGATAGCAGAGAGAGACAGAGCACTGCCCTACAGTGCCCAGGACATTAATTTCTGCTTTACCTGTGTTTGTGTTTAGTATTCCATTCTATTGAACATTAGCCTACTTTTTTCTAGAATGATTAGCACTGGGTTGAACACTGAATTTCTGTTTGATAGTTGAGTCCTGAGCTCTTTGCACCCTCACCTGACCGTGCTGAAAAGCATTTCACTGCTCGCTATCACTAGCACTGTGAGTCAAGTGCTGAAGGATTTGCACTAGGCACTGGTTGCAAATGATGTCAACCCCTACAATCCAGTCCCAGTAGTCATTTCTAGTCCCAGGGCCAACCGAATAGGCTGTGACAGATATTTTATCTTATGGTATTGTTCCGATTGTGAAGGTTGATAGTATGGTTGAATGCTGTTGTGCGAATGCAGACATCTATCTGTGGTGCTGATTCCCCATGGGCCATAAGGGGTTGAGATATTGGTGCACCAGTACTGATAGTGCAGTGTACAGTAAACAGCACCTCCATTGGGAAAATGAGGAAAAACATTCAGAATTTTACATATCCAATTCTGCATGTATTGAAATGTAATGAATGTTTTTCACCTAAGACATCTACACTGCACATATTTGTCCCTGGCTAGGTTGGCTAAGATCTCCCCTTGGCTTCTGGTGAAAAAGATGCCAGGCAGCACAGGCCAACTTCTTTCATATGGTATGGAACCGTGTACATATGCAAGCACATTGGACAATGCTTCTGGAGGTTTTGATGTATCTTACAGGTAGGCCCAAGTGCATGACAGTGGACGGCTGCTAACTGGGGTGATTCACTAGGACGACAAAGGCCAAGTGCCTAATTAAATTTCTAAACCTGCTGTTGCTCTTGGAAAAATGAAGCATAGCAATGAACTGGAAAGCTACCACATCGCCCTCAGTTTCAAACTGGGTCCAAGAACTGATAAAATGGTGCACCTCAGAAATTCATGTTCTGACTCACATACACCAGCAGACAGAGAGGGAATACCTATTCCAGACTAGCATACATTTCTACTGGTGATTCAGGCCAAGTGGCATGAGAAGTGGTATTTCAGCACCATCTGGCTGTCACTGACTGTGCACCACAAATAATGTGTACACTGTTGCAGAAAGGGATGTATCTAAGGGAACCTCAATGTTCAGGAGCAAGAGCCCTCACACTTCCAATAGGATGTCATGCTTCATCATCGAGTTGCTCCTCGTCAGACCGGCGCTGATCTTTTAGTTAGTGGCTGCCATGGTGGAAAATACTCACTAGAAATAGTACTGCTCAGGCACTTTTTCTGGCAGGAGAGTGAGAGATTAAAATTAGTTCTCATCCCCACTAAAATCAGTATTGTTTAATAATTCAGAATGGTAGGGTTGAGACCAAGATTGAAAACACAGGCAAAGTGGAAAATGAGAGTTCATGCTCAACCACTTTCTAACTAGAACTTAGGAAGGGAAATTATCACTGATTCCATAAGGTATGGTCAACATGTTTCGCTTTCGATGGTCTTTACAGATCCTATGACGCTTCTTCAGGACCAACAATGAACGAGACGTCTCCTGACTCTTAATAAATTAAGGGAAATCAACTGATTGAGAATCAAATTTAAAAATACAGTCACTTACATTCGAGTAAACTGTCTGTCAAAAATAGGGAACATAAAGGTCGCCCATCCCTTGTCATTCGGGGGGCCCCTTGGGAAGTAGCATGCCTTGAGCGATCACTATAATTTTATGCCGATGCGCTTCAGGATAACCTACCCTGGCGTGCTCTCCCGTACGTTCCGACTGACTGTGCACCCCCACATGCAATGGAGGACTCAGATTTTCACTGTATCTTCCCAATCAGACAGTCAGATTAACACAAAGATAATGTCCTACAGGGGTTATTGCTGTGATGTCTGGGTATGGGGAAACTGGAAACTGAGGTGGTCATGATGAACATGGCAGTAAACACCGCCCGCCGGCAGTGGTGGTAACAAGTAGCGGTCCATCCACACACCGCCATCTTTGTAGTCCCAACGAGGACGGAGGAGGCCTCCCACAGGCTGGCGGAAAGGTCCTACTCGCCCACCAAATAGTGAAACACAAGACCGCCATCAGTTCCGGGTCGGGAACCACTGCCAGGCAAAGAGTGGCAGAAACAAACAATATAAAATAACACACTCACCGGAGGCACACAACAGGTTGACGCAGACATGGAGAGAGAGTTGGAAATAATGCCAGCGCTGCTCGCTGCCATATACCTCCAGGACCGTGACTGCCGACGAAGACGACAACGCTAAGTTCCGCAACCTAGTACACATGGGAGAAAGGGCACAGCTACACAATGCAACGCACTCCCAACCCCTCCCACATCCCAAGCCATACATACCAAAACAGGATGTACTTACCAAACACAAGGCAACAAAGACCTGCACCAAAGTACACACATGTGCACACCACCCCCCCCACAGTGAAACGCTGAACAACATCATTATATTGTGCCAACAGCACTACTGGGCACTCAAATTTATTCACATGGAAAAAACGTAATGTCCAAATAAGGCCATTGGCTGGTCCAGTGTAATTACCCTGAAGGGCCAAAATAGGCTGAACTTGACTCCCACATGTGCAAAGGGTACTCCACTTGAAAGGGGCATCTGTGGGGCAGTCAGGCACATCAGAGAAAAGGGGTGGGGGTGGCGGGGTGGGACTTACGTCTGGAAGGGGGGTGCTTGGACTTAGGTTTGGGCGGTGGGGGGGTTTGGGCTTGCCCTTGGAAGGAGGGAGAGTGGCCTTGGAATGGAGGGTGGCAGAGGGACCTAGGGCATCATGGGGCTTCTTCCTCCCTGAGAAGGGGCACAGGAATGGGGAGGGCGGATTGGGGCAGACTTAGACTTGGAAGGAGTGGACAGGGCAAGGAGATGGGCACATTGAGGGACGAGACGGGGTGGGCCAGTGGGTTTGAACAGGTCAATACAGGAGAAGAAAAGCTTCTTAGGGGCAGTTGGAGGGGATCTGGAGACAGGTCTGGGAGTAGAGGTTAAGGGAGTGCTTGTATCAGGTGTAGATGTGCCAGACATGGATGCAGGTGCCTGTAAAGTATGCTGATGTGTGGAGGATGTATGTGGTGTGGATGTCTGTGAAGGTTTGAGTATTTTGGGAGGAGGGGGGTGGACACAGTGGGAGAAGACAGGCTGCCAGTGTACATGGATGTTGTCTGGGTGTATGCAGGTCTGGTGAGTGTGCTGCAAGTGTCTG
This sequence comes from Pleurodeles waltl, assembly GCF_031143425.1. NCBI lineage: Eukaryota > Metazoa > Chordata > Amphibia > Caudata > Salamandridae > Pleurodeles > Pleurodeles waltl. Next base: position 827,762,232 of record NC_090446.1, read on the forward strand.
TAAATGTAGTTGTGGTGAGTGCAGGAGTGGTGTCTGGGGTGCATGTCTGGATGTCAGATGTTGTGGTGACTGCATGAATAGGGACAGCAGCAGTGACTGAGGGTGCAGTGCGTGTGAGTGTGCATGGTGAAGTGACAGGGTGGCGGGGGAGGTTGACACCCTGGCGGAAGTGGATGTTGTTGTGTGCGCTTCAATGTGTTGGGTGTGTGCCTGCTTGTGGTGGGAAGTGTGGTGCTTGTGTTTGTCTGTGTGCTTCTTGTGTATTGATGTGTGGGCATGGCTGTCTGAACATGTGCTTGGGATGGGTGAAAGGAGTGGGGGGCTGGAAGGGGTAGAGGTGGTGGGAGGTGGGACAGAAAGACCAGGGACACTACTGGCTGCCATCAAAGAGGAGGCCAGAGCCTGAAAGGATCTCTGTAGGCCAGGCATGGCACCGTGAATGCCTTCCAGGTATGCATTGCTGCATCTGGGATGCTAGCCCCTGGATGGCATTTACGATGGTTGTCTGCCCTACAGGGATGGTCTTCAGGAGGTCAATAGCCTCCTCTGTGAGGGCAGCAGGGCTGACTGGAACAGGGGATGAGGTGTCTGGGGCGAAGGAGATGCTCACCCTCCTGGGTGAGCGGGCACAGGCAACTGGGTGGGGAGCAACTGGGAGGGCGGTGATGGCATGGGGTTTGGCGGAAGATGGCATAGAATGGGTGTGCCCAGTAGGGTCCGCTACCACCAGGGTGCCCCCATCAGAGGAAGCATCAGAAGCACTACCTCCAGTGGTAGTTGCCTCACCCATGGTACTCCCCTTACCCTCGTCCCTTTGGCGTTGATCAACTCTGCATCCTTGGAACAATGGGCTGTTACATCCCCACTCGCCGGTGCCTCAGCTCCCTGGCCAGATGATGCTAATGCACACAAAGGATACAAGAGCACAGGGGTGGTGTAATGTTATCTGATTATTGACCACTGATGTCGTCTCATACCGCTTTACACCTGGCTTAGCTGCCTATTGTCACTTTAGTGGTCACTGGTTATAGACATTTTTTTTCAGCCTAGACTCTATTTTGTGCTCAGCTTAGCTTCACCGCCATGTTAAAGTATTTTCCCGTGCAAACATGTTATGCAATATGTTTTTCTACTTCTACGTGTTTTTCTTCTCACCGAAGAGCTAGGACAGGCACGCGATATGTAGTAGGTGAGCAGTTAGTACGATAAGGCCGTAACAAGCTAGTGTTTATCATAGGCAAGAGAACAGTTTGACTTTGGGAGGAGTGCCTTGGAACGATAGCCAGCTTCCGAAGCATTCCTTTTAAGGTTTACCTAAACTAGCCAGCATTTTGTAATATTTCCATCTGAGAGGGGGGTCTTCTAGATGTCTCTTTCATGGTTGTTAAAGCTATGAAAAGGTAGCCTTGCTCAGTAGCGATGAATTCCGAGACCTCGGTCAGGATTGGACGTCAAATGCCTGACATTTTTCCCGTGAGGGTGAGGATCTCTTTCTCGCAGTTGAATGGGTCGTCTTCTTGCTGGCATGAGAAAGATGAAGCATCTGGAAGGCCCTACAGTGATGAATTGTTATGAATTATTTGCTTTGCATTGCATATGAGTATATATCTATATATCAATATAAGTGTTTGTATCCTTGCATGTATATATGTGCATCTGGCAGTTGATTCTAGCGGCCTGAGGTAGGCTCAGGACTATATACCCTTGGAATTCGGTGGACTGATATTTACAGTACTTTGGACACCAACACTCTTTATTTTACCACCTAAATACTGCTCCCTTGAAATCAAGGAAACCCCAAGCACAACATTCTTCCTGAAGGACTGATTTAGCAGACTAGTTGTTCTGAATGCTCTCTAAATCAACTGCACATATCTTGAGTTAAACTGATCACACATGTTACTAATAGCCAGAATGTGTAGAGCCCTGGCATTACCACAGTATCTATTTATCTGAAGTTCATGCAAGTGGTATAGCAGCATGTTTGTTGTTTGATATAATCAAGAGGAAACTGTTTCCCTCTGCTGTGAAGCTGAAAATATTTTCTGATGAAAACAGTTTTTCATCACTACATCAGAATGTGGGCCTTTCCAGCTCAATGCTAGAGTGCTGAAGATCTTTATCAAAGCAGCAGAATGTTGATGACTGCTCTGATTCAGTCGCTAAGGTGACACCCTGTTGACACCCTGTGACAGAAAAATCCTTCAGTTCTCAATTGAAAATCTGACACAAACTCTAAGCCTATCTTTGAGCATCTGGAAACCTTGAGAGCAGGGCAGCTAGTGATGTTCATGACTGATAAAGACATCATGTGATAGAGTAAGAGAGATTTAAACTGTTTTTGGTGGTGGAAATATAAGTTTATATTTTGCCAATAGTAGAGTTTTCACACTTGCTGGTTGCGGTGTTTTCATTTTCCATTCACCAGAATTAGTCTCCCTGAATGGTGAGGGTGTGGGGCTTTTCATCTTTGGATTACAAACTATGGTGCTGATTCACAAACTACATGTTGTAGTATGCAAAGTAGTACTATAGTAATTTTACCTATGTGTTGGAAAAGGCAATTATTAAACCTACAGTGTAACATTTCCACTGCCGCCTCTCCTATTTTTCTGCTGAGGATATCTACACACATATAAGTTAACTGCTTAATAGAAAATGTGGGAGGACTAGTGAGAGTGACAGGAATATTGAACATATACAGTAGTAAATCGGAGTGTGTTAGGGATGAGTAGCAGGGGTTTAGAGTTTGGAAAGGATTGGTTGAAGGATGGGTAAGGAGGGGTTCAGGAAGGGGCATGTGAATACAAAACACTCACCCATAGAAGGCTATGTCACTCTTGTACATGATGTATTTCTTGATGGTCCTTAATTTGTGGAGGAACTGCCAGTTATTTGAAATGGAAGACCATAACTCAGTATCCATATGGTATTGCACATATCCCTGATCTGTGGTTAGAGAGCACAAGAGTGACAGGGTAAAACATCTATAAGAGAGCCATGACTGTGATACAGGACTTCGAAATAGGAAGTTTACAGGACAAGTGAATTGAAAGTATGTAGAGGGCCCTAAATGGTTAAAAGTGAGATAGTGTGCTTTCTTACAGCATTAGAATATCTCAAAATACTTCCTACCAATTTGTGAAGCTCAACTACATGCATTTTGTTTATATAACGCCGGTACCACTGTACAGCCTAAATTGTGAGGTGCTGCCCTCACAAGCACACACACACAATAAAATTAACATAATTGTGAATTCAATATTCAGGATGTAAGAAAATGTCTCTTTTTCCATAATAACCCCCATGAAACCATTCCTCACTGTGGCAAGACCGCCTGTGCTAAATAAATTCTGAGTTACTTCATTACACTTAATAAAGCTAACTTCACATTGGTATTAGCTAGGAAAGTACTTTAAACACTATGGTGGTCATTCCAACCTTGGCGGTAAAAGCCGCTTACCGCTGTCAGAAGACCGCCAACATACCGCCGCGGCCGCGGTAAACTGCCACGGTCATTCTGACCCACAACAGGCAAACTGCCAAAATACAGACATCCACAAAAGTCCGCCACACCAAAGGGCAGCGAGAAACTGGCGATGACCACACCTCCACCGTCACGCCAACCGAAATACGCCCACACTATCACGACACACGAATCCACGTAGCGGTCTCTCAACCGCAGTAATCCATTGACGGTACACACCGCCGTGCTCAAAATACACACACACTTACAAAACACAACCACATTGGACAATTCAAAATACACGCACCTGATACACATACAAACACCACTCCCACACACCCAACACAATATAAAACCCACACCCACATCACCCACAAACCCCTACTCCTACAGAATCGGGACCACGCACTGAGAAAAAGAGAACTGAGCACCCAGACGCGCATTTTACTTTCACCCAGCAATATTTCCACGCACTTCACACAACACACCAATACACTCACCACACAATCCACCCCACACATCATTCACACCACCCCATGACACCGCAAAGACACCCCAGGTTCTCCGAGGATGAACTTGTACGGGTAGAGCCACAGTTCTTCGGGGCACACCACCATTGCCAGGAAGATGGAGCTATGGAGCAGAATAGTCGATAGGGTCAACGCTGTGGGACAGCACCCAAGAAATAGGGACGACATCAGGAAGCGGTGGAACGACCTACGGGGGAAGGTGCGTTCAATGGTATCCAGGCACAACATTGCGGTGCAGCGGACTGGCGGCGGACCCCCACCTCCTCCCCCAGAATTTACAACATGGGAGGAGCAAGTCTTGCCGATCCTGCATCCTGAGGGCCTCGCAGGAGTATCTGGAGGAATGGACTCTGGTAAGTCAAATCATCACTACTTCATCCCCCCCACCCCACCAGCATACCAACTCATACCCCCACCCTCACCCTCACCCCCATCACATCCTGCTCCTTGCAAATGTCTCACCATCACAGCCCACCCATCCCAACACCAATCCCTGCATGCGACCACAAAGCATGGACACCATCACCAAAGCATGCCCACTGCACATACCCATCCCCCACCAAATCACCATCACAAAAGCCCCCACACGGGAATGCCAGCACTGGGGTACAAGGGCACCCACCCATTACATGCTATGGCACAAACAAATGCAATAACCATACTTTTATACCCCTGCAGGACCCGAACGCCACGTCACCGCGCAGGAGGGTCCACAAATGTCCACTCCACCCCCAGAAGAGGCCCACAGTGAGGACAGCACCTCTGTCGACTTGGATCTAGATGACCAGCCCGGCCCATCGGGGACCTCGGGACAGTCGGTTCCCCTCAGACAGCCACAGGCCATAGCAGACCTTCCCCCCTCTGGGAATACCAGCACAGCACCCACCCAGCAGGCCCATCCCTCTGTTCCCAGGACACGTCAATCAGCGGTGTGTCCACCACTACAGGGCACCCAGGTTAACCCACCACCCCAACAACAACAGGGACCTGGGGCAGTGGTAGTGGGCACACGGTCCTGGGGACAGAGGCCCAGGGAAACAGGGGAACTGGGAGGGCTGCTGTGCGACAGGGGGGGGGACAGGCCCAGGGAACCCACTCTCCACGAGGCCCTCTCCTACATCATGGGAGCCTACCACCACTCCCAGGAGACGATGGCGACGGTCCTGGCCAGGTTTCAGGAGATCCAGCTTCTGCAGGAGGAACAGTATTTGGGGTTCAGGGAGGAACTACGAAACATCAGTTCCGCCCTGGCCACCATTGTAGGGGCTCTGAATCAGGTCATCACCACATTGCGGGACACTGTGGCAGGACAAAGGGCCCCTGACACTAGCATGGACTAAGAACTGCCTACCACCTCTGCCGGCGCTAGTGGACAGGAGGCCCCGCCACAGGACCAACAGGCCACCAGCACCCCACCCCCTGCAGAAGGAGAACCACCCCGCAATCGGGCCCTGAGATCCAGGAAGAAGACAGAGTAAGATGCCAAGACCCCCGCCAGGAAAGGATACCTCCCTGATTGTCATCCCACTGTCCCACATTGTCACCCTGTCCATTCTTATATTGCCCATGCTCCACTTTCCACAGGCATTTGGACAATGCACCTGTGATACTAATGGTCTGGACTCTGCCACGGACAATCCTCCACCATCACCCCTCACCGATTTGCAATCACCCACCAATATAGAGCACTGAAATAAACACAGTTATTGCACAAAACAGTCAGGAGTCTGGCTGTGATTTTGTACTAATGTATTAGACATTACCGTCCCAAAATGCATATTTACAATGTGATGCCAACATACCACTGTCACACAGCTGTAGTCCATGGGGAAATAAAGCAGATGTCACGCAGTATGGCCCACATCTCTGAAATTGGAAGGGAAAGTCACGACTCAGTTACCATACACTGGGGGAAAAGGTCAGACAGTAGAGAGGTAGTAGAGGTTAAGTATATGTAATATGCAGGGTTGGAATCTTACCTGTGTGTCATTGAAAATACTGCTGTATTACTGTGTTCCTGTTGTCTATGTCGTCCTCTTCGGCTTCCTCGTCTTCACTCTCCCAGGCTCCACAGCTGCTGCAATACCACCATCTGGACCATCCTCCTGCAGAAAAGGCACCTGGCGTCGCAAAGCCAGGTTGTGAAGCATACAGCAGGCCACGATTATCTGGCACACCTTCTTTGGTGAGTACAATAGGGATCCACCTGTCATATGGAGGCACCTGAACCTGGCCTTCAGGAGGCCGAAGGTCCGCTCGATCACCCTCCTAGTTCTCCCATGGGCCTCATTGTACCGTTCCTCTCCCCTTGTCCGGGGATTCCTCACTGTGGTCAGTAGCCATGACAGGTTCAGGTAACCAGAGTCACCAATTAGCCACACACGGTGCCTCTGGAGTTGACCCATCACGTAAGGGATGCTGCTATTCCGCATGATGTACGCGTCATGCACTGAGCCAGGGAACTTGGCATTAACATGGGAGATGTACTGGTCTGCCAAACAAACCATCTGTACATTCATCGAATGATAACTCTTTCTGTTTCTGTACACTTGTTCACTCCTGCTGGGGGGTACTAAAGCCACATGGGTCCCATCAATGGCACCAATGATGTTGGGGATATGTCCAAGGGCATAGAAATCACCTTTCACTGTAGGCAAATCCCCTACCTCAGGGAAAAAAATGTAGCTCCGCATGTGCTTCAGAAGGGCAGACAACACTCTGGACAACACCTTGGAAAACATAGGCTGGGACATCCCTGATGATATGGCCACTGTTGTTTGAAATGACCCACTTGCAAAGAAATGGAGTACTGACAGCACCTGCACTAGAGGTGGGATCCCTGTGGGTTGGCGGATGGGTGACATCAGGTCTGGCTCCAGCTGGGCACACAGTTCATGAATAGTGACTCGGTCAAGCCTGTATGTCAGTATGACATGTATTTCCTCCATTGTCGACAGGTCTACCAGCGGTCTGTACACGGGAAGATTCCTCCATCTCCTCGCATGTCCCAGCGGACGGTGCCTATGAAGGACAACAGCGAGCACAGAGTCAATCAACCCACAGGTATGTAACCACAGTTTGCACAAAACACGATTCCCAATACATTGAACGGTTTGTATGAGTGTTGATGCAAGGCCTAGGTATGTGTGACGCAGTTAAAAGTAAGCCATGTGGGCCCTTGAAATGGCGGCTGCCTGACCTGTGAAGTGTGACAATGGGATGTGAGGTAAATGTGCTGGCCTGGCACACCGTGGCAGTAGGCGGTCGAAGACCGCGGCGCAAAGCAGCATTGGTTAACATTGAACCCTATGGGTCTCAGGAGCCAATGATGATGTGCGCCGGCGGTCGCGGTACGCACCGCCGCGGTACGCATCGCCGCGGGCGTGACCGCCATTTTCTATCTGCATAATCACTCGATACCTGATCTTCGTCAGTAGAGGACCTACACTGCAAGTGCTGCTGTGACCTCGGTCTAGAAGAGACAATGGCTCATGCGACTGGGGAAAGGGCCCCTGCCTTCACTGCTCAGGAATTGGAGAAACTCGTGGATGGGGTCCTCCCCCAGTATGCGCTACTCTACGGTCCTCCAGACCAACAGGTAAGTACACTGGGACCATGCTTTGTGGCCAATGCCTATGTTGAGTCAGGTGGATGAAAGATGGTGGGGAGGGGAGCGAATGAGGCATGCATCAAATGACAGATGACAGGATGTGCCACATGGCAAGGGTAGGGATGGGGGGCCACTCACATTGAGGGTGCAGAAGGTGATGACTCTTTTTCTCCCTCTGTACATTTCACATAGGTCAGCGCCCACCAGAAGATAGACATTTGGCGTGCCATCGCCAAGGACGTCCGGGCCCTGGGGGTCCACCACAGACGGGGCACCCACTGCCGGAAGAGATGGGAGGACATCCGACGCTGGAGCAGGAAGACGGCGGAGGCTCAGCTGGGGATGGCCTCCCAACGTGGGAGGGGTGCCAGTCGGACTTTGACCCCCCTGATGTCCCGGATCCTGGCGGTGGCCTACCCCGATTTGGATGGGCGTGTGAGGGGCAGTCTACCATTTTGAATGCCATCCAGGGTGTCGAAAGAGAGGTGCACCAGAGTAATGGATGCCTGGAGGGCATTCATTCTGGTCAGGCTGCCCTTCAGCGATCGTTCAACACTCTGGCCTCAGCACTGATGGCAGCAAATGTCCCTGTCTCTAGCCTCCCCCCTCCAACTTCCTCCACCCATACCCTATCACCTGTACCTCTGCCTATCCCAGACACACCATCAGACCAGCCTGCACACACCTCAACACCCAAGGGAAGCTCATCCAGACATAAGCACCACACATCACACAAGCATTCACACAAGCAACATCCACATACAGACATACCAACACCCACTGCCTCCACTGTGTCCCCCTCCTCCTCGTCTCCCTCCTCCCTCCCTGTCACGTCTCCACTCACACTTGCATGCACAACATCTTCAGCCACTACGTCCATCACCAGCACACACACCAGAACCCCCCACACATGTGCACTCACCACCCCCACTACCATTCGCACGTCCCCTGTGTCCTCTCCCAGTGTGTCTGTCACCCCCTCTTCCAAGATACACAAGCGCAGGCAGCCACCCACCCAACAGCCATCCACCTCACGACAGCCTCCAGCCCAAGCACCTGTACCCAAAGACACCAGACTTAAGACTCCTACAACCACATCCTCTTCCTCCACTCCCATACCCACTACACCTACCCGTCCCACTGGTCCTAAAATGCTATTCCTGTCCAAACTTAACCTCTTTCCTACAACTCCCCCACCCCGTCCATCTCATAGGACTCCAGTCAGCACCTCAGCCACCACAAAACCGGGCCCTGTGATGACAGTCTGCCATGGACTGTGGAGTCCCCCACCCTCAAGGGCAGCCAGTTCAGTACGGAGCCAAGGCACGGGCAGCCCACCCCCGGAGAAACACCCGAAGATAGTCAGCGGCCGGCGCGAGAGGGTGAAAACACCAGGCACTAAAATCCCTACCATGGCTCCGGCACGAAGTGTGGAGACAGGTGGCACACCACCCAAGGTGGGGAAGGGCCACAGGCGAACAGGGAAGGCTGGGAAGGTCAGCACGCCCGAGGAGAGCGCCATCAGCCCTGCTGGCCAGGAGGGCCCCGCCAGCCCCATCCCAGGTGGGCAGGAGGACACCAACAGGCCCGGTACTGCAGACCAGGAAGGCCCCGCCAGCCACCCGACAGATGGGCAGGAAGGCCCTGCCAGCCACAGGACAGGTGGCAAATGATCTTCATGCCATGGCCGGATCCGCTGAACTGGGCACCGCCGTCTCAAGCACCGCTGAACTGGGCACCACCGTCTCAAGCACCGCTGCACTGGGCCCTGCCGTCTCAAGCACCGCTGAACTGGGAACCGCCGTCTCAAGCACCGCTGCACTGGGCACCGCCGTCTCAAGCACCGCTGCACTGGGCACCGCCGCCTCAAGCACCGCTGAACTGGGCACCGCCGTCTCAAGCACCGCTGCACTGGGCACCGCCGCCTCAAGCACCGCTGAACTGGGCACCGCCGTCTCAAGCACCGCTGCACTGGGCACCGCCGCCTCAAGCACCGCTGCACTGGGCCCTGCCGTCTCAAGCACCGCTGAACTGGGCACCGCCGTCTCAAGCACCGCTGCACTGGGCACCGCCGTCTCAAGCACCGCTGCACTGGGCCCGCCGTCTCAAGCACAGCTGCACTGGGCACCGCCGTCAAAAAGCACCGCTGCACTGGGCCCCGACATCTCAAGCACCGCTGAACTGGGCACCGCCGTCTCAAGCACCGCTGAACTGGGCACCGCTGTCTCAAGCACCGCTGCACTGGGCACCGCCGTCTCAAGCACCACTGAACTGGGCACCGCCGTCTCAAGCACCGCTGCACTGGGCACCGCCGCCTCAAGCACCGCTGCACTGGGCCCCGCCGTCTCAAGCACCGCTGAACTGGGCACCGCCGTCTCAAGCACCGCTGCACTGGGCACCGCCGTCTCAAGCACCGCTGCACTGGGCCCCGCCGTCTCAAGCACAGCTGCACTGGGCACCGCCGTCAAAAAGCACCGCTGCACTGGGCCCCGACATCTCAAGCACCGCTGAACTGGGCACCGCCGTCTCAAGCACCGCTGAACTGGGCACCGCTGTCTCAAGCACCGCTGCACTGGGCACCGCCGTCTCAAGCACCGCTGAACTGGGCACCGCCGTCTCAAGCACCGCTGCACTGGGCACCGCTGTCTTAAGCACCGCTGGCCCATTAGCGGCAGGGGCAGGCCCGCATCTGTGTCGGGCAGGGCTGCACGAAGCACTCTGGGCACCAGTCACCCTCCAGAACCAGTGGAGACTGTCATCCACGTGAGAGACTGTGGCTTTGCACTCCCCAGGATGGCACAGTGGGCAACCCACCCACTGCAGAGACTTGAGAGACTGTGGCTTTGCACTCCCCAGGATTGAACAGTGGGCAACCCACCCACTGAAGGACTTGAGAGACTGTGGCTTTGCATTCCCCAGGATGGCACAGTGGGTAACCCACCCACTACAGAGACTTGAGAGACTGTGGCTTTGCACTCCCCAGGATTGAACAGTGGGCAACCCACCCACTGCAGGACTTGAGAGACTGTGGCTTTGCACTCCCCAGGATTGAACAGTGGGCAACCCACCCACTGCAGGACTTGAGAGACTGTTGCTTTGCACTCCCCAGGATTGAACAGTGGGCAACCCACCCACTGCAGGACTTGAGAGACTGTGGCTTTGCACTCCCCAGGATTGAACAGTGGGCAACCCACCCACTGCAGGACTTGAGAGACTGTGGCTTTGCACTCCCCAGGATGGCACAGTGGGTAACCCACCCACTGCAAAGACTTGAGAGACTGTGGCTTTGCACTCCCCAGGATTGAACAGTGGGCAACCCACCCACTGCAGGACTTGAGAGACTGTGGCTTTGCACTCCCCAGGATTGAACAGTGGGCAACCCACCCACTGCAGGACTTGAGAGACTGTGGCTTTGCACTTCCCAGGATTGAACAGTGGGCAACCCACCCACTGCAGGACTTGAGAGACTGTGGCTTTGCACTCCCCAGGATGGCACAGTGGGCAACCCACCCACTGCAGAGACTTGAGAGACTGTGGCTTTGCACTCCCCAGGATTGAACAGTGGCCATGGAGGCCCCTCGTGGATCTGGCGTCGTGCACTCATCTGGCTGAGGTGCCCCCCTTCCCTTCCCCCTGAGGTGCCTGTAGTTTTCCTATCTGATGCCCCTGCAGTGTTCTCTCCATTGGAGTCAGGTATCCTGTGTGATTTGAGCCCAGTGGTCCACAGACAATGCCTGCTACAATGCTCGGACTTGTATATATGTATATAAGTGTTTTTGATGTTCAGCCAGTAATACAATATATTCCAATGTTTAGAATCATTTCCTTTTGTCTTTGTATTCTTCCAGTGGGTTTGGGGGGGTAACTGTGATGTATTACTGTGCATTGATGTGTGTGTTGTAGTGGGTGAGGGTGGGGGTGGGTGTGTCGCGTATGTGTGTCCCCGTAATATTTTCTCCTCCCCCTGTGTCGTAGGTGCAGTACTCACCATTGTCTTCTGTGCCGGCGTTCGTGCTCCTGGTAGAGGAGCAGGAAGACAATCGCTGGGAGGATGTGGAGTTCGGGTTCCATGCTGTCCAGATTCCTCGTGGGGTGTATGGAGGTGAGCGTTTTCCGTTTGAAAAGGCTGTTTCCGCCGTGTTTTTATCGGCGGGGCTACCGCCACGGAAAAGGTGGCCGATTGGTGTGTTGAGATAGGGTGGGCGGTACATTGACTCCCGCCTGTCTGTTGGCGGTGACCGCCGCGCATTTTGTTTGTCCCGCCGTGGCGGCCGGTGTGTTGATGTGGCGGTCTCTGTTGGCGGTTTCCGCCAGGGTCAGAATTCCATTTTTTTAACCGGCAGCCTATTGGCGGTTTAGCCGCAGGTTTAACACCGACCGCCAAGGTTGGAATGACCACCTATATGTTTTAGTTAAAAAATGCAACTTAGTGCTGAATTCAAACGCATCCCACTAGTCACGAAATAGTGACTTTAGAAAGTCACTATTTTTCTGCCTAAAAGCTCTGGTAGCCTTTTCAGAGTTAATCCCTCACTGTCTCCTGGAACCCTGTTGGCCCGCAGCAAGGAGGTGTGATTAGCTACCAGGAAAGGGGACAAAGGGCCTTGGGTGTGAGAAGGCATGCCCTGCTTGCCTGGGGGATGTGCCTCCCAACTGCACACACTTCAAAAGGACACACTGTGTCGCAGGCAGATGTAACTCACACCTAGACCTGCTCTTTTAAATTATTCAGGTAGTCAGGCGTACAACAATCCCAGATAGGAGAAAACATGTTTTTAAACTGGTTTGTTTGGGGAGTTCTCATTTAGCTTGGCACACCTCTAGGTTGTGCCCAGAGCTCTTTCTTGGAAGAGTGTTTTTGTCTAGAGAGTCACAGAGCAGTGCTCTATGGGATTGTTCAGAGCCAAGTACTCAGGAAGTGGTGTTAAAGTGTGTATGGTTGCCCTGGGAACTGTCTCCCTATTAGTCAGGGAGCTTCCTCCACCCACAAGCTTGTGCTACGTATAAATATGGCATCCCTAGAAAGCTTCTTCAGGACACATCTGGATCTTTAGAAGATAGAAGAAGGATTTCACCTGCTGTTGAGCTTGTGAAGCTGGACATAACCCTATTTCTACCCAGGACAGGGAAGCGTACTCCACCAGTTCAATAGTTTGACCTCCTGTGCCACAGAATCTGCAAGAAGCCTACTTTATCCAAGTGCCCAGCTGATCAGTTCCAACTTGATTTTATCTGGACCCTGCTGCTAGGTTTTGGTAGATTGAGTCCTTACCCCCAAGTGGTGCCCCCACTTCCCTTGGCTCTTCGCTAGTGTTAGGGTTTATTCCTCTGATTCTAAAACCTGTTTCACTGGACACTCAGAAATGTTTGTTCAGCGAACCAGAGGAGACTGGGACCGATGTTGAAGCCACAGCTGTTGGTATCAAATTGCCAGTTGCGGTCGACATACTGGTTTCCAAAGCTGAAAGAATTTTAACTTCCAAAACAATTTTAATGCAGAACATTGAGGCACTTCACTGAGGCTGACATGGAACAACATCCAACCCCTGATGAGCACTTCCTGAGTACAGCTTCTAGATTTGCCACTCAGACCTTTGAAACCAAATGCATGAAGTTCCCCTCGGAGCCAAGGCTCCACACTCTGGACCTGCACTTCACCAGGGTGCTGTCATCCAACCCTTCTTCCTAACCAGCCGAAGCACACCAGGGCTTTCACTAGGACAGATCTTGTCCATGTATCTGACTGGAAGTACATTTTCATCAGTGTTTATAACTTCGCTCTCACCTTCGATGTGATCAATCAAGACTTAAAACTTACAGGCACAAATATAGTGCATCCTCATTCTATCTTTGTGAATTGTACATGGTGAGAAAACTGTGGAAAAGTGATTTTAGGAAATGTGTCTTCCACAAAACGCTGTTATTCCTGTGTGAAACATGGGGTAAATATGTGAAATTGGTGCACATGCGGTGATGAAACAACTGGAATAATTTGGCACACTGATAATTAGGGGCATATTTATAAGCCCCTAGCACAACCTTGCATAACATTTGAGGCATTTATTTTGATGGAAATGTTGTGTTAAGGTGGCATTTCCCACAGGCCATATTTAGAAAGTGGTGCAATGCTTGCATCACGCCACTTTGTAAACCCTTGCACCACCCTTGGACTAGGTGTAATGTATGTAAAGGGGGCGTTCCTCTGTTAGGGTGGCCAAAAAAAATGGTGCAAGGAAATCTCAGAGCAGGTGTTAAAAGGGGGCATACCATTATTTAAAATTGGCCCCTATGTATTTTTGGCACTATTCCTGCAGAGTACATCATTTATGTCAAAGAAAGGATGCTATTGCCCCCACCTTGCGCCTTGGTGCACCCTATTTTAAATATGGCACACACATGCTGGAGGTAGGGAGGGGCTAAGGGGTGCAAGGAAAGTGGCACTGCACTAGGTGCAGTGCCACTTTTTTAAAATCTGCCCCTAAGCATTTGATTTTTTGCAGATCATGACTCGACTAGTATGTGAGGTCCTCAGGCTGTGTCGGAATTTGAGCATACTCACTTTATTGACATCAGAAATAATATAATTCAGGGGACTTTTGAAGATGTAGCAATAGTACAAGTTCACTCCTAAAATAAATATATGCTCCACCATAGTAAAACATTACATTTACACTGTACTCAGAGCTGTCTGTTTTACAATGTATAGCCTATTTAACAAGCAAGCCGTGTCCCTGATCCTTCCAACTGCCACCTGAACAGCAGTTCAAGGCCCTCCTCCACCCGCAGGCACCCGCCTGCACCTCATCCCTGGTGCTTAGCGGTAGGCTTCTCCGATTTCCGTGTAAGTGATCCTTGTGTGTTTTTGGTATTTTGTATTCCGTATGTGCCGTTTTATGTACTCTTGTATTCTGTCTATGCCTTTCTTTTCTACCTTCTTCTAATCCTCCTGCGATCCTCTCACTGTGCTTTTCTGCCCCCCTGTTTTGAGCTCTCACTTCGCTCTTTGTGTGTTTTTGATATTTTTGTATTACGTATGTGCCGCTTTATGTACGCTTGTATTTTGTTTATGCTTTTCTCTTCTGCCTTCTCCTACTCCTCCTGCATTCCTCTAACTGTGCTTTTTCTGCCCCCTCTGTTTTGAGCTCTGGCCTCGCTGTCTCTCTCCTGCCCGTTTTCACTCCTCTGGCTCTGGTCGGTCTCTGGCTCCCCTGCCGCTGCCTCCCTTGCGGCCCACCCCCACGCACACCCTTTGGCCCCTTTCCTCATCCCAGCTGCTCCACACTCCCACCCCACCCTCTTGATGGCGGCCGCAGGGCGCAGCTACGTGTGACTCCCTGACCTGGTTCTGGCCAGGAGTCTACTTGGCTCCACCAGCCAGCCCCCGTGCCCCCGATCCTTCCAACTGCCGCCTGGACAGAAGTTTGAGGCCCTCCTCCACCCGCAGGCACCTGCCTGTGCCTCATCCCTGGTGCCTAGCGGTAGGCTTCTCCGATTTCCGTGTAAGTGATCCTTGTGTGTTTTTGGTATTTTGGATTCCGTATATGCCGTTTTATGTACTCTTGTATTCTGTCTATGCCTTTCTTTTCTGCCTTCTTCTAATCCTCCTGCGATCCTCTCACTGTGCTTTTCTGCCCCCCTGTTTTGAGCTCTAACTTCGCTCTTTGTGTGTTTTTGATATTTTTGTATTACGTATGTGCCGCTTTATGTACGCTTGTATTTTGTTTATGCTTTTCTCTTCTGCCTTCTCCTACTCCTCCTGCATTCCTCTAACTGTGCTTTTTCTGCCCCCTCTGTTTTGAGCTCTGGCCTCGCTGTCTCTCTCCTGCCCGTTTTGACTCCTCTGGCTCTGGTCGGTCTCTGGCTCCCCTGCCGCTACCTCCCTTGCGGCCCACCCCCACGCACACCCTTTGGCCCCTTTCCTCATCCCAGCTGCTCCACACTCCCACCCCACCCTCTTGATGGCGGCCGCAGTGCGGAGCTACGTGTGACTCCCTGACCTGGTTCTGGCCAGGAGTCCACTTGGCTCCACCAGCCTGCCCCCGTGCCCCCGATCCTTCCAACTGCCGCCTGGACAGAAGTTTGAGGCCCTCCTCCACCCGCAGGCACCTGCCTGTGCCTCATCCCTGGTGCCTAGTGGTAGGCTTCTCTGATTTCTGTGTAAGTGATCCTTGTGTGTTTTAAGTATTTTTGGATTCCGTATATGCTGTTTTATGTACTCTTGTATTCTGTCTATGCCTTTCTCTTCTGCCTTCTTCTAATCCTCCTGCGATCTTCTCACTCCTCTTTTCTGCACCCTGCCCCCCCATTTTGAGCTCTCGCTTTGCTCTTGTGTGTTTTGGGTATTTTTATATTCCGTATATGCCGCTTTATGTACGCTTGTATTCTGTTTATGCCTTTCTCTTCTGCCTTCTCCTAATCCTCTTGTGTTCTTCTCACTGTGCTTATCTGCCCCCCTGCCCCCCACCATTTTGAGCTCTCCCCTTGCGCTTTCCCGCCTGTTTTCACTCCTCTGGCTCTGGCCGGTCGCCATCTCCCCTGCCGCTGCCTCCCCTGCAGCCCCGCCCCTGCGCACACCCATTGGCCCCCTCCCTTCTCCCAGCTGCTTCTCCTTCCTGCCCCACCCTCTTAATGGCACCCCCTGCGTGGAGCCCCATGTGACTCCCTGACCTGCTTCTGGCAAGGAGTCCACTTGGCTCCACCAGCCTGCCCCAGTGCCCCTGATCCTTCCAACTGCCGCCTGGACAACAGTTCGAGGCCTTCCTCCACCCACAGGCACTCGCCTGCGTCTCATCCCTGGTGCCTAGTGGTAGGCTTCTCCGATTTCCGTGTAAGTGATCCTTGTGTGTTTTTGGTATTTTCGTATTCCATATATGCTGTTTTATGCACTCTTGTATTCTGTCTATGCCTTTCTCTTCTGCCTTCTTCTAATCCTTCTGCGATCCTTTCACTGAACTTTTCTGCCCCCCTGTCCCTCATGTTTTGAGCTCTCACTTCGCTTTTGTGTGTTTCTCCTGCCCGTTTTCACTCCTCCGGCTCTGGCTGGTCTCCGTCTCCCCTGCCGCTGCCTCCCCTGCGGCCCCCGCCCCGCGCACACCCATTGGCCCCCTCCCTCATCCCAGCTGCTTAACCCTCCCACCACACCCTCTTAATGGTGACCGCTGCACGGCTGCGCGCAGCGGGTTTGCTGAGGCAAGCCCATCTGCACTCGTCCGCGCCCAGCTCCAGTCCCCCTGTTCCCCCTAACCAAGACCGCCAGACAACACTACTCCCCATTTACTCTCCACTCCGTCAACCCAGGACCACACATCGCCTGTACCCAATCCAGCCCCACACACACAAGGTCCCTTCACCTGCTACACCTGCCAATTCTCCTGCTCCACTTCCCACACCTCAAACACCCACACGCCCCACACCAACCCCAGTGCCCCCACACCAAACACAAAAACCTCAACGCACCAAACTCCCGCACAGCCCCCGCACCCACCAACCGGCCCCACCACAAAGCAGCCCACAACCTGAACACACCCCACGACAACACCACCACAACCCACAACAACACCATCACACAACACAATAACAATACCCCCCACAACCAACTCAACTGCTTGCTCCTAAACACCCGCTCCCTACACAAAGACACCATAGAACTCTGGGACCTCATCACATCACACTCAGCTGACATCGTCTTCCTCATGGAAACCTGGAATAACCACTCTTCTGAGCCCGAGATAGCCACAGCCACCCCTATGGGATACAAACTCCAACGTAAAGACCGCCTAAACAAGCCAGGAGGTGGCATTGCCATCCTGCACAAAGACACCTTTAAGGTCACCACCAACACTCACGACACCCGCAACAGCGCAGAACATATGCACTTCCTAATCCACATAAACAACACCACCCTCAGAGGTATACTCATTTACAGACCCCCAGGGCCACGCCCCCCCTTCTGTGACACCATCGCTGACAACTTCAGCACACACGCCCTCACCTCCACAGACTACATCCTCCTCGGTGATTTCAACTTTCACTTGGAGAACCTTCAAGACCACAACTCCTCTTTTCTCCTAGACAACCTTACCAACCTTGGACTCAAACAACTGGTCACAGCACCCACCCACTCAGCAGGACACACAATTGACGCAATCTTCACCTCGAGCCAACACATAACCTACACCCACACCACTGAACTCCACTGGACCGACCACCACTGCGTCCACTTCTTTTTTTCCAAACCCCACACACACCACCACCAACACACCACGCCCTACCGCATGTGGGACAAGATCCCCACAGAACGCCTGAACTCCCAACTGGCACAGAACCCCCCCCACACCAACGACCCCAACACTGCGGCCCACAACCTCACAAAATGGATCACTACCTGTGCAAACTCACTCGCCCCCTCAGAAAAAACATCACCACCCACAACATTAAGAACGCCCCATGGTTCACCACTGAACTCCAAGACTCCAAGCGCAAATGCCGCAAAGCGGAGAAAGCCTGGTGACAAGAACCCTCAACCACCAACTTCTCCACCCTCAAAACCTCCATTCGCAATCACCACCAAATTATACGCACCTCCAAAAGAGCACACTACAAGGAACGCATTTACAACAACTCACAAAACAGCAAAGAACTCTTTACCATCATCAAAGAGCTCTCCAAACCCAATGCCAGCCACATAGACCCCACACACACACAACCCCTCTGCGACTCCCTCTCAAACCACTATCACTGCAAAATCCTGGACCCACACACCAAGTTTCATACCACACACACCTACCACATATACGCCCCACCCGTCCAACACAGAACCCCCAACCTACTTATCACCTGGACCCCAACCACCGATGAAGAAACTAAAAAAACAATGAATTCCATCCACTCTGGATACCCCTCCGACCCCTGCCCCCATCGCATTTACAACAAAGCCAGCCCGACCATTGCCCCCAAGCTTCGTGACATAATCAACACCTCATTCGACACCACCACCTTCCCAGACCTCTGGAAGCATGCAGAGATCATCGCACTCCTAAAAAAGACCAAAGCCAACCCAGACGACCTCTCCAACTACCGCCTCATCTCTCTCCTCCCTTTCCTAACCAAGTTCACTGAGAAACTAGTTAACGCCCGCCTATCCCACTTCCTTGAGGAAAGCAACATACTCAACCCTTCCCAATCTGGGTTCCGCAAGAACCACAGCACGGACCTCCCTCATCGCATGTATTGATGACATCAGAACCAGAGTCGACAAGGGCGAGACCGTCGCACTCATCCTCCTGGACCTCTCCGCGGCCTTTGACACTGTCTGCCACCACACACTCTGCACACGCCTCCACAACACAGGCATTTGACACAAAGCCCTAGACTGGCTCACCTCCTTCCTCACCCATAGAACCCAAAAAGTCTGCCTCCCACCCTTCCACTCCACTGCCACCAAAATCATCTGCAGAGTCCCCCAAGGGTCTTCCCTCAGCCCCACACTCTTCAACATTTACATGACCCCACTCGCCAACATCCTCCGACCACATCGAATCAACATCCTCTCCTACGCAGATGACACCCAGCTCATCATCTCCCTCACCCGCAACCCCACTACCGCCAAAACCAACCTCCATGCTGCACTCCTTGACACCGCCACCTGGATGACAACAAATCACCTCAAGCTCAACTCCAACAAAACCAAAATAATCATCTTCGGCTCCAACAAAACCATATGGGACGACTCCTGGTGGAGGCCCCTAGGCCCCGCATCTACCCCCGCAAACCATGCACGCAACCTCGGCATCATCCTGGACCCCTCCCTCTCCATGACCCAACAAATCAATGCCGTCCCCGTCCTCCTGTTTCAACACACTCCGCACACTGAAAAAAACCTTCCAATAGATTCCCACAGAGACCAGAAAGACTGTCACCCACACACTCATCAGCAACAGGCTAGACTACGGTAACGCCCTCTACGAGTACACCACACTCAAACTCCAGAGAATCCAGAACACAGCTGCACGCCTCATCCTGGACCTCCCTCGCCACGAACACATCTCACCACACCTCAAATCCCTTCACTGGCTCCCCATAGACAAGAGGATTACCTTCAAAATCCTCATCCATGCACACAAATCCCTCCACAACACTGGCCCAACCTACCTCAACGAAAGAGTGAACTTCCACACTCCCACCCGCCACCTCCGATCTGCCGACCTCGCACTCGCCACAGTCCCCCGCATCCAACGCATCACCACATGAGGTAGGTCTTTCTCCTGGAACTCCCTCCCCACCAACCTCCGAAAGACCCAAGACCTCCTGCTTTTCAGAAAAAACCTCAGAACATGGCTGTTCAAACAGTGATCTTCCTTCATCTGCCCCCCCCCCTCACCCCTCCAGTGCCTTGAGACCCTCACGGGTGAGTAGCACGCTCTATACATTTTTTGATTTGATTTGATTTTACAAGGAGTTCTTCAAAGATGAATACCTGAAGGCTGTCTCTTTGTGACTATAGGTGCATTTTCAATATGATGATGGGCACCTATTTAAACTTGCAGCTTATGGACCAACATGTAATTTAAGCAAAGCCCTTGCACCATGACCTACCATCCACAAATGTAGGAGTAAGTACAAGCATGCCACTGAGTCACTGGATCTGCAACATGAGATAGACAATGCTGACATTGACTGACAACAGTAGTGGTGAGGGAACAGACATGTCAGATTCAATCAGGTAACACAGGAGAGCACATGGAGAAATGAATGGGCCTAGAGTCATTTAATGTGGAATGAATGAAGAAAAAAGAAAGGTGAACAGAGGCAAGACAGAGTACTTGATACAGTATTTTCAATTTATCCCGACCTGTTCCACAGTGCTCAGATCTATGGCCCATCTCGGTTGCATTGTGACTCTTGCACTTTTAGCAGAGGATGAGAAAAGTAGAATGTATTGTGAAAGTGGAGCTGTAAATTGTGATATTCAATGTCTACAAGTACTATATACAGTGGTGTGAGATCACAATTATTCACAATATAGATTGAACATGGTAGCACAGATCAGATGGAAATTGGCCTGACTGTCAAATATATAAAGGAAGGAGTCATGGAGAATGAATATATGGCCGTCCATGCTATGAAACACAGTGTAAACTTGCAGTGTGCTATATATGCCCAGGCACATGTCAGTAATTCTACCTAATTGCCTGACAATGTGTTACCATAAACACTAGGGATTGTCCAACATCGATGTGAGATAGAGAGTTCAAGCTCCATTGGGTGTGTAAGGTTGTAGAAAGATGTATTACCACATCAGTTTTATCAGTGATTTGGCAGGTACAAATACGTTTTTCTTAGTGTACTAACAGATTATGAAATTCTCAAAAGGAAAGAGATGATGGTGCCCTTGGCAGACATTCACTTCAAATCGCACATCCCTGGACAATGGCATGAGCAATGCCCTTACTATAATGACACATAAAAAACTGCACACTGCATGTAAAACAAGCCTTATATATACTCATGCAGTGCAGTCTCATAGAACTTCAACGGAACAAGTACATCCACATGATTCCAGGACCTGTGGCTAAGGGAGTCCTAGCTCTAACAATTTTGGAACCATCTTTCTTCCAGTAACCCCCCTCTGCTACCAAAATCTGTTGGAGCGTTTTACCATTAAAAGGGTTGATTGTACAGATCAGGGTTATGTGTGAGCCTCAAAAGATGAGAGCTATAGGCAAAAAATTACAAGGAAACTCAGAGACCCAAAACGCAACATTCCAGACATGGAATCCATAATGGAAAATCCACACAGGACAAGGTTCAAATACAAACCATGAAGGTTTATTAAACAATAGAAAATAATTGCAGAAAGCAAACATGAGTTGAAATCAAAATACTCAAAATGTAGTCAAAAATTATTTAGCATAGACATTGATTCTAGTTAATAGCCAGAACTTAATAGATTATAGCAAAGAATAAATCACATGCATTTAGCCGTAGGAATGTGCTGACTCTAATGGTGGGAAAGAAAAGTAGTGATTCAGTAAAAAAAAACTGATGTGGATTCTGTTTCTAAATAGGACAATGAATAGACCTTACTCACTTCCCAAAAACAACAGCTTGTATAGCATTTAAAGAGCAGAGAATGAGGCCCTAAGCATGGTGTAAAATGGCACATTGGGCTGTACTCCTAATGTTATATTATTAAAAAGCCAATCATCATTCAGACATTTAATTACATAAAATATGATTTCTCTAGAAACCCACCCAAAAGTAGTAAAAAGGGCATTCTACCTACATAGTGGAAATGACAATGCAGTACTAAGCAAGGGTGCTTGAAAATGTAAAGAATACACATTTCTGCTGGCAAAAACATCAACTCTCAATCCTGGAACATTATATGCATGCTCTTCCACCAGCAAGCAGGTGCTGGTAAAGCGTTGAAACAGAAACATCTCCACAGAACTAATTTATGAGGAAAGGGAAGACACTTTATAAATAAAGACATGAATGCAGTGCACAGTGTAACTTCTAAAAATCATGTTTTTTGTGCAGTTAGGGTAAGGCCCAATAAATTAGCTTTGCTGCCAACATATGCTTGAACACACAAATTTATTTGATCAAATTTTGCACAATCAGCATCTCACATCACCCTTTGTTCGTAGTGAAATTCTTTGCGTAAATTCAAAGGGCACACACAAATCCATTGACAGGTAGATTGGCATGTTTTAAGGTTTTAAGATGTGAGTAAAGCTTAATTGTTCTCACCATCCTCTGAAGAACAATACCCTCTAATACTAGTTAAGAAATTCATAGTTTTGGGTATCTTATATTTAGGGAGTTTATACCCGGCGCTGGTTAAATACGAGTACCGATGAAAACTCGATAACTGACAGTGTGTATACAGATAGGGAGAAATACTCGCTGATCAAAGGTCAGGTAGGGGAATATTTTTAACGGGCGATATGAAGGTCCTGATGAAGGCCGATTGACCCAAAGGGGCAGTGAAAAAATGGCCGAAACATGTCGACTTATTAACAGAAACTGGGTTGAACAGGTTATTATATCCTGAAATCACCACCAGTGGTTACTTTTTAATCCTGCCCAGGCAGCACCATAATAAAATTCTGAGAGTGATTGTCCTGAGACAGTCTTATGATTCTGTTGTTAGTCCCTGGCTCCCATTTTTATGTTGTTTGTGTGTTGTGTGCCTTTCATGTTCCCACACTCTTTCTACTCCACTCCAACTTGGGATTTTGTAGGAGTGTGATAGCAGTAGCCCGATGATGAAGCATGCCACAACTTGTGGGTGAGGGCAGGTTTTTCATACAGGTGATTACCCTTTTGGTGGTATTTCACACTGGTAATTTCCTGTAGTGTTAGCGATTTAAAAGTAATTGCCAAGCCTTAAACTCCCCTTTTTCTACATATAAGTCACCCCTAAGGTAGGCCCTAGGTAACCAATAGAGCTGGGTGCTATGTAGCTAAAAGGCAGGACATATACCTATGCAGTTTATATGTCCTGGTAGTGTGAAACCCCTAAATTTGTTTTTATACTGCTGTGAGGCCTGCTTCTTTCAGAGGATAGCATTAGGGCTACCCTCTTATATGGTTTGAGTAGAAGATTCTGATCTGAAAGGAGTAGCCAGGTCATATACAGTATGGCCAGAATGGTAATAGAAAATCCTGCTTATTGGTGAAGTTGGATGGAATATTGCTATTCTAGAAACACCACTTTTAGAAAGTGACCATTTCTCTACACTCAAATCATTCTGTGCCTTCCAATCCACGTCTGGCTAGGTTTAGTTGACAGCTACCTTGTGCTTTCACTCAGAAAACCCCAAACACAGGATGCTCAGTCACAGTTGCACATCTGTATACTGAATGGTCTTCCGTGGCTGAGAGGGTGGAGGGCCCGACACTTACATGTCAAAGGACAGTAGCCTGTCCTCACACAAAGGACTGCCACCCCCTCTACTGGGACCCTGGCAGACAGGATGGAACTGAAAGTGGACCTTGTGCACTTCTAAGCCACTCTTTGAAGACTCCCTCACTTCAAAGGCACATTTGGGTGTTTGAGCAGTGTCTCTGACCCTACCAACTCAAACACTTCTACTTCACAAGTCACTTCTGAAGTCAGACACTTCTGGACAAGACACTTCCTGGAGAAGAAAACCTGAACCAGAACCTGCAACCTGCCAAGAAGAACTGCCTGGCTGCCCAAAAGACTCACCTGACTGCTTTTCTGCAAAGGACTGCTACCCTGCTGTTGCCCTGCTGCCTTGCTGCTCTCTGGCTGTGTTGAGAAGTGCTCTCCAAGGACTTGGATAGAGCTTGCCTCCTGTTCCCTGAAGTCTCAGGACCAAAAAGACTTCATCTCTGCAAAGAGCGGCAAAACATCGATGCAGAGCCTGCAAGAAAAACGATGCACAGCCTGCATCGTGGATAAAAAAATCACTGCACGCCGAACTGGAACAATGCAGCCTGACTTGGCAAGGAGAATATTGACGCAGCGCCAGCGTTGCGACTGGAAATTCGATGCATGGCCCACTGGATCGATGCAAAGCCAAGCCGGAACGGCGCAGCTCGATTTCCTGAGAGGAGTCAACCCAGCGCCTGCTGTGTGGTAGAAATTTCCACGCATTGCCATCTGGATCAACACATCCCCTGTGACTTTGTCCTGCAAGTGCCAGATTTCAATGCATCATCCCTGGGGTGTCCAAAAACCCAGCAACCCAAAGAGGATCCAACTCTGCACGACGGAAATCAAAGCAAAGCCTTACCTGCATGAAAAATCAACAACGCATCGTCTGTGTGTGCCGGAAAAATCGACACAGACCTCCCTGTTTTCCACACATCTCCTCCTCTGCGGTCCCTTGTGGAGAATTTGAATGCAAACCAGGTATTCGTGTTTGCAAGAGTCATTTGTTGCTTTTTAAAAGACTAAAGACACTTTATATCATTTTACAGTGATATTTCAATGAATACTTAGCACATCTTGATCATTTTTTACCTGCATCTTATCAGATAAATATTATATATTTTTCTAAATACTGTGTGGTGTATTTTTGTGGTGTTCTACTGGGTTATTGCATGATTTATTGCACAAATACTTTAAACATTGCCTTCTAAGTTAAGCCTGACTGCTCAGTGCAAGCTACCAGAGGGCAGGCACAGGATAATTTGGATTGTTTGTGACTTTCCGTGACTAGAGAGAGGGTCCTTGCTTCAACAAGAGGTAATCTGACTGACAACCAAAGACCCCATTTCTAACAATTTCAGAATATTGTCTCACATGAAATTCATGGCAGCTATTCAACTTTGGGTGAAATGAATTTGTATGTCTCTTTTAGGCATGAATACATTTTGTGTGAAAAAAAGTACAAAATCGCACGTCATAAACAACAGCTGCTGGTGTTTTGTTTGTCCTTGTTCTTCCCATCCTCTTCCGATAGTAGAGGATGGCCATCTGTTATCAATAGGTAGTAGAAACAATGGCAGTGGGAGGACATTTGATTCCAAAATAGTGACTAATTCCCATGTATAATGAAATGTGATCTGAATATGCTTCACAATTGTCAATGGCACAATGGTGTTAACACTTGCAGCTCAGTCTCTTTCACACGTTCCTCATCAGATGAAGAGGTTGCACATTCTGCTATGACATCCCTTGATCCTCCCTAATTGTTTTGCTGCTTGCTGCTGTATAATTATTTCTGTTGTAACCATCTGAGATGAACAGCTTGAGTTGACAGTAACAGGTGGAGGCGGTGCATAGTGCACTAGCTTCAGTGAAGGCGAAGCTGATAGACACGCACACAGGTCTGTGTGTTCACAATCATGAACTGCAGGGGCAGCTAATCTAGTCAAAAGAATGTTTCTACAAGGCCCTAGGCATGCTGCACCACTGGAGCATCATTTTTTTTTTAGATGCTCCAGTGGAGCAGTAGGCCAGCCCATATTTACAAGGCCACTCAAAGCCACCTTGTATTGCTTTTCATACCCTTGTAAATATGTCCCCCTTGCACTCATTACTGCATGATAGGGGTTTTCTATGGGTGTTGCTGTGAGTGTTCCCACCCAATACCCATGGAATCTGATGCATTCCCAGATTTACAAGGCTGGGAATGCATCCGATTCCTTTGTAACCTCATAGGTGGCGTGAAAGTGGTGCAACAGGGTGAAATAACTTTATTTCTCACTGTTTCTTCCTCTTTCTAAGTGTGCTGCATTCTGAAGCACACCTACAAAGAGGAAAATGCCATTACTGATTGTTTATGTGCAGGAAGGGCTGCCTTCCTGCACATAAATAATCATCCCTTCAACACAGGCAACCTTGCACCATGGTGCAAGCGTGCCTGCATTGGCACTATGCAGCAGTTTGTGCACCAGTGCAGAGAAAAGTGCAGTGATACGTCAGTATTCTGTAAATAAGATGTATTTGTGCACTTTCAAAATGATGCAGTGCGGCTTGCAGCGCCACACTGCATCATTTTATTGTAAATTACGCCCTTCGAGTTTGTTATTGATAGTTTAAAGCGCCATAAATGAGCAGTAAAATTAACACTCAGCAAGCAGGATGGTGAAATAAAGTTATATGTTAAGTAATTGCTGAAAAGATTTAATACATTGTAAAGTTACCTGAAAGATCAAGGTTGCTTGTTAAGCAGAATAATGTATGTGTTGAAAAAATGAAAAGATGCGAGTGATTTAAATGCCCTGTGCTTTTTCTCCTGCGCTGTGTTGATCAAAATATGTGTCTTGGGAGTAAATAGATTTCCATTTTTAAAAATGTTTTTATTTGCCACTTGTACTTAATGTATTGATAGGTGATTTACGATTGTGCCACGTTGCAATGACAGAGTGCAGCTGTACACGATTGCACTAGCTAGTGTAAAATTGACATTTTGGGTGCACGAACCTAGCTTGAGCGCTCGTTTTCAAATAGATTTGCACAAATTAAACGGTAGAAATGTAGTTGAAAAATTGCACTGAAGCGACCCAACATTTTGAGTGAAATGCACATAGTTTGACAAGAACTTTGCAGCTTGTTTTTCATTGAACAAAGCACTTGCTGAAATAGGAAGTTCAGATCATGTCATTGCACATTGTATGTTAACTCTCATATGTAACACATTTAGAAATGTTTTTTGTAGTTTTGGCACAGGCTTTCATTTGGCGCCCTGCCTATGTAGGCCCTGTGAAAGAAAAAATATGACTGCAATAGTAGCTGGAAAAGGTTTAAGATTAATAGGCGTGTAATTAGTCTTTCATATTCCCTTTGTCAACATGTTGGGGATCTGCTTATTAAACAAGCTAATCAATTCTCCTTGCTGTAGCCTTCCAATTATAAGGGAGATTGCATTTATTATTGCTCCACTCCAATAACATCAAAGTGTATGACATAAATGGCAATGCAACATAACCTTGACATTAAAACATTAACAAGCTCTCCATGAACCGAGACAGAAATTAAAGTCCGTCATGCTCATGATAGAAGCAAAGCATGGCACTGCATACCGCCTATTTTGACATTAGCTAGCTGCTGAAATGTTCCAGAAAATGTATCTGCACGATAATGGTATAATGATCCTCTCATTCATAATATTCAGTCTATTAAAGCCAACTTTTCTTGCGAAATAGTGTCAACGGTCCTAACACACATCCCTTTATAGGGTCCACACAGTGACACTACAGAGCCAGGGACAGTCTGTCAGAAGGAATGCTTCGACCTTTCACTGACTATTGGAGGCTTTTAAAATTACTTTATGTGCATCAAACTGAACCCCAGTTTTTCTAAACCGTAATGCAAGACTGTGGAGCTTGCTGTGTTGTGTTCTGTGGAAGAGAGGGAGCAGAAATATGAGATATTTAGTAGGAAGCATGCTGCTCTCTCTTTGTGCTGGATCACTTGTGGCAGCCTAGTTACAATGCAGGCTAGCTCCAATGCAGGCACCCTGGTACCACGACACATAGGTACCCGTGCTGCAGTCAGAATAGTTTTTGTTCAGGATGGTATACCATTATGAAGAAAAACAATGGAGGCTTAGTTCCCTTTGGGTGTGTGCTGCAAATTCAGCACACATGCCAAGAGAAGGTAATGAGGAGAACTAAAGCTATTTCTCCTCAATAGACCAGCCTTGGGTAGGTGCACCATTGTGGTGTACACAGGTCTGCAGACATTAATAAATCTGGTTTTGTATCAAAATACATAGATGAATGCATGGCAGAGCCCATGCTGCTCAAAATACATTTTGTTTTGTGGTCACTCAAAAAAAGTGGTGGACCGACAGCACAACATCTTAGTAAATGTGAGCATGAACTTATAAGTGTACACTTGGGTAAGAAATAGCATAGAAGGTCAGCTCAGTTGTACAAATTACCTTGTAGTCACTCCCATTGTAAGGGGTGTGCAAAATTGAGTATTTATTTTTACATATTGTGAAATCTCATGACAATCTCATGATAATGTCATGCTTTCAGGGTGTGATTTGTGAGTATCAATTGTGATTTATTTAAGTGAGTATGTACTTTGCATAAAAATAAGTCTTATGAGAAACCAAAGAGAGATCAATTAGAACAGAAAATGTTATTGTGGTAATTTTTTATGAATTCAAGTAGCACAAAATTCAACTGCTCGGTGTCATACTCACTGTTGTGGTATTTATTACTCATATTGAAACAGTGTGAAGGATTCACCTCATACACTCTATATATATATATATATATATATATATATATAAAGAATAAAGGTAAAAAACTCAATAGCTAAACAAAGCTAACCAAGGTGCTGTGGCTGTGCATACAACTAACACAATTTTGATGTCTACAACATTCTATTGCATCCATCCTCCTCAAGATGCATACAACCTCCAGCAGTAGAGTGTACAATTTTGGACTAACCACCACCATTTCTAGAGACTCCTGGAAACCCAACAATTGTCTGGAAAAATTGGTTTGATGCTTTCGAAATGTACCTGGGAGCAATAGGTGCATCTCAATTCCGTCCAGAAAGGAAAACAAAAATACTCTTACATTCCTTGGGTTTTGAAGGGAGGTCCCTTTCAAACATCTGCCACCTCTGGTGTTAAATGAAGAGGAAGAAGTTGATGAATATGTTGAAATGGTTAAAAAACTGGAACTAGAGTTTGATGTTCAAACTAGATTGGTGGTGATCAGACACAAGTTTTTCGAAAGAGAGCAAAATTCTGGTGAGGATGTTGATAAGTTTATATCAACCCTCAGAAAACTTGCAGCTGATTGTCAATTTGAGACATTTAGGTGGTCATTATAACCCTGGTGGATGGTGTTAAAGCGGCGGTAAGACTGCCAACAGGCCGGCGGTAAAAAAATTGGAATTACGACCGTGGCGGAAAACGCCAACAAAGACAGCCATATTAACACTCCGACCGCCACGGCGTTACAGACAAACAGCTTGGCGGTCACCACCAACAGACAGGCGGAAGACAAAGTACTGCCCACAGTATCACAACCTACCAATCCACCACCTTTTCCAGGGCTGATTCACCGCGGACAAAAACACGGCGGAAACAGGATCTCGAAGGGAAAACGCTCACCTCTACACACCTCACGAGGAATCTGGACGCCATGGAACCAGAGCTGCACATTCTGCCAGCCCTAATCTTCTTGCTCCTCTACCAGGAGCACGAATGCCGGCAGCGAAGACAACGGTGAGTACTACACCTACGACACAGGGGAGGGGGGAGGGAAAAAACAGGGACACACACACGCAACACCCCCATCCCCACCCTCACACACGACAACACACACACAAATACAGCATGATACATTACTGTTACACTCCCAACCCCCCCGGAAGAATGTAAAGACAAAAGGAAATTAGTGTAACCATTGTAATATATCAAAATCAAGTACTCAAAAATATATATTTACACCATAAACAAAACATACACCAAGCTTAGTAGTCCAGGTAGTGCTCCAATGAAGTCCGTGGAACACTGGGGCCACACGGTATGGGCGACGCCCACACAAGATCCCCGACCATGACAGAGAGAACACTGCAGGGGCATCAGTGAGCAAGAAAACAGGCACCTCAGGGGGAGGGAAAGGGGTGGCACCTCAGCTGGTTGAGTGCAAGACCGCCAACAGGCCAGCTGTAAAAAAATTGGAATTACGACCGTGGCGGAAACCGCCAACAAAGACAGCCACTTTAACACTCCGACCGCTACAGCGGTACAGACAAACAGCTTGGCGGTCACCGCCAACAGACAGGTGGAAGACAAAGTACCGCCCTCAGTATCTCAACCTACCAATCCGTCACCTTTTCCGGGGCGGTTTCACTGCAGACAAAAACACAGCAGAAACAGGATCTCGAAGGGAAAACACTCACCTCTACACACCCCACGAGGAATCCGGACACCATGGAACCAGAGCTGCACATCCTGCCAGCCCTTATCTTCTTGCTCCTCTACCAGGAGCACGAAAGCCGATAGCAAAGACAACAGTGAGTACTGCACCTACGACACAGGGGAGGGAA
The DNA here is from genome assembly GCF_031143425.1 of Pleurodeles waltl. Classification (NCBI taxonomy): domain Eukaryota; kingdom Metazoa; phylum Chordata; class Amphibia; order Caudata; family Salamandridae; genus Pleurodeles; species Pleurodeles waltl. The sequence goes on from NC_090446.1 coordinate 827,792,342, forward strand.
AAAATAGAGACACACACATGCAACACGCAACACCCCCATCCCCACCCTCACCCACAACAACACACACACAAATACAGCATGATACATTACTGTTACACCCCCCAACACCCCCGGAAGAATGCAAAGACAAAAGGAAATGAGTGAAACCATTGTAATATATTAAAATCAAGTACGCAAAAAGATATATTTACACCATAAACAAAACATACACCAAGCTCAGTAGTCCAGGTAGTGCTCCAATGAAGTCCGTGGAAAACTGGGCCCACACGGTATGGGCGAGTCCCACACAAGATCCCCGACCATGACAGAAAGAACACTGCAGGGGCATCAGAGAGAAAGAAAGCAGTCACCTCAGGGGGAGAGAAAGGGGGGGGCACCACAGCCCGTTGAGTGCACAATGCCAAATCCACGAGTCTCTCCAGTGGGTGGGTTGCCCACTGTTCCATCCTGGGGAGTGCAAAGCCACAGTCTCTCAAGTCTCTCAAGTGGGTGGGATGGCCACTGTTCCATCCTGGGGAGTGCAAAGCCACAGTCTCTCAAGTCTCTCCAGTGGGTGGGTTGCCCACTGTTCCATCCTGGGGAGTGCAAAGCCACAGTCTCTCAAGTCTCTCAAGTGGGTGGGATGGCCACTGTTCCATCCTGGGGAGTGCAAAGCCACAGTCTCTCAAGTCTCTCCAGCGGGTGGGTTGACCACTGTTCAATCCTGAGGAGTGCAAAGCCACAGTCTCTCAAGTCTATACAGTGGGTGGGTTGCCCACTGTTCCATCCTGGGGAGTGTAAAGCCAAAGTCTCTCAAGTCTACACAGGGGGTGGGTTGCCCACTGTTCCATCCTGGGGAGTGCAAAGCCACAGTCTCTCAAGTCTATGCAGTGGGTGGGTTGCCCACTGTTCCATCCTGGTGAGTGCAAAGCCACAGTCTCTCAAGTCTATACAGTGGGTGGGTTGCCCACTGTTCAATCCTGGGGAGTGCAAAGCCACAGTCTCTCAAGTGGATAACAGTCTCCACTGGTTCTGGAGGGGGCATGGTGCCCAGAGTGCTTCATCCTGCTAAGGACATAGGTAGTGGATGACAGTCTTCACTGGTTCTGGAGGAGGCATGGTGCCCAGAGTGCTTCATCCTGCTAAGGACAGAGGTAGTGGATGACAGGCTTGTGCTGGCGGCACTCTCTGTCCCAGCGGGGCTTGTGCTGGCAGTGGCCTCCTGGGCAGCGGGAATGATGCCGGTATTCTCCACTGTGCTGCTCTTCCCAGACTTGCCAGGTTTCTTGTTGCCCTTCCCCACCTTGAAAGGTGTCGCAGCTGACTCCACACTCCCACCGGGACCCCTGGGAGCGGCTTTGGGGGCTGGAGTCTTCCCCCTCTCCCGCCGGGCACTGGCCAACTTTTGATGCTTGACAGGTGGGGGACTGTCCGTGCTGTGGCTCCGTGCCACAATGGCTGCCCTGGTGGCCGGTGCACTCCAGATTCCGGTGACTACAGGCACCACTGGTCCCGGAGATTATGTGGCTGAGGTGCTAGGTTGGGACCTGGAGAGTCAGGCCCTAGGAGTCGGACGGGGTGAGGGAGGTGTGGGAAAGAGGTTAAGGTTGGACAGGAAAAGTTTTTCGGAGACACTGGGACGGGTAGCTGGAGGGGCTTTGGGAGTGGAGGAAGAGGTTGTGGTTGTAGGAGATGTTCGTTTGGTATAATTGGGAGAAGGTGCATGCGCTGGAGGCTGTCGTGAGGTGGATGGCTGTTGGGTGGCTGTGTGCCTGCATTTGTGTATCTTGGGAGGTGGCGTCACAGACACACTGGGAGAGGACACAGGGGACGTGTGAATGGTAGTGGGGGGGTGACTGCACGTGAGCGGGGTGTGGTGGTGTGTGTGCTGGTGATGGCAGTAGTGGCTGTAGATGTAGTGCATGCAGGTGTGACTGAAGACGAGACTGGGAGGAAGGAGGGAGACGAGGAGGAGGGGGACACAGTGGAGGCAGTGGATGTTGGTGTGTCTGCATGTGTGTGATGTTTGCGTTAGTGCCTGTGAGATGTGTGGTGCTTATGTTTGCCTGAGCTTTCCTTGTGTGTTGACGTGTGTGCATGCTGGTCTGAAGGTGTGCTTGGGATAAGCTGGGGTACAGGGAATTGGGTCTGGGTGGAGGACGTTGGAGGAGGGAGGCTAGAAACGGGGACAATGGCTGCCATCAGTGCTGAGACCAGAGTCTGAAAAGCTCGCTGAAGGGCCGCCTGACCAGAATGAATGCCCACCAGGAATGCATTGGTTTGTTGCAACTGCCTTTCTACACCCTGGATGGCATTCAAAATGGTAGACTGCCCAACAGTGAGGGACCTGAGGAGGTCAATGGCCTCCTCACTGAGGGCAGCAGGGGTGACTGGGGCAGGGCAAGAGGTGCCTGGGGCGAAGGTGATGCACACCCTCCTGGGTGAGCAGGCACGGGGCAAAGGCTGAGGGGCTGCTGGGAGGGCGGTGCTGGTGGGGGGGTGGTGGCTGTACCTGTAGATGCGGGGGGCACAGATGTGCCTGCCACCACAAGGGAGCTCCCATCAGAGGACGAGTCCGTGTCGCTGGTGTCAGCTGCTGTCCCCGCCATGGAGCTCCCCTCATCCTCCGTCCCACTGGTGAACTCCGAGTCCATAGTGTGGCCCTCCAGGGCCATGTGGGATGCAGCTCCCTTGTGCTCCGGTGCCACTGCTCCTCCGCCTGATGATGCTAATGCACGCGAGAACAGGAAGACCACAAAAAGAGGTGGGAACGACAGAAGAAAGACATGTTGAGTGCATGCATTACCGCTACCATTTGGCGGACACGACAGACACAGAAGCCCCCTGCACTACGCCGCGCTCTTGGGCTCCACTGTTCAATCCCTGGGAAATGGCCTACAAGGCTATGGACGACATCGGCACACATGGATGACAAAGGGGCATGACTTGGCACTCTACAGAGGTTGTGTGGGGTGCCACATGGCCTGCCTCACGGATGGACCTTGCCTACTAAACTCGCCCTGGCCTAGGGAAACCCACAGCCCACCTCCCTCCAATGCGCGCTAAATCAGCAGGATGAGAGTGTACTCACCCCCTTGTGGCTGCTGTGATGCCCTCAAGCGCCCATCCAATTCCGGGTACGCCACCGCCAGGATCCTGAACATCAAGGGGGTCATGGTGCGACGGGCACCCCTCCCACATTGGGAGGCCATCCCCAGCTGAGCCTCCGCCATCTTCTTGCTCCAGCGGCGAATGTCCTCCCATCTTTTCTGGCAGTGGGTGCTCCGTCTGTGGTAGACCCCCAGGGCCAAGACGTCCTTGGCGATGGCACGTCAAATATATTTTTTCTGGTGGGCGCTGTCCTACATGAATTGTACAGAGGAAAGAGAAACTTTATTACCAACTGCACCGTCACAGTCATTGGCCCACATCCCAACCCAAGCCATGTGGCACATGCATTCATCGTCGTTTCATGCACGCCTCAATCTCCCCCCCCCAAACTTTCATCCACACCACTCCCAGTGTATTTACTGGTTTGTCTGGAAGACCATAGAGTAGCGTGTACTGGGGGAGGACCCCATCCACGAGTTTCTCCCACTCCTCCGATGTGAAGGCAGGGGCCCTTTCCCCAGACACTCAAGCCATTATCTCTTCCAGACCGAGGTCACAGCAGCACTTGCAGAGTAAGTTCTCTCCTGTCGAAGATCAGGTATCGAGTGATTGAACAGATAGAAAATGGCAGTCACGTCTGCGGCGGTGCATACCGTCACCGCCGGCGTACATCGTCATTGGCTCCTGGGACCCATAGGGTCTAATGTTAACCAATGCAGCATTGCGCTGCGGTCTTCGACTGCCTACCACGACTGTGTACAACGCCAGCGCAGTTACCTCACATCCCATTGTCCCACTTTAGAGGTCAGGGAGCCGCCATTTCAGGGGCCCACATGGCTTAATTTTTAACTGTGTCACACATACCTAGGCCTAGACTCAACACACAAACAGGCCACTTTTCGTATTAGGATCCTTGTTCTGTGTAAGCTGTGGGTACGTACCTCTGAGTTGGTTGACTCTGTGCTCACTTTTGTCCTTCATAGGCACCGTCCACTGGGACATGTGAGGAGATGGCGGCATCCTCCTGTGTACAGACCACTGGTGGACCTGTCGACAATGGGGGAAAGACATGTGATCATCACCTACAGGCTTGACTGTGCCACAATCCAGGAACTGTGTGCCCAGTTGCAGCCAGACCTGATGTCAGCTATCCGCCATCCCACAGGAATCCCCCCTCAAGTGCAGGTGCTGTCAGTACTCCATTTCCTTGCAAGTGGGTCATTTCAAACAACAGTGGCCATAGCATCAGGGATGTCCCAGCCTATGTTTTCCAAAGTGTTGTGCAGAGTGTTGTCTGCCCTGCTGAAACACATGCAGAGCTACATCGTTTTCCCTCAGGTGGAGGATTTGCCTACATTGAAAGGAGACATTCTATGCCCTGGGACATATCCCCAACATCATAGGTGCCATTGATGGGACACATGTGGCTTTGGCCCCCCCGCAGAAGTGAACAGGTGTACAGAAACCGGAAGAGTTATCATACCATGAATGTGCAGATGGTGTGCTTGGCCGACCAGTACATCTCCCATGTGAATGCCAAATTCCCTCGCTCAGTGCATGACGCTTACATCCTGTGGAATAGCAGCATCCCTTATGTGATGGGTCAACTCCAGAGGCACCATGTGTGGCTATTAGGTGAGCACCTGGAAGCAAGACATTGGGAATGGTTGTCTGGGGATAGCACTCCAGGTTAGTGTGTGTCTAACAGTTGTCCCTCGCCATTTGCAGGTGACTCTGGTTACCTCAACCTGTCATGGCTACTGACCCCAGTGAGGAATCCCAGGACAAGGGCAGAGGAACGCTACAATGAGGCCCATGGGCGAACACAGCGGATAATAGAGCGGACCTTCGGCCTCCTGAAGGCCAGGTTCAGGTGCCTTCATAATGCAGGTGGATCCCTATTCTACTCACCAAAGAAGGTGTGCCAGATCATCGTGGCCTGCTGTATGCTTCACAACTTAGCTTTGCGACGACAGGTGCCTTTTCTGCAGGAGGATGGTCCAGATGGCGGTGTTGTTGCAGCTGTGGAGCCTGTGGACAGTGAAGATGAGGAAGCATAAGAAGAGGACATGGACAACAGGAACTCAGTGATCCTGCAATATTTCCAGTGAGACACAGGTAAGAGTACAAACCTGCCTACTACATGTACTTTAACACTACTACCTCTCTACTGTCTGTCGTTTTCACCCAATGTAAGGTCACTGAGTTGTCACTTTCCCTTACGATTTCACAGATGTGGGTCCCACTGTGTGACATCTCCTTTGATTCCTCATGGACTAGAGCTGTGCGACATAGGTATGTTGACATTACAATTGTAAGAGCATTTTGCCACAGTAATTGCTAATACACTATTCCAAAATCACAGACAGACTCCAGATTGTTTTGTGCTTCAAGGGTGTTTATTTAAGTGCTCAATATTGGAGGGGGTTGCAAAATGGTGAGGGTTGATGGTGGAGGACTGTCCATTGCAGAGTCCAATCTATTAGTCTCACAGGTGCATTGCCTAAATGGGAATAGGAAGTGGAGCTGGGGCAGTTTTAGGATGGACGGGGTGACAAAGTGGGACATAGGGATGACATTCAGGGTGGTCTCATTTCTTGGCGGGTCTTGGCATTGTTTTCTGTCTTTGTACTGGATCTCAGGGACTGTTTGCGGGGTGGTTCTCCCTCTGCAGGGGGTGGGGTGCTGGTGTGGTGGTCCTGTGGTGGTGCCTCCTGTCCACTAGCGCCGGCGGAGGTGGTGGGCAGTTCATTGTCCATGCTAGTGTCAGGGGCCCCTTGTAGTGCCACAGTGTCCCTCCTTCCTTCAGCACCCCTATGATGGTGCCGAGGGTGGAATTGATGGTTCTGAGTTCCTCCCGGAAGCCCAAATACTGTTCCTCCTGCAGGCGCTGGGTCTCCTGAAACTTGGCCAGTACCGTTGCCATCGTTCCCTGGGAGTGGTGGTGGGCTCCCATGATGGAGGAGAGGGCCTCGTTGAGAGTGGGTTCCCTGGGCCTGTTCTCCCCCTGTCGCACAGCAGCCCTCCCAGTTCCCCTGTGTTCCTGGGCCTCCATCCTCTGGACTGTGTGCCCACCACCACTGCCCCCAGGTCCCTGTTGTTGTTGGGGTGGTGGGCTAGCCAGGGTTCCCTGTAGTGGTATACACACTGCTGCTTGACGTGTCCTGGTGACAGAGGTATGGGCCCGCTGGGTGGGTGCTGTGCTGGTGTTTCAAGAGGGGGGAAGCTCTGTGGTGGCCTGTGACTGTGTCAGGGGAACTGACTGTCCAGAGGTCCCCGATGGGCTGGGCCGGTCATCTAGATCCAGTTGGACAGAGCTGCTGTCATCACTGTGGGCCTCTTCTGTTGGTGGTGTGGACATGTGTGGACCCTCCTGTCCCATGATGTTTGGTAGGGGTCCTGCAGGGTTATAACAGGATGTTTATTATATATGTGTGTGCCATGGTGTGCAATGGGTGGGTGTCCGTGTACCCCAGTGCTTGCATTCCTGTGCAGGACCTTGTGTGATGATTGTTTAGGAGGGTGTATGGGTATGTGCAGTGGGCATGCTTTGGTGATGGGTGTCCATGCTTTGTTGTTGCATGCAGGGCTTGGTGTTGGGATGTGTGGGTTGTGATAGTGGAACATTTGTGAGGAGTAGGAGTGATGGGGTGAGGGTGAGGCTGAGGATATGTGTTTGGCATGCAGGTAGGGTGGGGGATGCAATAGTTAAGATTTGACTTACCAGAGTCCATTCCTCCATCTACTCCTGCAAGGCCCTCAGGATGCAGAATCACCAAGACCTGCTCCTCACATGTTGTTAGTTGTGGGAGAGGAGGTGGGGGTCCGCCGCCAGCCTGCTGAACCGCGATGTGGTGTCTTGAGACCACGGAACACACCTTCCCACGTAGGTCTTTCCAACTCTTCCTGATGTCATCCCGATTTCTTGGGTGCTATCCCACTGCATTTACCCTGTCCACGATTCTTTGCCATAGCTCCATCTTCCTTGCAATGGAGGTGTGCTGCACCTGTGATCCGAATAGCTGTGGCTCTACCCGGACGATTTCCTCCACCATGACCCTGAGCTCCTCCTCCGAGAACCTAGGGTGTCTTTGCCGTGCCATGGGGTGGTGTGGGTGATGTGTGGGGTGGTGTGTGTGGTGATAGGTGGGGTGATATTTAGTGGTGTGTTGTGTAAGGTGCGTGGAAGTTCTGTGGGTGATGGTATTGTGTGCCTGTGGATGCTTGTTAGTTGTTTGTGGTGTCTCTCTCTGGCCTTCGTTCGTGAATTTTGGTCGTATGGGTTTGTGGGTGATGTGGGTGTGTGTTTTATATTGTATTGGGTGTGTGGGAGTGGTGTGTGTATGTGTATCAGGTGTGTGTATTTCGAATTGTCCAATGTGGTAGTGTTTTGTAAATGTGTGTGTATTTTGAGCACAGCGGTGTGTACCGCCAATGGAATACCGCGGTTGAAAGACCGCTGCATGGATTCGTGTGTCGTGATAGCGTGGGCGTATTTTTGTTGGTGTGATGGTGGAGATTTTGTTTTTGCCAGTTTATCACTGACCTTTGGTGTGGCGGACTTGTGTGGGTGTCTGAATTTTGGCGGATTCTGAGCAGTGGGTCATAATGGCCACGGCGGTATTCAGCGGCTGTGGCGGTGTATTTGCGGTCTTCTGCATTGCGGTAAGCAGCTTTTACCGCCAATGTTGTAATGACCCCCTGAGTGATCAGTTAGAAAGAGATGAATTTATTGCCAAATGCACGGATAAAACAATCCAGTAAAAACTACTCTCCATGAGAAATCCTTTACTTGATGTAACATTAAAGTTAGCATAAGAGCAGAGATATCTGAGTTATCTGTGAAAGAACTGGGGACCAGGTTAACAGAGACTATAGGAATAGTGAAATCTCAAGATTAAAAGACATTGAAATTGACTAGAAATTCCAATAAGCCGTTCCTTAAGCAAACTAATATATGTTTTAGATGTAGTAATACTAATCATATTAAGAGCAATAGAGGGTGTCCAACCAGGAATGTTGTGTGTGGAAAATGCAATAAAATGGGGCATTTTGCCAAAGTGTGCCAGAGCTGCACAATTAGCGCATACGCATATCAGAATTCGAGGAGACACACTCACAGCACTGGTGTGCCTAATGTTTTAGAAGGTGTTATAGATAATGTTGATAACATTAAAAAAAAAATAGAGACACGATAATGGTTGTTACGGGTGATCAAATAATGAGTGGTGATCCTGCTCTGTGCATAGATCCATATGTTGAAAATGGTGTGGGTAATACAGTTATTAAATTACTTGTGGATTCTGGAGGTAGGATCACAATGATTACTCATGTGTTAGTTAAAGAGGTCTGGGGCGACAGATCTCTCAATGCACCAGACGGAGCACCTCTGTCATATGAGGGGAGGAAGATTGAATTAGAAGGATATTTTGAGGAGGTACTTGAGTTCAAAAGTAGAAAGATTTTTGGCAAAGTTTCCATAGCATTAAAAGGATTTAGGGCCAGATGTATGAAAAGTTTTTGCACTCGCAAACGGTGCGAATCGCAAAAATCAGCAGTTTGCGAGTGCAAAAACGTGGTCTGTGATGCATGAAAGGCATTCGCAGACCAAAAAAAGGAAATCGCAAAAATTGCGATTTTTTGCGGTACGGCCTGGTTTTGCAAGTCGCATTTTGCGATTCAGTATTTCCAGAAGGAAATTGCGAGGCACAAAATGCGATTCGCAAAATCCAACTCGCAAATAGATGCATCAAAAAATCGCAATTAGCGATTTTTCGCAGAATGGCATTTTACACATGTAAAATACCACTAAGTGAAACCAGGTGGCAACCATGTGCAACCTATATAAAGAGGCCCAGAATGCCTCAGACTATTTTCCACAATGGCTGCACTCTACGTCATGGCGAGGAGGATGAGGATCTTTGCAGGTTTGAGGAGAGGGAGGAGGAGACAGGAGCGCATTTTCAGAGTGCGCATTACACTATTTGACCTGACAGAGGAGGAAATATTTGAGAGGTATAGGTTGAACTCCGCCATGATACTTGATCTGATAGCTGAGCTACAACCCATACTGCAGCGCAGAACACTAAGGAGTCACAGCATACCCACCCATGTGCAGGTATTATGCTCCCTACACCTACTCGCCTCAGGGAGCTATCAAGGGGTCATAGCAGCGGCTGCGGGGGTGTCACAGAGTACCCTCTCCAGATTTTTCAATGCATTTATCAACGCCATGCTAAGCAAACTCCAACAGTACATCAGATTTCCCCACACCCCACAGGAAATACAGCAGACAAAAATAGAGTTTTACCAGATAGCACAGTTCCCCCACGTCCTAGGTGCCATAGATGGCACACATGTGGCAATATGTCCACCATCAGTCACAGAGTATGCGTACCGAAACCGTAAATACCAACATTCCATGAATATACAGGTGATATGCAATGCCTCCTATATCATAATTGATCTCGTGGCCAGGTACCCAGGGAGCACACATGATTCGTACATCTTTCGCCACAGCGGCATTCACACAAGACTGCTAGCTGAAGAGTTTGGTGAAAGATATCTACTAGGTAATGTACACTGGTGCATAAATGGCAAACCCATGTCAGATGGCTGAGTTACTCATCACACCTTCTGTCCCTTCCAGGAGACAGTGCCTCCGTAGTGCGCAGCTACATGATGACGCTCTACCTCAATCTCACAACACCAGCAGAACGGAGATACAATGCAGCACACAGGGCAACCCGCAACGTTGTGGAGTGCACATTTGTACTGCTGAAGAGTCGCTACCATTGCCCCCACAAACATGGAGGGGCACTACAGTACAGTCCAGAAACCACATGTAGAATAGTGGCTACTTGTGCAATCTTGCACAATATAGCTACAACCAGGGGCATACCTATAGAAATCAGTGACACTGAATCAGATGAGGATGACGATCCCATACCACCTCTACAGCCAGCAGACAGCACCAGTGCAGCAGAGGGAAGGCAAAGGCGTGCCGTCATCACACACAACCATTTCAGACGTGAGTATGAATGACAAAATTCCACTGACAACTGTACCTGCAGTGATAGTAATTTATTACCTTACGTCAGGTAATGAATGAGTGATAAATAAAGTGAACAGGTGATGTAAAAAACTAAAATTAACAAATGAACTGAGTCACGCACTATTACGTCATAGTGGCAATATCAGTGTAATTGCTGCAAGAGTCACTTTCTCCTCCCACGCACACCACTCGGGTGCCCAGTTAACTCACTGGCACCTTGAATGTCACCTTCAGTGGCAGTGCTGAGCCTGGCACTGCGCCGTCTGGGGTCTGCTGCAGGTACGGCAACACTACTGAGGCTAGAACTGTCCTCAGTGTCCCCCAAGGCTACCTCACTGGGAGTGGCAGTTCTCTGTCCCATGACATGTTCAATCACATTTGTGATGTGCACAAGGACCTGTACAACGTCCCTGCTGGTGTGTGCAGCCTTCACTTGTGCCGCCACAGCACGACGGGCGATTTGTGCTGTTGAGTTCGCCATCCTGTTGGAGGACCTGCAGTAGCTGCCAAACATTGTCCTGAATCGGTGTTCCTGTCTGCGCCGGCTAACCCTTTCATGGCACAGCTCCTAGCAGAGGTCACGCACTGCACTAGTAAGGTCCCTAGTGTCCTCAGAAGCCTGCACCTGTCCCTCACGCAGCTGTGTGATATTGGTATTCAGTGCGTCCAGTTGCCGATGCAGGCCCATCATGAGTCTGTTGTGGACTCGCAGGTTCCGGTCGAAACTAAGTATGCGCTTGTTTTTCAGGCGCTGCTGCTGCAACATAGCAGCCTCAAGGCCCCCGAACAAGGACGGACCCTCACTTGCCTCATGAGGTTGCTGCTGGGACTCTGTGGCACTCCTGTGTTGTGCTGGCTGACCCCTGCCCTCCAGTATCTGGCTGCGCCTGTCTGGTGCAGACGGTGTGCTTGACCCTTCCTGCTGTACATCTGAGTCACCGCTGAAGTCTGGCAGTGGTAGTGCCCTGGGCCAGCAGCGCACAGTGGAGATGTGGAGGGACCCACTGGTGTTGGTTTCAGAGGGCTGCTGGGTGTCCGTCTCCCCTACACATGGACTGTGTGTGGCTGCTTGGCCGGCCCACCTGCAACAACAATATGCAGCATGTCAGTTCTGTATGTTACATTATCTGTCTGACAATGGCAATAAAGGTACAGGTACTGCTCTACATGGTGTTGTGTGTGTTGTGTTACCTTGGGTGTCACTATGCTTCATTACATTGTTATGCTACTGTCTGTACTAGTTTGTGGACCGCAACTCCCATAATGCATTGCTGTGCTGCTTCTAAGATGTGGATTGGACTACTTCACATACTACTTCACATTACATGTTAATTCCTAAGGGGCTTTTGTGCATACACATATTGGGTTCACAAACAACATTGCACTTACCTTGGCTGGTACTCGGTTGACCGGAGGTGTCGATGTCAGTGACCCCTGTCACAGCTTCAGGGAGGAGTGTGGATTCCAGCAGGTCCTCCAATGGCGTGGATGGTGGTTCGGTTGGTGGTCCGCCACCTGTACCCCTGGCATCCGCAAGTCTCCTTGCCACCCTCTCCTTTGCACGGGAGTGCAGGTCGTACCACCGTTTCTTTATCTCCTCTATGGAGTGCTGTGCCACTCCAATGGCGCATATTTTTCCTTGAATGTCCAGCCACAACCTTCTTTTTTCACTCTCAGGGCCCTGGAGTGAAGATTTCCCAAACAGGCGGTCATGGCTCCTCACAACCTCTTCAGTCAGAACCTCCAGCTCCTGGTCACTAAATGTAAGCTTGCGCTTCCTCTCTTGCTTCTCCTGTGATTTTCCTGGGGTCTCAATCCTGGCTCAGGTGTGTCTGCTCCTGCTGAGTGCTGCTCTGTGTGGCTGAGCTGCTCACTCTCAGGATGCAGGTTTGGGTGAGGCACCTGAAACTGCTTGGGATGACTCATTTCCTGCTGGTGATGTCATCAGGCTCCTCCAGGTGTGCGTTCTCTAACTATCTCGCAAATTGCGATTTTTTACCGAATCGCAAAAAAATTGCAAATTGCGATAATGCAAATTGTGATTCGGTAAATGGGACTCACAAACCACAAATAGTGATTTTTAAGAAATCGCTAATTCTGAATCGCAATATTGTTACATGGCCAATTACGACTCGGAAATAGCAATTTCTTAAAAATCGCTATTTGCGATTCGCAAGCTCCAGTTTTCATACAATTGGCCCTTAATTTATTAAGTTGGTTTCATCAGGGATTGTTTCAAATGGTATTGAGACCAGGGACCAATGAGCAAATATTATTGATTGAATCAAATGATTATGGTGTTGGTCTAAAGGAGGAGTTTCCACTAGTTTTCTCTGAAGTTTTAGGCACCATTAAAGTCTTTACTCATCAAATAAAAGTAAAGGAGGGGGTTCATACCTGTCAAGCATAAATTCAGGAGTGTATCATTTAGCCTGAGAGACAAGCTATAGAAGGAATTAAAGGAATTAAGGCCCATATTTATACTTTTTGATGCAGCGCCTGTGCAGGTTTGCGTCAAAAATGTACGGCCGGCTAACGCCATTCCTACGCACCATGTGGGCGTCCTATTTAAGGATTGATGTTAGCCGGCGCTGCGGGCTGGTCGGAGTAAAATGACTCAAACAAGGCAGCACCGGCGTGGGGGAAAATGGGGGTTGTGCGTCAAAAAGTGGTGCAAGTCAGGTTTGAGTAAAAAATCATGGCTCAAACCAGAATTGCGCCATTTTGTGACGCACAACCCCCATTGAAATGACTCCTGTCTTGGGAAAGACAGGAGTCATGCCCCTTTGCCAAATGGCCATGCCCAGGGAATTTCTGTCCACGGGCATAGCCATTTGGCACAGTGGCATGTAGGGGGGCCACAATTAGGCCCCCATGCCACTTTAAAAAGTAAAAAAATAATACTTACCTCACCTTACCTGTACTTATCTGGGATGGGCTCTCCCATCCATGGCTGTCCTCCTCGGGTGGGCGCGGGTGGCAGGGGGTGTCCCTGGGGGCAGGGAAGGGCACCTCTGGACTGCTTCCATGGTCTGAGACCACAGAAGTGAGCCCACAGGTCCCTTAACGCCTGCCCTCACCCAAGCACATCAGGCTGTGTGCCATTTTTGTAAGGCCTATCCCCTCCTGTGCGTCAAAATGACACAGGAGTAGAAATAAGGCGCACAGGCCTTAAAGTCATTTTTTGGATGGGTACGCCTACCTTGCATGTCATTAATGCAAGGTGGTTTCCTGCATCCAAAAAATGACACACTAGGAGGTTTTTTGGCGTCCACGGGGTCGGGCGTCATAGTTTAAATATGGGTGTGGCTGTTTATCAAGAAGATGTGTTGATCCAAGCAGTATCTAGGGAGGAGCATGATCTTGTTTTAAGAAGAGTGTTAAAAATAATGCAGGTTAGAGGGGTGATATTAAGAAGTGAAAAGTGTCAATTGTTGAGAAAGAAAGTAGAATATCTGTGTCTTGTTTTGTCAGAACAAGGAATTGAGCCTAAACCTGGGTTGGTCAAAGCTATAATGTGACAAGGCAGGATTGAAATCCTTTATTGGATTGTGTAAATTCTATTCTCGTTTTATGAATGATTACACTTCAAGAACCAAGCCTTTGACTAATTTGTTACAGAAAAATGTTGCGTTTGAGTGGAAAAGGGACTGTCAGGAAGCATTTGATTGGGTCAAATCCTAATTAGTAGGATCACAAATTTAAAAACCATTTGATTCAAAAGTACAATGTGTCATAACTGTTGATGCCAGTGGTTTTGGTGTGGGAGCAGTTTTAACTCAAGTGATAGAAGATGTTGAGAATATGTTGGGTTATGCATCAAGGATTTTAAGGGGATCAGAGGTAAATTTTTCAGTCATAGAAATGGAACTCTTGGTGTGTTAGTGGGCCTTTATGAAGTTTCAATAGCATATTTGGGGCAACAAGTTTGTATTACGCACAGATCGTAGCCTGTTGGTTTCTATTTTGACAGGAAACAAAATCAAAGATTTGACACTGCGTATTTCTAGATTGGCCACTAAGTTATTGAAATACAATTTTGAAGTTCAGTACATTCCAGGCAACAAGAATGTTAGGGCAGATTTTTTATCTAGATTTCCAACTAATGAGGAATGTAACGTTGATGTCAATGAAGATGAGGTTGACAGTTGTTTTATAGCAGCCATAGATTTAGAGGGTATGTGTGCAGTGAGTGAAAGCGAGTGAAAGGAGGAATTGGAGAAGGACATGATTGTGTCACAGGTCATGAAATTCATAAGAGGTGGGTGGCACAAAGAAAGAAATGCATCTGTTTAGTTCCAGACATTTGTAAAGGTGTCTGAAGAAATGTCGGTTAAAGATGAGGGGTGAGAAGTTTGTTCCCCCAGAAAGCATCAGACATATGATTATTGCCGGTGCGCATGAGGGTCACCTAGGTAGAACACTCACAAAGCACAGATTACGTGAAATGTTTTGGTGGCCTGCAACGGATCAGTGTGTTGACACATTTGTGAGTGAGTGCGTAATATGCAATTGTTGAGAAAAGGGTTTTAAAGTAAGAACTCCACCTCTACAACCTATTGATTTACCTTCAAGGCCAAGCGAAAAAGTGGGAATTGACCTAATAGATTCTTTCATCATATTACCACCTTCAATGAGGTTTGTGTAGTCTTAGTTGATTATTACTCCAAATGGTCAGAAGTCAGATTTATTTGTGATCCCTCTACAAAAAATGTGATTGATTTTTTGAGAGATGTATTTCTACGTGAAGGATTTCCATCTTTTATTGTTTCTGACAATAGGGTGCAATTTGTAAGTCATGAATTTGAAAATGTTTTGCTAGAGGGCAATGTCAAGCACATTAGGAGTTCACTGTACAATCCTCAAACGAATGGCCTTGTGGAACGCATGAATTGGTTGTTAGGGAATTGTGTACAATGGGCTATTTCAAACAAGTCTAATGTTCAAATTGCAGTACGTTCCATGCTTTGGTTTTATCCACTAAGTTTATCCCTTTTGAGTTGTTGTGTGGTAGGAACCCTTCTTCCAAAATCTGTCCTCGATGGATGTCCAAGTGGGTTAAACAATGTGAACGGAAAGAGATTGATGGTACGGTTAGGAAAAATGTTCAAGAGGTACAGTCCAAACAAAAGAATTACTATGATGCATTGGAGAAAGTATGTTTCACTAGTTGGGGGTTGGAGATAAAATTAGGATTAAGCTACCTACCCACAAAAGGAAAGGAGAGGAGAAATTCTCAGGGGAAATGGTCATTGATAAAAATGTGGGAAAGCTGTCAGGGTGAATATGCGTAACTGGTTGAATGTTGATAATGTGGTCAAGGTCAAAGATGAAGGTGTTGGAAGGGATGGTTCATCACATTCTCTTGTTCATCAAAAAGATAAAGTTGTGGGTGAACCTGTTGTTCACTCAAAAGCCATAGAAGTTGTAGGCAAAGGGTTAAACCTTTGAAGTATCGGTGATCTGAGAGCTTTCTAGTTCTAGTTTGATATGTGTATTATGCATTTATTTTAAATGTTTTCTTATAGGTATTGTTGATTTACATTATGTATCTTTTTATGTTTTTAGTATGTTCTTTCATTTTTTGTATAAGTCTGTGGATAAGTTATAGTTTTACTTGACATCTGCTAAGTCATATTTATGAGAGGAGAGGATAATGTAGTGTGCAGGTCTTGTGTGGTCCTCATGCACGTACTTTGTCCATGCACGGGTGCTGCATTCTCAGGAAGAATGTTCGTTGAAGCTGGGTGGTAGGAGATTGGAAAAGGAAGCACCAAACGTACATGAAATGTCGGCGGTCTTATTAATTAATGAATACTTGAAATAACTATCTTTTACGCAGTGATTACTACAGTTTCTTTAGATCACAGTTTGCTGATTATATCATCTCAGAGGTGTAGCCTCAGGGGTGGGGCATTTGGAGTTTGAAACCTCCTAAACCCCCTAATAAATATATTTTGGCTTGGAAATTGGGTCTGTGGGCCCTGAGTCAGGACTGCTAGTATGTGTCTGTTTTTATGCTAAGAATAAAAGACAATACAGTGCTGTTTGATGTGAAGCAGGAGAGAGAGAGAGGCAGACAGACAGAGATACACCTCTGATGAGCGAATTTTAAAATATAAAACCAGAGAACCTGCAATCAATATTGGCCTCCTTGCTTGTCCGAATAGTGTGATCCCAGTGAAACATTTTATTTCACAAAGCCACATTTTCTTTATTGTCACATATGAGAGCACTTTTGAACAATTTAGTTCAGGACTTGAACTGCATTCGCACCCCTTACATTTGATTTAATAGACTATGATGTTGCACCCTCTATAATAAGCATGTAATCCGTGTTTAGAGTTGACATGTCTCCTGACTTGCCTCTTGGTTCACCAATGGCATTGTCATTGGGGGAAAGACATTAATGTTTTTAAGGTCATGTTTCACTTTACAAATTTTTTTGACTATTAGGTGATATGATCTGATGTACTGAAGAGACTACATCATGTTTTTACGATATGTTTGTTGTGCAATATACCTGGTAAACATTGTCAAAACTTGGATCACACACGCACTTTTAGAGCCAAGTCAGAGTCTTGACTCTGCTCTGGCTTAGCTTGCTATAATAATTTTCTGATGCACCCACTTTTATTTACAACTCAGTTTGGTACATAGGGCCATCAGTCACTTAATACAATGATTTGTAGAAGGCAAGGATGGAAACATAGAGCCCAGCCTACAGGCACTCATTTCACAACTATATCATCAGGGCATCTCTTAGCAGAGATGTAGTGGAAAGCATTCAGTGAAAATACGGGTAAGATAAGGGATGCCCGGGCATGGACTCCAGGCTGTAGTGCTGTACATGACCTCAGTCATGAGTTCCCAAGAAAAACATTTAACTTTAAACCTTTGATCAAGTCAGGGCAGAATAACTATGGACTGTAAGGTAGTGAGAGGGACATGAACTACAGTTATTGTCCTTGGCCTTCCAGGTACTCTATTACACTGCCCTACAATTATGGAAGTTGGAGCTTGCAGGGGACCAAGACCCGACCAGGTTGCCCTGGCCCATGTCCCAAAGGCTGACAGGAGGATGCCTCCTTGGGTTGGCTCGGCATGGGTGTCTATGTTCTCAGCTGACGTTCGGGAGTTGTCTCCATTCCTTGAGAGCCAGCAGGGGAGATGCCTTATAAAGATATGACCTTCATTAAGAACATGGCGGTCTGGACCGCCACACCAGCGGTGGCGGTCATTGCCACCAACGGCATGGCGGTCCAGACTGCCATATTCTGAACGTAGCTGAACTGCCATGGTGGAAACGCCGCCAGGCAGCCTGGCGGTGGGAGCGTTTAAGATCTGCCAGGGCAGCGCCTCCGGATAATGAGTCGCATTCCACCAGCCTTCACTTGGCAGTTTACACCGCCAAGGAAAGGCTGGGGAAATTAGTGACTTGGACCCCCCCGGGTGCCCGTCACTGCCCATGCACTTGGCATGGGCAGTGCAGGGGCACCCATGCACAGCCCCATCAAGCATTTCACTGCCCGAATTACGGGCAGTGAAATGCACGACGGGTACTGCTGTACGTGCCGCACTGCCACATTGGCACCACCTCCATTTGGAGCAGGCATCAATGTTCAGGCCCTGTTTCCAGCTGGGCCGGTGAGCAGAAACACTCTTTCCACCCGCCGGCCCAGCAGGAGGATCATTATGTGGCTGGCTGGGGGTTCTTCACGCTGGTGGTCTTCTGTCGACCGTCGGCGCAGATCGAGATCATAAATAAAGCCTATATTTGGGGACCCAATGGAATGCATTTGGGCTCCCTAGTCAACTAGCTAGTGTTCACATGGTCAGTGGGTTGGCCAAACATGACTTCAACAATCTTTTGTTGTGTAGAATGTATTGTTCTCCTGAAATGATTTATCATTGCAAAATGTGTTGATCAAATGTTTTGTCATATCATACAGACGCCTTTGTGATGCTTAAAAAACTTTTTTCACAATGTCAATTTTATTTTGTTATCTGACACACATTTTACAGCTTAAATTCAATCTCATGTAGTATACCTTGGGTTCGTTTTTTTATTTTCTGGATGCTATTTATTGATTCTAAGAAGTATTATTTAGCAAGACAAAGGCACCTGTATGATAGATCACGAACAGTAAAGTGTTTGATCAACAATTTCTAAAATGATAATTGGTGTCTAATTTCATACTTCATGAGAATATATGCAATTGGAAATTATACACTCTACGCACCAAATGTTTGACTACTGAGAAGTGTTGTAGGCCCTTCCTTTAATAAAAGTAGATTTCTCCAAAGCTCATATTACCAATTGGTATTATTAAGCAGGTCTAATGTGTATTGGGCCTGATCAAAGGAGCAATAATGAATCTAGCACTGCTGGTTAGGTGATTCCAATGTATAGCAGTTCTCCAACTCGGTTGCAACCTTAAATGTAAAGTGTATACAATGTGTGATGGTAATCAAAAATGTTTTAATGAAAT
This sequence comes from Pleurodeles waltl, assembly GCF_031143425.1. Classification (NCBI taxonomy): domain Eukaryota; kingdom Metazoa; phylum Chordata; class Amphibia; order Caudata; family Salamandridae; genus Pleurodeles; species Pleurodeles waltl. The sequence continues at coordinate 827,810,978 of NC_090446.1, forward strand.
TATGTTTGCTGTTCAAAAAATGCAGCTTGAGAATTATTTTCTTAAACAGAAAAATATGTGTGCAGAAGGTGGCCAATAACTCAGTCCTTGGTTTTCTCACAACTATGCCAGGCATAGGTGCAGTCCCATATCTGTAAGTGATCTGAAGGCAGGGCGTCCTAGCTATTGAGCTGTATGTAATCATATCCTTCAGTTCCCAGGAATAATTACCAGGATAATTACCAGGGCCAGGTGAGGCAGTTGGGGGTGGCTTCAGCAGGGTGTTTGGGGTGTGACACCCAATTTAATTCTTGGCTTGGTGGTTGGGTCTCTGGCCTCTGGTCTGATCTGCTATGCCTGTTTTGGTTTCTGTCATTGTTCTCACTATGTACTCCTTGAATGGCTACACATTTACTACTTTGTGAAATTCACAAACATTGATAAAGCTGCACCTGTCTCAGGTTTCCTGGCATACTACTGGCAATCAAACACCCAAAGATGATAGCATGAATGCTTTCAAATATTCTTACCAGGGGCAATCACTCAGACAGCATTCCAACCCATCTTTTTTCACCCACTGTGCCACTCCAGAAAGAGGCCAATTGTTTCTAACCCTGTTCCTCATCGAAACAGTCCATCCCGAACCTTGTTCATCTCACAATTCCAACCTGCAGCTAATTTTGTTGCAAATTTTTTGCTTCACATACCCCATCACTAAGCCACACTCCTACCTCTGAACTCATAGTTTGCACGTTAAAGAGACATGAAGGTCTGAAAATGGTTGGTGTTGATGGATGGTGTTAGAAATGGGATCTGTGGTTGGCAGTCAGTTTGCACTCTGTCCAAAGAGGTACACTCACTCTAGTCAGGGCAATAGAAATACTTACTTAAGATAACCCCTGCTCACCCGCTTGGTAGCTTGTCACAAGCAGTCAGGCTTAGCTCCAAGTCATTGTGTGAAGTATTTGTACCAACACACACAGTAATACAATGAAAACACTGCAAAATGGACGCAATACCAGTCTATAAAAATAGCCAATATTTATATAAAACAAACAATAACAAAACAACAAAAACCCAACATACACAAGTCAATTTATGAATTTTTAAGATAATGGAATCTAATTCCATAGAAAACATTTGAAACGTTGCTGTTACACAAAGTATCTTGTTTGCATCAAAAATAAAGCTGCACTGGGAAGCGTGCATCGTAAAAAGCAGTGATGCGTCCATTCCTTACTCGCAAGTGAGGCTGTGCGTTGTTTCTTCTCCAGTCGGGTAGGCAATGCCTTGTTTGTTTCTCCCGCAAGACAGCAATGTGTCAATTTCCCGACATGCAGCCCAGCGATGTGGCATGCAAAAATCTAGCAGCACGAGGATGAGAATCCACGCTGCGTGGGGTTTGAATTGATTTTAGCAATCACCAGCGTGTGTTGCGTCATATCTCCAGTTGCGATGCAGGTGATGCATCAATTTCAGCCACGATGCTGGTGTCGCTTCATTTATACAGCTGCGTTTGCTGTTGGTTCGTAAAATGTTTCCAAGCATGACGCGTGGATCTCCACTTTGGTTCCACCAGCTTTTCCTTTCAAGGGCCCAGGGACTGGATAGGGCACCACTTGCAGGGTAGGAGATTCAGCAGAGAGTCCATGGGCTGGCAGAGGAAGTATTTGATGGCCCTGAGAATTCAAAACAGGAGGCAAGCTCAGTCCAAGCCATTGAAAAAACTTCACAAGCAGGAATATACCACAAAGTCCAGTCTTTGTCCTCTTTTAGGCAGAAGCAGCACCTGCAGGACAACCCAGAAAAGCACAGTCACAGGCAAAGGGGCAGTACTGCTCTGCTCTTAAGCCCTTATTCTTGGCAGAGGTTCCTCTTGGTTCCAGAAGTAACCTGAAAATCTGGGGTTTTTGGTCCAACACTTATACCCGTTTCTGCATTTGAAGTAGGCAAACGTAAAGGAAAGTCTCTGTTGTTCACAAGATCCTACCTTGCCCAGGCCTGGCCCAGACACCCAACAAAGGTTGGAGACCGCATTTTGTGAGGGCAGGCACAGCCCATCAGGTTCAAGTGTCTGCTCCTCTCTCCACTCTAGCCCAGATGACTCATCAGGATATGCAGGCTACACCTCACCTCCCTTTGTGTCACTGTCTAGTGGAGATTCAGAAACAGCCCAACTGTCATTCTGATCCAGACAGGGAATATACAAGCAGGCAGAATCACAGAATGGTTTAAGCAAGAAAATGCCCACTTTCTAAAAGTAGTATTTTCAAACTGACAATCTAAAAATCTATTTCACCCAAAGATGTATTTTTAAATTGTGAGCTCATAGACCCCAAACTACACATCTCTATATGTTCCCAAAGTTAAACTGCACTTAAAAGGTATTTAAATGCAGTCCCCATGTTAATCTAAGAGAGAGATACGCCTTGCAGCAGTGAAAACTGAATTTGGCAGCATTTCACTGTAAGGACTTGTACAACACATCAGTCCAGTCCCACCTTTAACAAACACTGCACCCTGCTCATGAGCTTGCCTAAGGCCTACCTTAGGAGTGCCTTACATGTATAAAAAAGGGAAGGTTTGGGCATGGCAAGTAGGTACACTTGTCAGGTTGAATTGGCAGTTTCAAACTGAACACAGAGAAACTGCAGTGGCAGGTCAAAACTATGTTTATAGGGCTATCCATGTGGGTGGCACAACCTCTGCTGTAGGACCACTACTAGCATTTGATTTACAGGCTTAGGGCTCCTCTAGTGCACTCCACTAGGGAATTATTAGTAAATCTAATATGCCAATCATAGAAAAGCCAATTATACATACATTTTACACAGGAGCACTTCCATTTTAGCACTGGTCAGCAGTGGTAATATGCCAGTGTACCAAAACCAGAAAAAAGAAGGGCCAGCACAATGTCAAAACAGAGGAAGCAGAGACAAAAAGAAAGGGAAGACCACACCAAGGATGCCAAGTCTAACAAGTGTACCCGCAGCTGAATGTGGGAGAACTACCCAACCTCATGGGAGTTCTCATCACTGGACAGACCATCAGCATTGGTGTGTTATGTTCCAGGGCAGTGTTCTATTGTAAAAGCCATTCAATGTAGTGAGATAGACCACCATAACAGTTTTAGGTTCTCACCCCTCTTCTGCATTAACCATCTGAGGGGCATGTGGTCTGTCTGAATCTGGAAATGAGGTCCAAACAAGTAGGGTCTTAGCTGCTTCAGATCTCAGACCACAGTAAAAGCTTCATGCCCAATTGCACTCCACCTATGTTCCCAGGGAAGCAACCTCCTACTAATGAAGTCTACAGGCTGGTCTAGGCTCTCTTCATTTAGCTGTGCAAGTACTTCTCCCACACTATGGGCCAGATGTAGAAAGCATTTAGCATGGTGCAAACTGCGAAAATCGTAGTTTCCGCCATGCAAAATGCCGAATGCGATGCTCATTCACAATTTGCGAGTCGGTACCGACTCGCAAATTGTGAATGCAACTCCCAAATAGGAAGGGGTGTGCCCTTCTTATTTGCGACTCGCATCACTATGCTAAATTGCTTTGTGACCGCGAATGCGGTCGCAAAGCAATTTGCAGTTACCACCAGTTTCACACTAGTGGTAACCCATTCGCAAAAGGGAAGGGGTCCCCATGGGACCCCCATGGGACCCCTTCCCCTTTGTGAATGTTGCCAAAAAGGGGTTTTCAGAGCAGGCAGTGGTCCAATGGACCACTGCCTGCTCTGAAAAACCGAAACCAAATGGTTTTGTTCTTTTTTTTATTTTGCAACTCGTTTTCCTTTAAGGAAAACGGGCTGCAAAATAAAATAAAAAAAACACTGCTTTATTTAAAAAGCAGTCACAGACATGGAGGTCTGCTGTCTTCAGCAGGCCACCATCCCTGTGAGTGAAGGGACTCGCTATGGGGTCGCAAAATGCGACCCAACTGATTAATATTAATGAGGTGGGTCTTTGCGACCCCATAGCGACTCGCAGACGGTGTCTGAGACACTGTTCTGCATCCGAATTTGCCATTCGGAAATTGCAAGTCGTACTGACTTGCAATTTCCGAATCTCAAATTCAGATAATGCTACATCTGGCCCTATGCTCTGAATTATCATTATGATCCAGAGTCCCCACAATGTCAATACCCACCCTTTCAAAGAGAGTGCTGTCTACAGGAAAATGTTGGAGTGGAGCCTTACATTTCTCCTCACACATGCCACTTGCCTGATAAGTCTGACAAGACCTGCAGTGTGCATCAGAGTTCCTGTGCATTTGGGGCCAGTAAGAGTGGATGACAAGCCTTTCAAAGGTCTTGTTCTACCCCAAATGACCAGCGAAAGGCACATCTTGAGCCAAACCCAGTAGGAAGGCTCTCAAGCACTGGGGTACCACCAGCACACGGGCTGCCCCAGGCTCAGCAACCTTAGGCCCACTATATAGAAGGCCACCCTCCCAATAAACCAAGTGGCATATTTATACCCCACTTGTGCCAAATTTGCATCATTTTGTTAGGTGCAAAACTAACTCAATATTTATATTTTGACATTAGACCCGTCTAACATTGAAATATTGGAGTTTGCACTATTTTTTAGATGTCTAAACCTACCGAGCGTCAATGAGATGCAAGGTAGGTGTTCCTATCTAAACATTTGTGCTAAGACCATAGCCCCATATTTATCCCCACGTGCTAAAATGATGCATGGGTGGGAGGAGGGGCTGAATAATTGTGCAAAGCTTGCTTTGCATCATTATTTACCTCCTGGGTCAAACCAGGCATTAGGGGACCTGTGGACCCATTTCCATGATTGAACACCATGGAATGGATCCACAGGTGCCCTCCTTAAGCTCGAGGAACACCCCCACCCACACCAGAGGGACAACGGAGGATGGGGGACCTCATCCCAGGTAAGTAGGGTAAGTATAGGTATGTTTTTTTTTTTTTTAAAGTGCCATTGGGGGACCAAACTTTGGGCTCCCTGCATGGCCCAGGGTGCAATGGGCATGCCCAGGGGTTGCTGGTCCGCTGTGCTGGCCATTGGGTTGATGGTCATGACTCCTGTTTTTTCTAAGACAGGAGTTATATTGTATGGATGGTTTTGTGTCAGAAAATGACACTAGGCTGGTTAGAGGCTTTATTTTTGCCTCTAACCAGCCTAACATCATTTTTTGGTGCAAAACCCACTTCTCCCATACCGCCACCGCCACCCCCACCCAGCTAATGTCTTTGTTTTAAGGCTAGCCCAGCCTTTGTGCCGGCTTGCATCATTCCATAAATATGGCACCCGGCTGGCACTCAGGAATGGTGCATGCCAGTGCTAAACTTTTGGATGCAAACTGTGTTAGAGCAGTTTTGCATCAAAAATAATTAATATGCCCTTAAGTGTGATCCAGACTCCTTGGAAGCTGCCCGGTCTGCAGCTTGCTGCTGTAACCCCCTTAGAGTAAGGCATGACTTCAGTGCCTCACAGAATGCTTCCCTGGTGGGACCCCTTCCACAGACCCTCCCCCAATGTGCTTCAGGGACATGTGGAGAGCAGACTCATACCCCTTGAACCACAGATAGATGTCAAACCTCCTCTTGTAATCCTTCACCTAGCCTTTAGGAATGTGTACACTCCCCTCAGGCAGCACTGAGGGCCATATTTATACTCCTTTTGCGCCGAAATTGCGTCGTTTTTTTTGACGCAATTTCGACGCAAAACGAACGCCAACTAACGCCATATTTATACTATGGCGTTAGAGGCGAATAGCGCCAAAGTTCCCGGAATGTGCGTCATTTTTTAGCGTGAACCCCTTCCTTGCGTTAATGATATGCAAGGGAGGCGTTCCCGTCTAAAAAATGACTCCCAGGACTTTACGTGGTATTTATACTCCCGGGCAAAAGAGACGCCCGGGAGTTGGCGTGGCTAAAAACGGCGCATTTGCGCCACTTTTTAACGCCTGCTCAGAGCAGGCGTTAAGGGGCCTGTGGGCTCAAAATGAGCCCACAGGTGCCCTCCCATGCCCCCAGGGACCCCCCCTGCCACCCTTGCCCACCCCAGGAGGACCCCCAAGGATGGAGGGACCCACCCCAGGGACATTCAGGTAAGTTCAGGTAAGTATAATTTTTTTTTTTTAATATATTTTTTGGGTGGCATAGGGGGGCCTTATTTGTGCCCCCCTACATGCCACTATGCCCAATGACCATGCCCAGGGGACAGAAGTCCCCTGGGCATGGCCATTGGGCAAGGGGGCATGACTCCTATCTTTACAATGATAGGAGTCATGTTGATGGGGGATGGGCGTCGTTAAAAAATGGCGCAAGTCGGGTTAAGACGATTTTTTCGACGTAACCTGACTTGCCCCATTTTAAGACGCCCATGCGCCATTTTCCCCCTACGCCGGCGCTGTCTGGTCTACGTGGTTTTTTCCCACGCAAACCAGGCAGCGCCGGTCTGATTGCGCCGTCTAACGCCATTCCATAAATACGGCGCCCGCATGGCGCTTCAGAATGGCGTTAGACGGCGCAAAACTTTTTGACGCTAAACTGCGTTAGCGCAGTTTAGCGTCAAAAAGTATAAATATGGGCCTGAGTTACTGCTGCCACCATCTCTGTTAGACTGGCTGCTCTGATCGAGCTGAAAATGAGATCATGAGCCAAGAACATATTTTTCTCTTTTATGGCCAGCCTCCTCTCTTCAATCTCCATCTTAAGCTTCTCTAGCTCAAACTGGTGCACCCTCTCTGCCTGTCTGTCCTGCAACTCCTCAGGAGTCAGACCCTTGTATGACACACCACTACCTGCCCTGGAGACCCTCCCCTCAGGCAGAACAGGGACATCCAACACACCACCCGAATTGCTTTGCAACTCTAAAACCCTCATTCTCTTCCTCTGTTTGCCCCCTAGTCTCCTTTGCTGCCACCCAGGCCCTCAATGCCTTTTGCAGCTCCTCCTTCCTGATGGAACTCCTGATGGGGCAGGCAAGATCCTTGCACAACTGTTTCTGTTGAGCCACTGTATACTCCTCCAGTTTCTCCAACTGAAAAATAGCCTTTATAGCCACAGCTGGTACATCCCCAGATTGAGGCATGTTGGTGAGTACTCACAAATTCAAAGTTCCAAAAGAAGTTCAAAAATTGCAAAGAATTTGAAGCAGAAAAAGTAAAAAAAGAGAAAAAGCTAAAACAAGTGGTATGTAGTCACGGAATGGTCTGCCCTGAAAACAGTAGTTTACACTTAATCACTGCGTGTCAAGTACAAGTACAAAATCAAGTTCATTCCCAAGCGCTGATTAACAATGTTAGAAATGGGGTCTCTCGTAGGCAGTCAGCTTGCACTCTGTCCAAGCAGGGACCCTCACTCTAGTCAGTGCAATGGAAATACACACTTAACTTAGTAGTTTGGCACAAGCAGTTAGGCTTTTCTCAAAGACAATGTGTAAAGTATTTGTACCAACACACACAGTAATACAATGAAAACACTACAACATGGACACCACACCAAAACAACAAAAAGCTAACACACACAAGTCAAGTTATGAATTTTTAAGATAATATAGGCCCTCATTATGACATTGGTGGTAAATCCCACTCACTGTGACGCTGACTGCCGGCAACTTACCGTTGCCACAGCGGATATCCGTTCACCATATTATGACACACACACACACACACCAATCTGTCACTAATCAGCCACATCCACAATTCTACCACACCAAGGGTCAGTGATAAAGTGGCTGTATCAAAACCAACACCGTTACGCCAACAGAAAAACGCCCATCACACTATGAGCCAGGAATCACAACGGTGGACATTCAATGGCGGTAAACCATTGGCGGTACATACTGCTGCGCTCACAATGAATACCCACATACAAAACAACATTACAATGGTAAATTTAAATAATACACACCTGACACCCATACACAGACCACACCCACACCACTATAAAACCCACATCCACATTACCGGCAACCCTTTACAACTACAAACCATTGGCACGAGACAGACAACAAGACCACAGACAAAACCAGAGCCACTCACTACCTACAACTATACACCACTCATGCTCCCCACATCACACACCCCACCACATTACCCTACACACCCTCACCTACACACCTCACACAACACCCTGGCACCACAAAGACACCCCCGATTCACAAAGGAGGAGCTAAGGGTCATGGTGGAGGAAATTATCAGGGTAAAGCCACAGCTATTTGGAGCACAGGTGCAGCAGATATCGATAGCTAGGAAGATGAAGCTATGGTGGAGAATCATGGACAGGGTCAATGCCGTGGACAGCACCCAACTAGGGATGACATCAGGAAGAAGTGGAACGACCTACGGGGAAAGGTACGTTCCATTGCAGCAAGACACCATTTCGCTGTACAGAGAACTGGCGGTGGACCTCCACTTCCTCCCCCACAACTAACTGCATGGGAGGAGCAAGTCTTGGCAATCATGCATCCTGAGGGCCTGGCCGGAGTAGGAGGAGGACCAGACTCTGGTAAGTCAACTCTTTACTACTATCACCCCCTACCTGCATGCCATCACATGCCCCCATCCTCACCCTCACCATCACTCTACTACGTCCCACACACCCTACCATCACATCTCACTCATCCCAATGCCAGGGTCTGCATGCCATTCCAATGCATGGACACAACTCACAGCCCTGCATGGACACCTATCACTAAAGCATGCACACTAGAGAGAATCAGAGATCACACCATATACCAACTTACACAAGTGAAAGCTGCAAGGGCAAATACAAACAAAGAGGGCAAGCCTCGGATGCACAATATATCAGACACAGAAACAATAACACATCATTTACATCTCCACAGCTGCCCCAGCCAATGTCACCGGAGAGGAGGTGCCAGTACTATTCAGTCCCCCAACAGAAGAGGTCCACAGTGATGACAGCAACTGTGGTCTTCAGGATCAGGATGACCAACCTGGCCCATCAGCACCTCTGTAAAGCCAGTTACCCAGGACCAGTCACACACCACCACAGAGCCTCCCCCATCAGGGAACACCACCACAGCACCCGCCCAGAGTACCGGTTACACTTGTTCACCCTTGGCTTGGTCTCCCTTAACGTTTTGCCTCAGTTCCCCAGGCTGTTGATGTGTGCTGGACTCTGATTTTGCTGTTTTTCTACTTTACGACTGCTAACCAGTGCTAAAGTGCAAGTGCTCCTTTACAAAATATGTATGTAATTGGTTTATCCATGATTGCCATATTTGATTCACTTGTTGTGCCACCCACATAAGTAGCTCTGTAATCATGTCTCAGACCTGCCACTGCAGTGTCTGCAGTTTTAACTGTAAATTTGACTTGGCAAGTGTACCCACTTGCCAGGCCTAAACCTTGCCTTTTCTTATATGTATGACACCCCTAAGGTAGGCCCTAGGTAGCCCCAAGGGTAGGGTGCAGTGTATGGTTAAGGTAGGACATATAGTGATGTGTTTTAAATGTCCTGACAGTGAAATTGTGCTAAATTTGTTTTTCACTGTTGCAAGGCCTGTCCTTCTCATAGGTTAACATGAGGGCTACCTTTAAATATGATTAAAGTGTAGATTCTCTTTGGGAGTGGATGGACATGTGGAGTCTGGGGTCTCTGAGCTCACAATTTAAAAATACATCATTTAGTAAAGTTGATTTTAAGATTCTGTGTTTGAAAATGTCACTTTTAGAAAGTGAGCATTTTCTTGCTTATACCATTTCTGTGACTATGCCTGTTTGTGGATTCCCTTTCTGGGTCAGTTTGACAGTTGGGCTGGTTGCACCTCACACTAGACAGTGACACAAAGGGATCTGGGGTGTAGCCTGCATATCCTGATGAGCCATCTGTGCTAGGAGGCGAGGAGGCGTGGTCACTCACACCTGAAAGGGCTGTGCCTGCCCTCACACAATGCAATCTCCAACCCCCTGGGGAGTGTCTGGGGCCTAGCCTGGGCAAGGCTGGATTTCACATTCAAAAGAGACTATACTTTGAAGTAGGCCTACTTCAAATGAGAAATTGGGTATAAGAAGGGCACCCAAAACCACAGACTTTAGAACACTTCGAGAAACAAGAGAAACCTCTGCCTAGAAAAGAGCTGAAGAGCTGAGGAAGAAGAGCTGCCATGCCTGTGACTGTGCTTGGTGGATCTATCCTGCAGTTGTTGTTTCTGCCAGAGTAAGAGGGCAAAGACTGGACTTTGTGTGCCTTCCATCTTGTGAAGAAATCTCCAAGGGCTTGATTTAGAGCTTGCCTCCTGTTGTTTGAAGTCCCAGGGACAGCAAAGACTTCTCTCTGCCAGCAACTGGAGTCTCTGGAGAGATTCCTGCTCTGACAAGTGGTGCCCTATCCAGTCCCTGGGCCCTTGAAAATAAAAGCTGATGAAAATTTAAGGAAATTGACTCCGGACCAACGCGGCTGCTGAATCCAGTGACCCCGCCTGCAACTGACTCTGTGATCTTCGCTGGAACACGACGACCTTGGCAGGCCCGACATCGCTGCAGCCCCGCCGCAGTCCGTGACTCCGTGGAAGTCACAGCACCACGTCGTGACCAACGCTGCTCGAAATGCATGGATTCAACGTTTCACACAGATGCCACGATCCCCGACTTCACGCCTCAGCTTGTTTTCACTCTTCACCAAAGGTACTGTACCTGAGGGTCTACGTGACTCTGTGTCCAGCGCCACTGGTGTCGGATTGTTAGGAACGACTCTGTCACGACGCCGTGTTAACACCTCATCGAAGCATTTTGTGTTTGTTTCTAAGCGCTATTTTTGAGGTTAATCTTTAAAAAATCATAACTTGACTTGTGTATGTCGGATTTTTGTCATTTTGGTCTTGTTTTGTTTAGATAAATGTTTCCTATTTTTCTAAACTGGTGTGCCATTTTGTAGAGTTCTTATTAAGTTACTGTGTGTTTTGGTACAAATACTTTACACCTAGCACTCTGAAGTTAAGCCTACTGCTCTGCCAAGCTACCAAGGGGACAAGCAGGGGTTAGCTGAGGGTGATTCTCTTTACCCTGACTAGAGTGAGGGTCCTTGCCTAAACAGGGGGTAACCTGACTGTCAACCAAAGACCCCATTTCTAACAGTACCCATACCTCTGTCCCCAGGACACGTCAATCAGCAGTGTGTCCACCTCTACAGGGACCCAGGCCACACTTCGCACACAAGACAATCTGGGACCTGGGGTCAATGGCAGTGGCCACACGGTTCAGGGGACAGAGCCACAGGCCACCAGGGACACTGGGAGGACTGCTGTGTGCCAGGGGTAGAACAGGCCCAGGGTACTGACTCTCCAGGAGGCACTTGCAGAGATCTTGGGAGCATATCAACATTACCAGGTCACAATGGCCCAGATCCTGGACGAAGTGCAGGAGAACAGACGGCTGCAGGAGGGACACTACTAGGGGATCAGGGAGAACTTGCAGGCCATTAACACCACCCTGGTCTCCATCGCAGGGGTGCTGACAGACATGGCCAATATCATGAGGGAGGCAGTGACACAACAGCGGGCCCCTGCTGCTCGCCAGACATCTGAACAGCCTTCCACCTCTGCTGCAGCTAGTGGCCAGTAGGCCCTGCAACAGGACTAACAGGCCACCAGTACCCCTCCCCCTGCAGAAGGTGAACCACCCCGCAAAAGTTCCCTGTGATCCAGACAGAAGCCAGAGGCACTTGCCAAGTCCCCCACCAGGAAATGAGACTCTCCTGATTGTCACCGTGGTGTCCCACCCTGTCACCCTGTCCACCTTGAACTGGCATTGCTCACCTTCCTATGTCCCCTTGGACAACACACCTGTGCTACAGACGGGAACAATACCCTGCATTTTCCTCCATCATCATCCCATCCCATTGCACTTGCCCCTCAATATTTTAGCATTTCAATAAACACCCTTACAAAAAATAGAAGTATGAAGTATGTCAAGTTTTTCAAGTATGTATCCATTTAAACAGGTACAGACATTGCAATTCAACTGTACAGAAAATGAGCATAGGTAGATGATCTGTAGCTGGATGCAATGATCACACCAGGAGCATATGTGAGGTCACCAACATCTGTAAAATGAATAGCCAAACAGTACACAGTAAGTGGGCATAGAAGTGAGAAATAACAGCATGCCAGTGCCACAGAAATTCCAAATAATGTCATTTCATGTGAAGTAACACTGTCTTACCTGTGTCTCATTGGAAGTATTCTCTGATGACTGATGTTCTGTTGTCCTCATCCTCTGCCTCCTCATCCTCACTGTCCACAGGGTCCACTGCTGCCCCACTGGCATCTCCAGCCTCCTCCTCCTGCAGAAAAGGCACATGGCATCTCAGGGAAAGGTTGTGCAACATGCAGCATGCACTATTATCTGGCAAACCTTCTTGGGTGAGTAGCACAAGGATCTGCGTGGGTCCCAGGTGTGCTGCGTGTGTGCCCCTCCCCATTCCTTGGTTGCTAGCAATATCACTGGTAGTGCAATGCATAGTGCATTTGCTTGTTCCCTATGTGTGAGGGTGCTGTGTACACCAATGGTGGTATTGGTGCAACCATTGACCAAGTGTATCCTTTGTCTCTTCCCACCTTCTTGTTTTGTTACCCTGTCCTTCTGTGCATTAGCATCATCTGGCAGAGGAGCAGAGGCACCAACGACAGAGGGAGCTGCATCCCACAGGACCCAGGAGGCAGAGTCCACCAAGGGTGAGGGCACCAGTGGGACACAGGACGAAGGAAGCACCACAGTGGAGACTGGAGGGGACAGTTCTGACACAGATCCATTCTCCGATGGAAACTCCCTGGTGGTGGTGGACACCTCTGTGACCACCCCAGCTACAGGTACAGTCGCCACCCCTGTACCAGCACCACCCTCCCAGCAGCCCCTCATTGAGTTGCCCGTGCCCGCTTACCCAGAAGGGTGGGCATCTCCTTCGCCCCAGGCACCTCAAGCCCTGCCCCAGTGAGCCCTGCTGCCCTGAGTGAGGAGGCTATTGACCTCCTGAGATCTATCTCTGTAGGGCAGTCAACTATTGTGAATGCCATCCAGGGGCTGCCAGTCCAGATACAGCAGACTAATGCATTCCTGGAGGGCATTCACACTGGCTTGGTGGCCGAACAGAGATCGATCTAGGCTCTGGCCACCTCTCTGATGGCCGCCATTGTCCCTGTTTACACCCTCCCCCATCCAACTTCCTCTTCCCAATCCCATTCTCCTCAACCCCAACCTATCCCAAGCACATAGGCAGACGAGCATGCACACAAGACAACACACAAGAGTGGTACAGGCAAACACAAGCACCACACTTCATCCAACAGGCACTCACACACACAAACACCATCCAGATGCAGACATACCAACATAGACATTTTCCACTGTCTCCTCCTCCTCCTCCACCTCCCTCCCAGCTCCATCTACACTCACACCTGCATGCACTTCATCATCATCCACTACCAGCATCACCACCACACCAAGTAGAATACACACCTCACTGGCAGACACCTCTATAACAGCCATGCACACATCCCCTGTGTCCTCTCCCACTTTGCCTTTCCCCCCCAAGGTACACAAACACAAGCACTCAGACACCCAACAGCCATCCACCTCACAACAGCATCCAGCTCATTCACCTGCACCTAAAATCAGCAGACAGACACCTCCTACAACCACTCCCTCTTCCTCCACTCCTAAACCTTCTCCCTCTTCCTGCCCCAATGTCATTAAAAAACTGTTCCTATCCACCATTGACCTCTTCCCTACCCCTCCACCCCTGTCCTGCATGTCTGGCCAGGGTGGGAAGAACCCAGCCATGCACCTCAGCCACCCAATCCATGGGCCCAGTCGTCACCGCACCCACTCGTGGTAGAAAAGGATCTAGGGCACATGTCCTGAGGGTGAAGGAGCCTGCACAAGGCAGCCTCAAGGGAAAGGAGCCCGTCACAGCTGCCAGAAAGAGCAAGAAGTCTGCCCAAACTGCTGCCAGGAAGACTTAGGAGTCTGCCCCAGATGCCAGGAAGAGCAAGGAGCCTGCACCAGCAGGCAGGAAGAGCAAGAGGCCTGGGGCAGGAACTGTGACAGAGCCTCCACCACCAACCATGGTTGTGCAGCTGTCCAAGGTTGCAGGAGCTGGGCAGGTGCCTCTCCCCACCAGCAGCAGCACCACCACCACCAGTGAGCAGCCGTCCGAGGTTGCAGGGGATGGGCAGGAGCCCCCCCAACAGCACTACCACCTCCATTGAGCAGCCATCACCGCCGGCTGACGGTATGTAATCCTGCCTCCTTGAGCTGCTGTGCGGCCTGCCCCCTGCAAATCCAGGGGTATGACACCCACCTGAGAGACTGTGACTTTGCACTCCCCAGGATCAAGAGCACAGGGCACGATGCCCCCACAAGAATCAGTGGGTAAGAAACTCACCTACACCAGACTCCCCAGGATCAAGAGAACAGGGCACGATGCCCCCTCCAGAACCAGTGGATAAGACAACCACCTACCCCAGACTCCCCAGGACCAAGCACATGGCATGCTGCCTCCTCCAGAGCAAGTGGTCAAGACACCCATTTGAGAGACTGTGGCCTTGCACTCCCCAGGACCAAGCTCAGGGAATGTTGCCCCCTCCAGAGCAAGTGGGCACGTCACCCACTTGAGAGACTGTGGCCTTGCACTCCCCAGGACCAAGCACAGGGCATGTTGCTCCCTCCAGAACCAGTGGTCTTGTTCCATCTGCCGGCTGAGGTGGCCACGTGTCTCCAGTCCCCTGAGGTGCCTGCCTATTTCCCAACTGATGCCCCTGCAGTGTTCTCTCCATGTTGAGGCAGGTGCAATGTTTGGCCTTGGGCTTTCACCTGTTGCCATGTGGACAACGTACATTGTTGACTGGGCTGTGTCCCTTTTTATGTATACATGTATATACCTATTATCTTGCCTCACTTATTTATCTTGATGTTTTGCTCTCATTACATTCACTTTTTCAAAATAGTTTTGTCCTTGCATTCTTCATCCGAGGTACGGGGTAAAAATGTTTTAGTAATGCTGCTGATTGTGTGTATGAGGTTGGGGGTGTGGTGCGTGTGTGTGTGTCACTCTCCTTTTCATCCCTCCCTCCCTCCCTCCCTTGTGTGCTAGGTGGCTGTACTCCCCGTTGTCGTCTTCGCCGGCTTTGGAGTTACTGGTGGAGCAGCTCATAGAAGATCATAGGGAAGACATGCAGCTCGGGCTCCATGGCGTCATGGTTGTTCCCTGTGTCGCCAATGGTGAGTCCTTTCCCTTCTGAGGTCTGTTTCCGCCAGGCTTTTGATGTCTTTGGTACCACCCTGGAAAAGGTGGCGGTGTCCTGGGTCATAATATGGTGGGCGGAACAGTGACTTCCGCCTGGCTGTAGGCGGCTACCGCCGTTGTGGCTGTTGTTTCTGCCCTGGCCGTTGGTGTGGTACATTGGCTGTCTATCGGATATCTTTCCGCCATGGTCATAATTTGGCAGTAATTACCGCCAGCCTGTTGGCGGTATTACTGCCACTTTAACACCAACCGCCAGGGTTGTAAAGAGGGCCATAATCATACTCCATAGAAAACAATAGAAATGTTGTTGAAACACAAAGTACCTGGTTTGTGTCAAAAATAAAGCTGCACAGTTTATCGTGCCTTGGAAGAGTCAATGATACGTCGATTCTTTGCTCTCAAGTGAGGCCCTGCATCGTTTCTTCTCCGGTCGGGTAGACAATGCGTCATTTTTCTCTCCCCCAAGAGAGAGGTGCATCAGTTTCCAGACAGGCACTGCGGATCCAGGCAGACTCACGTTTATTTTGACGCCCTTCGATGTTGCGTGAGAAAGCCAGCTGCACAAGAACAAGAATCCATGCTGTGTGGTGTTTGAGTCAATTTTAGCAGCCCCAAGCGGGTGTTGCATCATATCTCCAGTTTCGATGCAGGTGATGCGTCAATTTCAGCTGCAGGACATGACAGAAAACAGGCAGTAATATTTTTCCAATATTTGGATAGTGCAGCGATAAGAACAGAAGGGAGCATCATCTTAAATCCCATTGTGGAGACCTGCACAGTGGGATTCCTGTCTGGTGCTAGACGGTAGTAAAATATTAACAAGTTCCTTCTTGCTTATTTTATCGAAGCACAAAAGGACTGATGCTTCTAAAATTCGTGATGCCCTCATATGTGAAGAGTTCTGTCAGATGTATGGGATGCAATATCATTTAAGCCTGCTTAGATAAAGGTCAGTTGTTCATGGCGTTTTCTGAAGTCATTTGTTTGCAGGGCTATTCTTGTAGAAGCTCAGCAAAATCAGAGACAGGAACTCATCATGAAAGATAAAAGAAAAATGTATTTTAACGTGGCACGGGGACAGTGACTTGAAGTGCCAACTCCAAGTGTCTGAATTGCGGAACTCCAATACAATCTTTTATGAAATAAAACCATAAAGGCGCGAAAATACATCATCCAATCAGAACAGAAAGGTAATTTCTTCATCAAGTATATGGTGTGATGTTGATCAGGAGCTGCATAGTGTCACACACATATTAGGCATCTAACCAATCACAATAGAACAACATCTCATGGTGGCAGCATGATACAAGATGACCACAAGCGTGACCTTCACATTACTCAAAGGGTTGGGACTTTCCAAGCCGTCACCAAACCAGTTTCTTTATGACCACTCTTTAGACCTGTATGGACATCCAGATGTCTGTCTGTTGCTAGGCCAATCAAGCAATCATGTTCCATGAGGTGTCTCTTTTAAGCAAGACATGCATTAAAAGCTGTCTGCCAGGGAAAAATAATTTAGCAAAGGTCATCCAACTATTTGCATACCCCTGTTCATCACTGAGTCTCACACAATGAGGTCAGGCCTGGAGAAATACAAAATGGATTCTTTAGCCAGTTTCCATCATAAATACTATATCTTACATGGCTTTTCTGCTGTACCAATTAACAATGAATAATCATTACTTTAAATCCAGTCACATTATCATTTATTTCCTACTTGTTATCTTGAGTACTGTTTTGTTAGAATTAAGTTTTCTACATTGGTTGAGGTCTAAACCAGTTTGTATTGTTGTACAAACAATATGCCTTTCCTGCAAATTAAATGAAAAACTAATTATGGATTTCCACCAAACAGTGCAAAGAGAATATTTAGATAAGCGGTAATTGTATTTGTCTTTTTCCTGATATTGCTCTGAATTGCGCGACTCTAACATGAATAATTGCATACAAAATAATTAAATGTCGCTGATATGGAGCGCTCATCCCACAAGCACACGGAAACAGCCGCGTCTCTCGACTCTGAAATCTGTCTCCGTCATGTTGGATCAGCAGAATGTCCATCACCAATCTGGCATCGATCCCTACTCAATTACGGGCGAACATAGCACCATATTAAAAGAGAATCACGGTTTCATTATAATTACAGGCAGTGTATGAGTCAATGTTCTATTTTAGATTAAAAAGGCTAATTGTGTTTTCAAAAGTAGAGCTTTGAGGCACGGCCTTGCATTACGTTGATGCTGTAGATCACTTACTAAGCTCTTAGTCAAAAACGGTCTGACAAGCAGCAGCTAGCATCACGACAAGTGCCCGATTCCAGGTATTAATGTCGTGACTGACGGAGAAGGAGGCACGTAGACATTACTAAAGAAAACAATGATGTCTTAAATATTTTGAATGAGCAGTAGTAGTGCACATGAATTAAAGCAAGAATCGATTAGCGAAGAATTTCGAAAGAAGTCATCAAACTTTTCAAATATATGGTAAGATCTTAGTAACAAGTTGCAAACCAAGTGCGTGTAACTAATTACATACTCAATGACATTCCAAATATTTCAATTGAGGCTCAATGCACTGTGAGTGAGAGGGCCCCAGAAAAAAGATAGGCTGAGAGACACAAGAAGAGCATGCAACTGTGACTAAAAACAGGCACAATAATTGGATTCACAAAGAGGCACCTGGGGTCAGCTAGAGATTAAACGGTCACTTCACCAGTCCAACAATTGAACAGTGTTTATAGACGATGTCACCCTCATTTACAGTTTCGGGGTCAATCTCGTGCAATTAGCTCAAATGTCTAAATTACGCCACCGCAGGGAACTTCTGAAGTTGCAATGCACAATTTAGGTTTTAATGCAGGGGCAGCAATGGTATCGGTTAAAGGGCTGCAATGAAGCTGCATTGTCATGTAGTGAAAGCTCACACAATTAAAAAAACAATGTGAATTAATAACATACATTGTCGAAACGTGCCCAGATATGGTACGATCAAATACATATGGGAATATGTAAGCACGTGCATCACCATGGTATAAGTAAACACAAATGCTGCGATTCAGCTCAAAAAGTCCTGGAACACAGTTCTCAATTGGAGCCAGTTTTCGCCCGTGTTGGCCACCAGCACTCTTTTTGGGTATCGGCACTCACATTCCTGCAGCAGATCCTTACGAGCGCAATAGAGGAAAAGCACACAAAGAGAAGAGTCATAGGAAGAGAAAGACGCAAAACTGTCACAAAAAGAGAAAGCAGGAATGTCAAGAGTGAGATAAAGGGGTAGGGCGTGTATGTTAGTGGATTAAAGAGGCAAGTGGTGGATTCAAGACCACCCAGCCTTGGTATCCTGCGCACCGACATTTAATTGCACTGGCCTCGGGCTTCTGAGTGCAGTTTTAGGCATTGGCACTCATTTTTTCAACAAACTGACCAATGCTGGAACATACCTGCAATAACGCGCCACTCACAAATGTAGTAGAACGAGGTTCATTGACAGACTCCTTGCACAGCACCTCATCTCCTGTCTCTCCTCCTACTCAGCTCTCTACCAACATTCTAAGGTGCACTCCCGGTTATTCCATTCTCCAACATTCTGCAGGAGAACATTGGAACGCTCCACTTTTACAAGGAACTGTGGTACATATAATTACACAAGGTTAAGGGGGTCATTCTGACCTCGGCGGTAAAAGGCTCTTACCGCCGGTCAGAAGACCGCCACGGTCATTCTGACCCTCAACTGTCAAGCCGCCAAAAACCCGACATCCACGGAAGGCCGCCTCATCAGCGGTCAGCGATAAACTGGAGATGACCAAACCTCCACCGTCACGCAAACACAAACACGCCCATGCCATTACGACCCACGAATCCACGCGGCGGTCTTTCAACCGCGGTATTCCATTGGCGGTACACACCGCTGCGCTCAAAATACACACCCAGCTCCAAAACACAGCCACATTGGACAATTTGAAATACACACACCTGATACACATACAAACACCACTCCCACACATCCAATAAACTATAAAACACACACCCACATCACCCACAAACCCCCACAACTAGAAATTCGGAGAGAAGGCGAGAGAGAGAGAGAGCACAGCTATCGAAAACCCCAACACACACAGGAACACAACATCATCACCCACACTACATCCACGCACAAAACACCACACACCACCACACACACAACACTCATCACCACAAACACCACCCCACACCACCCCATGGCACCCCAAAGACACCCCAGGTTCTCGGACCAAGAACTCAGGGCCATGGTGGAGGAAATAATTAGGGTAGAGCCCCAGCTATTCAGCACACAGGTGCAGCACACCACAATAGCCAGGAAGGCGGAGCTATGGCAAAGGATCGTCGACAGGGTCAACGCTGTGGGACAGCATCCCAGAAACCGGGAAGACATCCGAAAGCGCTAGAACGACCTACGGGGGAAGGTGCGGTCGATGGTGTCAAGACACAACATCACTGTGCAGAAGAGTGGCGGCGGACCCCCACCCACTCCACCCGAATTCACAGCATGGGAGCAAGAGGTCTTGAACATCCTGCATCCTGCGGGCCTCGCTGGAGTAGGCGGAGGACTGGACTCTGGTAAGTCTAATCTCAACTACCTTACCCCCCCCAACCACCAGCATGCCAACCCACACCCCCACCCTCACCCCCAACCCCCAGCACACATCCTCCCTGCCAATGTCTCACCAGCACAACCCACCCAACCCAACACCAATCCCTGAATGCCAACACAAACCATGGACACCCATCACCTAAGCATGACCACTGCACATACCCACCCCCCCCCCCCACAAACCACCCTCACAACTCCTCCCACAAGGGAATGCCAGCACTGGGGGACAAGGGCACCCACAAATAGCACGCCATGGCACACACAGAAGCAATAACCATACTCTTTTACCCCTGCAGGGCCCGAACGCCAACACACCGGCCAGGAGGGTCCAGATTTGTCCATCCCGGCCCCAGAACAGGCCCCCAGTGATGACAGCAGCTCTGTCGACCTAGAACCTGATGACCAGCCTGGACCATCGGGGACCTCTGGACAGTCGGTTCCCCACACACAGACACAGGCCACAGCAAACCCAACCCCCTCTTGGAATACCAGCACAGCTCCCACCCAGCGGGCCCATGCCTCTGTCTCCAGGACGCCTCAATCAGCGGTGTGTCCGCCACTACAGGGCACCCAGGCTGACCCACCACCCAAACAACAAGAGGGACCTGGGGGCAGTGGTAGTGGGCACACGTCCAGGGGACAGAGGCCCGGGGAAACAGGGGAACTGGGAGGGCTGCAGTGCGAGAGGGGGTGGACCGGCCCAGGGAACCCACTCTCCAAGAGGCCCTCACCACCATCATGGGAGCATACCACCACTCCCAGGAGACGATGGCGACGGTACTGGCCAGGTTCCAGGAGATCCAGGCACAGCAGGAGGAACGGTACATGGGGTTCAGAGACGAACTCAGGAACATAGGTACCGCAATGGGGACCATCGTCCTGGCCCTCAACCAGATAGTCACCACATTGCAGGACCATGTGGCACCCCAAAGGGCCCATGTCACTAGCCCGGACCACGAACAGCCTACCACCTCCGCCGGCGCTAGTGGACAGGAGGCCCCCACACAACGACAGGCCACCAGAACCCCACCTCCTGCTGAAGATCAACCACCCCGCAAGCGGAACCTGAGATCTCACAAGAAGACAGAGTAGGATGCCAAGACCCCCGCCAGCAAACAATACCCCCTGATGTCATCCCACTGTCCCACATTGTCACCCTGTCCAACCTTGAACTGCCCCTGCTCCATCCTTCTACAGGCATATGGACAATGCACCTGTGCGACTGAGAACTGGACTCTGCCATGGACATTACTCCACCCCCACCCATCACCGTTTTACTATCATGGACCCATATGCAGCACTTAAAATAAATCACCAATTGCACTTCAAAAATCAGGAGTCTGCTTGTATTCTTTACAAATGTATTACACATAACGGTGCAATAATGTTCAGTCACAATGTGATTACAACATACCAATGTCTATAAGCATTAGTCCATGGGCAAACAAAGCAGCAGTCACGCTGTGGGTCATACAGCTCTGAAAAGGGAAGGGAAAGTCAAAAATCAGTTAAAAGGAACTGGGGGAAACACAGAAAGTAGAGATGCAGGAGGGCAGAAGTAAATGTAAAAAGGCGTGGGTGATTCTTACCTGTGTGCTACTGAAAATACTGTTGTATAACTGTGTCCCTGTTGTCCGTGTCGTCCCCTCGTCTTCCTCCTCTTCACTCTCCACAGGCTCCACAGCTGCTACAACACCACCATCTGGACCATCCTCCTGCAGGAAAGGCACCTGGCGTCGCAATGCAAGATTGTGAAGCATACAGCAGGCCACGATGATATAACACACCTTCTTTGGTGAGTACATTAGGGATCCACCTGTCATATGCAGGCACCTAAACCTGGCCTTCAGGACCCCGAAGGTCCGTTCTATAATCCTCCTAGTTCGCCCATGTGCCTCATTGTAGCGTTCCTCTGCCCTGGTCCGGGGATTCCTCACTGGGGTCAATAGCCAAGGCAGGTTGGGGTAACCAGAGTCACCTATTAGCCACACACGGTGTCTCTGTAGCTGTTCCATCACATAAGGGATGCTGCTATTTCGCATGACATACGCGTCATGCACTGATCCAGGGAACTTGGCATTTACATGGGAGATGTACTGGTCAGCCAAACAGACCACCTGGACATTCATCGAATGGTAACTTTTTCGATTTCTGTACACCTGCTCATCGTCTTTTGGGGGTACTAAAGCCACATGGGTCCCATCAATGGCACCAATGATGTTGGGGATATGTCCAAGGGCATAGAAATCACCCTTCACAGTGGCCAAATCACCCTCGTCAGGGAAAACAATGTATCTCCGCATGTATTTCATCAGGGTAGACAACACTCTGGACAAAACCTTAGAAAACATAGGCTGAGACATCCCTGATGACATGGCCACTGTTGTCTGAAAAGACCCACTTGCCAAAAAATGGAGTACTGACAGAACCTGCACCAGAGGGGGAATCCCTGTGGGTTGGCGGATGGGGGACATCAGGTCAGGCACCAGCTGGGCACACAGTTCATGTATAGTGGCTCGGTCAAGTCGGTATCGAAGTATAATAAGTCGTTCTTCCATTGTTGACAGGTCCATCAGCGGTCGGTACACGGGAGGATTCATCCTTCTCCTCGCAAGTCCCAGCGGACGGTGCCTAGGAAGGACAACATGGAGCACAGAGTCAAGCAACCCACAGGTACGTTCACCCAGCTTGCACAGTACACGAATCGCTATGCATTGAAAGGCTTGTATGAGTGGCAATGCAAGGCCTAGGCCTGTGTGACGCAGTAGAAATTAAGCCATGTGGGCCCTTGTAATGGCGGCTGCCTGACCTGAGAGGTGTGACAGTGGGATATGAGGTCAACGCGCTGGCGTGGCACACCGTGGCGGTAGGCGGTCGAAGACCGCAGTGCGAAGGCGCATTGGTTAACATTGAACCCTATGGGTCTCAGGAGCCAATGACGATGTGCGCCGGCGCGGGCGTAAGCGCCATTTTCTATCTGCTTAACCACTCGAGACCTGACCATCCACAGGAGAGGACCTATACTGCAAGTGCTGCTGTGACCTCGGTCTGGAAGAGACAATGGCTGTTGCGACTGGGGAAAGGGCCCCTGCCTTCACTTCAGAAGAGTTGGAGAAACTTGTGGATGGGGTCCTGCCCCAGTATGCGCTACTCTACGGTCCTCCAGACCAACAGGTAAGTACACTGGGTGCACGTTGAATGGGCTATGCCTGGGTTGTGTATTGTGGATGTAAGATGGTGGGGTGGGGAGCGAATGAGGAGTGCAAGGCAAGGCACGACAGATGAGAGCATGTGCCACATGACAGGGTTGGGGAGGGGGGGCAATCACATCTAACATGCAGAAAATTGATGAAAATTCCTTTCCCACCCTGTACATGTCAAATAGGTCAGCGCCCATCAGAAAGTCGACATTTGGCGTGCCATCGCCAAGGAAGTCGGGCCCTGGGGGTCCACAACAAACGGGGCACCCACTGCCAAAAGAGGTGGGAGGACATCCGCCGCGGGACCAGGAAGACCGCCGAGTCACTGCTGCGGATGGCCTCCCAACGTAGGAGGGGTGCCAGTCGTACCTTGACCCCCCTGATGTCCCGGATCCTGGCAGTGGCGTACCCCGATTTGGATGGGCGCGTGAGGACATCACAGCAGACACAAGGGGGTGAGTACCAGCACATTCTGCTATTTTTACACACAGTGGAGGCGTCTGGGTGGGGAAGGAGGTCTGTGGGTGACATTAGGCCAAGGCGCTTTCTGTAGTGTAGTCCCCTCCTTTAGGCATGGCCCTGTGCCCCCGCCCCCCACCTCTGTAGGGTGCCAAGTACAGCAATCGTTGGTCCAGCATCACCCATGTGCGCATTTGTTGTCCATAGACCTGTTGGCCTAGTCACAAGTATTGAGTAGTGTACCCCGATGGCGCGGCGTAGTGCATGAGGCTCCTGTGTCTGTCCTCTCCGCCAACGGTGTTGACAATGCATGCACTCAACCTGTTTTTATTTCTCCCCCCACCCTTTTTCTTTATCTTCTTGTGCATGTGTGCATTAGCATCATCAGGCGGAGGAGAATTGGCATCGGAGCACAATGGAGCTGCAACTCACAAGGCCCCGGTGGGCCATGGTACAGACACCGAGGTCACCAGTGATACGGAGGGCGAGGGGAGCACCACAACGGGGACCCGTGGTGACACCAGCGACACCGACACGTCCTCGGAAGGGAGCTCCCTAGCGGTGGCGGCAACATCCGTGCCCCCCGCCTCAATAGGTACAGCCGCCACCCAGCGCACCAGCTCCGCCCTCCCAGCAGCCCCTCACCCTTCGCTCCGTGCCCGTTCGCCCAAGAAGGCGGGCATCTCCTTCGCCCCAGGCACCTCAGGCCCTGCCCCTGTTACCCCTGCTGCCCTCAGTGAGGAGGTCATTGACCTCCTACAGACCATCATTGTTGGGCAGTCTACCCTTTTGAATGCCATCCAGGGGGTAGAGAGGGAGGTGCATCGGAGCAATGCATACCTGGAGGGCATTCATTCGGGTCAGGCTGCCCATCAACGATCGTTCAATGCTCTGGCCTCAGCACTGACGGCAGCCATTGTCCCTGTTTCCAGCCTCCCTCTTCTAACTGCCTCCACCCTGTCTCTGTCTCCTGTTCCTCAGCCTATCCCATCCACACTATCAGATCAGCCTGCACACACCTCAACACCCAAGGGCAGCTCATCCAGACATAAGCACCACAGATCACACAAGCATTCACCCAAGCAACACCCAGATGCAGACATGCCAACAGCCACTACCACCTCTGTGTCCCCCTCCTCCTCGTCTCCCTCCTCCCTCCCTGTGACGTCTCCACTCACACCTGCATGCACACCACCATCAGCCAGTACTTCCATCACCAGCACACCCTCCAGTACAGTCCGCACACGTGCAGTCACCACCCCCACTGCCATTTACACGTCCCCTGTGTCCTCTCCCACTGTGTCTGTCACCCCCTCTTCCAAGACACCAAACGCAGGCAGCCACCCACCCAACAGCCAACCACCTCAACACAGCCTACGTCACAAGCACCTGCACCCAAAGACAGCACACCTGACTCTCCTACAACCACATCCTCTTCCTCCACTCCCATACCCACTACACCTACCCTTTACATTGGTCCTAAAAAACTTTACCTCTCCAAACATAACCTTTTTGCCCCACCTGACCCACCCCCTCCATCTGCTAAGAGTCCCAAGAGCACCTCAGCCACCACCAGCCCTGCTTCAAGTGTCACCATTGTGCACGGGTTTTGGAGTCCACCCTTTCCCAGCACTGATACATCGGCCAGCAGCAAGGGGACAGCCAGCCCCCCCCTGGAAAGAGGACCCGTAAAATCAAGGGCCGCCGCAAGAGGACTGACACGGCTGCCCCCAAGGAGCAAAGTCCTGGGCCGTCAACTGCCACAACATCCAGGGGAGGCAAGGGCCAGAGAGCCTCATCGAAGGAGGGCAAGGGCAGCAGGGCGGAGAAGTCAGCCAGCAGGGGCGCGGACCAGGAGGGCCCCACAAGCCCCATCCCGGGTGTGAGTGAGGACACCCACGGGCCCAGGACTCCGTCACAGAAGGGTCCAGCAACTGCACGGTCAGAGGGCGACTAAGCAGGGAGTCCTGGCCAGGTCTGGCTCCCTTGAATGACTGGACAGGCACCGCTGAAGAGGGCCCCGCCGTGCAGAAAGGCACCGCTGAAGAGGGCCCCGCCGTGCAGAAAGACACCGCTGAAGAGGGCCCCGCCGTGCAGAAAGGCACCGCTGAAGAGGGCCCCACCGTGCAGAAAGACACCGCTGAAGAGGGCCCCGCCGTGCAGAAAGGCACCGCTGAAGAGGGCCCCGCCGTGCAGAAAGGCACCGCTGAAGAGGGCCCCGCCGTGCAGAAAGACACCGCTGAAGAGGGCCCCGCCGTGCAGAAAGGCACCGCTGAAGAGGGCCCCGCCGTCTCAAGCACCGCTCCGCTTGGCCCTTCCTGTCAAGCACCGCTCCGCTGGGCCCTTCATCTCAAGCACCGCTCCGCTGAGCCCTTCCTGTCAAGCACCGCTCCGCTGGGCCCCGCCTTCTCAAGCACCGCTCCGCTGGGCCCTTCCTGTCAAGCACCGCTCCGCTGGGCCCCGCCTTCTCAAGCACCGCTCCGCTGGGCCCTTCCTGTCAAGCACCGCTCTGCTGGGCCCCGCCTTCTCAAGCACCGCTCCGCTGGGCCCTTCCTGTCAAGCACCGCTCCGCTGGGCCCTTCCTGTCAAGCACCGCTCCGCTGGGCCCCGCCTTCTCAAGCACCGCTCCGCTGGGCCCCGCCGTCTCAAGCACCGCTCCGATGGGCACTTCCTGTCAAGCACCGCTCTGCTGGGCCCCGCCTTCTCAAGCACCGCTCCGCTGTGCCCTTCCTGTCAAGCACCGCTCCGCTGGGCCCCGTCTTCTCAAGCACCGCTCCGCTGGGCCCTTCCTGTGAAGCACCGCTCTGCTGGGCCCCGCCTTCTCAAGCACCGCTCCGCTGGGCCCTTCCTGTCAAGCACCGCTGGCCCATTGGCAGTGCCGGTTCTGTGTCGAGCTAGTGTTCTCGCTGCACTCGGGGCACCCTGCCTCCTCCATTACCTGTGGAGTCTGTAATCCACCTGATGGCCTGTGTCTCTGCACTCCCCAGGATGGCACAGTGGGCAGA
This sequence comes from Pleurodeles waltl, assembly GCF_031143425.1. Taxonomy (NCBI): domain Eukaryota; kingdom Metazoa; phylum Chordata; class Amphibia; order Caudata; family Salamandridae; genus Pleurodeles; species Pleurodeles waltl. The sequence continues at coordinate 827,837,502 of NC_090446.1, forward strand.
CCACCCACTGTAGAGACTTGTGAGACTGTGGCTTTGCACTCCCCAGGATGGCACAGTGGGCATGGTGGACCCTTCGTGGATCTGGTGTCGTGGACTCATGTGGCTGAGGTGCCCCCCCATCCCTTCCCCCTGAGGTGCCTGTAGTTTTGTCATCTGATGCCCCAGCAGTGTTCTCTCCAACGGACTCAGGTCTCCTGTGTGGGCTTTGCCCATGTGTTGATACACTTTGGCCCACGGACAGTGGAAATTTAAGTGACTGTGCAGGACTTATTGCCTATGTTTATAGATTTTGCATTGTTCATTCTTTATTTTTTATTTTTCATATTGCTAATTTACCATGACTTCAATGAACCTATTTTATACATAAATTATAAATCTCAATTGTATTATGTCTTTACATTTTTCCGGGGGGTTTGGGGGGTGTCACTGTGACTTGTTGCTCTGCATTGGTGTGTAGATAGTTGGGGGGGGTTGGGGGGGGTGTCGCATATGTGTGTGCCCGTAACCTTTCGTCCTCCCCCCTCCCCTGTGTCGTAGGTGCAGTACTCACCATTGTCTTCTGCGCCGGAGTTCGTACTCGTGGTAGATGAGCAGGTAGACAATAGCTGGTAGGATGTTTAATTCGGGTTCCATGCTGTCCTCCTTCCTCGTGGAGTGTGTATAGGTGAGCGTTTTCCCGTTCGTAGTCTGTTTCCGCCGTGTTTTTATCGGCGGGGCTCCCGCCCCGGAAAAGGTGGCGGATTGGTGAGTTGTGATAGTGTGGGCGGTACATTGTCTGCCGCCTGCCTGTTGGCGGTGACCGCCGCGCTGTTTGTTTGTGCTGCCGTGGCGGAGTGTTAAAGCGGCGGCCTGTGTTGGCGGTTCCCGCCAGGGTCAGAATTCCCTTTTTTTGACCGCCAGCCTCTTGGCGGGTTGGCCGCCGCTTTAACACTGACCGCCAGGGTCAGAATGACCCCCTAAGTTCCTAAAAGATAAGATTATAATGTTTGTATAATGAATACACTATGGGGGGCATTTTAACCTTGGCGGTCTTTTTCAAAGACCGCTGAGGGACCGCCGTGCAGAAGACCGCCAGTGGTGGTGGTTTGCCGCTCTGCCTATTACGATCGTTGACAGTTCTCCATCCTTTTACGGATGGAGAGCCGCCAACAGCCATACTGGCGGGTGGCGGGGAAGTGGAGGTTGCTCCACCTCCGCCGCCACGCCAACAGAACACCGCCCAGCGAATCACATCCTGTGATTCAGCGTGGCAGTGTTCTGTTGGCGGTGTGGTGCCGGCGGAGCAGCCCCCATGGCTTCCGTCCCCTCCCGGAGGATCGTCAACCAGGTAGGTCAATCGTCCGTGAGGGGAGGGGGGTGGGGGGGTATTGTGTGTTGTGTGCGTGCATGGGTGTGTGTGTGTGTGTGTGTGTATGTAGAGGGGGTGTGTGAGTGTGTGTATGCTTGCAGGGGTGTTGTGTGTATGGGAATGAGTGTGTGTATGTCTGTAGGTATGTCTTTATGGATGTGTGCTTGTATGTATGAATGTGGGTGTGCGTGTCTGACTGTGTGTGTGGATGTTGGCATGTATGTCGGTGTGTGTGCGTGTATGTGTGTTGGTGGTGCCTGCGTGCATGTCGTGTGTGTATGAGTGATGTGATGTTGGGGGTCCTGCCACCTTTGGGGGGTGGCAGGGGTGGTGGGGGGTGTAGGGGAGGGAGTCCGGGTGGGGGTGGCGGGTGGGGGAGACCCCTATCAGTGCCAGGGAAGGAATTCCCTGGCACTGATATTGCTTACCGCCATGGATTTCATGGCAGTTTCAAACCACATGGAATCTATGGCGGTCAGTCGGGTCCAAATACCACCGGCGGTATAGTGACGGCCGCCGGGCTGGAGACCCTGGTCTCCAGCCCGGCGGTCATCTCCGCCCTGGCGGGCGGAACGGAGAACCGCCGGATGACCATGGCGGTAACTGCCATGGTCATAATACACAGAGAAAAGACCGCCAGCCTGTAATCATGATGACCCCCTATATAACTTGAATAACATTCCTATGTGAGTTAATGACAATGTTATATCAAATCATAACACTTCCCCCTTCCCACCAATACATAATAGAGTCTGCACCTCAATTGTATATTAATACTGTATAATATAGTCTTTGTGCCATGTTGGATGAATTTTCCTCCTTGGGGGATCAGTTGGGCTTCTCCTCGTCGTGGTATTACTCAATTCCTTGTTATTTCCCTGTTCAACCTCCAACTCCCTGCCTTGGTCTTGAGTTATGCGGTCCATACTCCATGTGCGACCGTCCTCCAGGATCACCACATTCTTATGCACCTTCGCTGTTCTCAAAGGTTTAGAGAATTTGCTGCCTTCCTTCCGAGTGGGTCCAGGGAGTTTTACTCTGACCCATTGCCCAGTGACCCATTGTTTATTTCTTGTGCCATATTTGTTATTGTACCAGTCCCGGTACTTCCTCTGGTTCTTTCGTACTTTCGTTACAACGTCCTCTTGTTGTACCCAACAGGGTTCGCCACCTGTCAACCAATTAGAATTCAATTTAGTCCCTGGTAGCCTTCCTTTGAGCGAGAAGAACAGGGATATCCCTGTGACCAAATTGGGTGTGATGTGATATGACCACAACATTTGCTTGAGCGCTACTTCACTAGATTCTCGTGACATGGTCGCTAACTGCAGACACTCCTTGATCATTCTGTTAACTCTTTCCACGAGGCCATTAGCTTTGGGGTTATACAATGCTGTCCTAAAGTGCTGGACCCCACTTTTCCTCAAGAACTCCTCCATAGCCCCTGATATGAATTGTACGCCATTGTCTGTAACAATGGTACTTGGGATCCCTTTTCTGGTAAACGCCTCCTTCAAGAAATCCATGAAATCTTGTGTTGTCACATTATACACGATTTTAGTCATCACCGAATGTGAGTGATAATCGGCTAAGACTAACAGAAATCTACCTCTTGCTCCAAAACACGTGAGGGGTCCTAGGATGTCCAAACCCAGTTTGTCCCATGGTTTGGTGGGGACTTCAATGGGAGACAAAGGGGATTTGTGCGTCATTTTAGTTTTGTTGCTCATTGTATAATTAACACACTCACGCACAGTGTTTTCCACCAACCTGTCCATAGTGGGGAACCAGTAGGAGGCCCTCAATTTACTTTTAGTCATAGTCCTCCCTAGGTGTCCCTCATGTGCCAATCCTATAAGCTTGTCCCATAACTCTCGTGCGGGAACGATTCTCTCCCCCCTCATCACTAAGTCATTGGCTATATGTAGCTCTGACCGGACCTCCCAATATCCCCTTAAGTCATCCTCTATCTGTCGGGATCTTTCTGGCCAACCATTCCGTATCTTTTCTTTTAGGGCCTGTATTGCTTGATCGTTGTTTGTAGCCACAACACACTCCTCCCTGGTAATGCCTGACAATTCCATAAAACAAACTGGTTCAGTGGTCTCATCTTGCCTGTCTTGCTCTCCTTTCCGGGGTAATCTTGAAAGGCAATCCGCTAATATGTTTATTTTTTTCCCGGGACATATTGCATTTCAAAATTGAAGCCTTCAAGCCCCATAATCCATTTGGCTATACGTGGGGTGGCATGGTCTCTGTCTTTAGCGGTGAATAAAGAAAGAAGGGGTTTATGGTCTGTTCTGACTACGAAAGGCAAGCCCCAAAGGTAGAACTTAAAGTGGTTAATCACCCAAAAGCATGCTAAGGCTTCCCTCTCTATTGTGGAGTAATTAAGGTCAGCCTCTCTTAGTGATTTGGATGCAAATGCCACTATCCTTTCCTGCCCCTCCACGCATTGGGATAAAGTGGCACCTAGACCCTTCCCGCTGGCATCTGTAGTTAGCCATGTTTTCCTGGTGGGGTCAAAATTCCCTAAGCTGGGACAGTGTACTATGGCATCCTTCACCTTCTCAAAAGCAGATTGACAATCAGTATTCCACTCAAAATGCACGTTTTTCTTCAATAATGTCCTCTTGGGGGCATTGACCTCAGCAAAGTTATGGATGAATTTTGACATGAACTCAGCCAAACCCAAAAACGATCTCAGTTCTTCCTTACTAGCATGTGACGGGACCTCTTTTACCGCTATCACCAAATCGCACTTAGGTTCTACTCCATCCCTACTTATCTTATGCCCCAGATACTCCACTGACTCCACCCCCAGTTGGCACTTATCCTTCCTGATTGTCATGCCAGCATCGTCAAGGGCCTTGAACACTTCTCTCAAAATGGAGTTGTGCTCTGATTCAGTGCTTCCATACACTAATATGTCATCTTGGAAGCACATTATTTGCCTGATTCCCTGTAATACACTTTGCATGATCCTTTGGAATACCGCAGCCACTGAAGCGAGCCCAAAGGGCATTCTGCGATATCTAAAAGCCCCAAATGGAGTGATAAAGGACGTGAGTGAACATGATGATGAGTGCAATTCCACTTGGTGGTATGCAGATGATAAATCTATTACACTAAAGTACTTAGCTGACCCAAACATACTCACCATTTTGTTTATTTTAGGTAAGGGGAACCTGTCCACCCATATGTTGGCATTCAAGTCCCGCAAGTCTACACATTGGCGTATACCTCTGCCATTAGGTTTCTGGGTGACCACTATGAGAGATAACCACAAGGAGCTCTCAATGGGTTCTATTACTCCTGATTTAACCAACTTATCTAATTCTTCCTTCAGGGGCTCCCTCATCAGGTACGGGATGAATCTGACCACTGGTGTTGCATTTTCCTTGACTTTAATTTTGTGTTGATAGTTTTTTAATAAGCCTAGTCTGTCCTCAAACAGTTTAGGGAATTCTTCACATATGCTTTCACTCATTCTTTGCATGTCTACTAGTAATACTTGTTCTTTGTTGTTGGGATCCAGTTTGACCCCTAGTTCCTTTTGGTGTCTCCATCCACCAAGGAATATACCATTCCTTCAGTGTGCCGATCCTTGAATGATATGCCTAATTCTAGCATACCCCTTAGGGGTATGGGATCATTGTTGTACCCTCCAGGCTTTATATTGGTCGGACGTAATTTGTACCCTTGGTTTTGGAATTTGTCTGCAAAGGTTTGGTAGTTCATGAGAGTAAATGGTGAGCACTAATCAGGTTACGCTCTCACACAAATTCCATCTAGTTTGATATCGCATATGGGGTGTGAATTATTGGGGGGTTCAGTACCCTGTTTTTCTTTAACTTGGAGGATAAGCTTGTTACCTAAATCAGTGATCTCTTCCACTCTGTTTACTAATTTCCTACTACTCCTATCATTCTTACATACTCGAGCATAATGCCCCTTGGCACCACATTTCCTGCACAAGCAGTTACGAGCAGGACAAAAGGGACTATTAGCAAGGTGTGTGTGGTTCCCGCATCTACAGCATTTCCCTTTCTTTGCTTCTTCAGACGGGTTTCTCCTTATCGAAGTGGCTAATAGTACGGTGTCTTCCTCTTTGTTAGCCATTCCCTCCTCCTGCTTAATTTGATTGTTTATTACCTTCACTCCTTCCGTTTCGGGTGTATTTTTTATCTCCCTTATGCACTCAACTGTGTGCTCAATGCTTTTTGCTTTATCAACAGCTTCTTTCAGAGAGGGGTTATGTGTAAGAAGCTTCTCTGGCATCCGTGTACTGTTTGTGCACCTCACCAACTGGTCACGAATTAGCAAATCCTCTAATTCCTCGAATTCACATGTTTGGGCCAGTCCTCGCAGAGAGGCAATATAGGTGGCTACTTTTTCATCCTTGCCTTGTGTTCTACTTTCCAAGACTATATTCACTTTGTGGCCAAAATGATTCTCCAACTTGTTGAGAGTTTGTTGGAAAGCATCTACGTTTTCCACCTCTTCTTCTCCTTCAGCACCTAAGTCAGTCAGGTTCTCATAAACTTTCCTTCCCTGTATCCCCAAGTTATGTAAAAGTACGTGTTGTTTCCTTAATGCCGTAAACTTTCCCCCCCTATGGCAATTAAGTAAGATTCAAATAGTTTTAACCATTCTTTCCAGGGTAAGTTGGATTCACCTATTTCATTTAAAAATGGGGGGGGGGTTGGGACATTCCTGGTGCTGCCATGTTTGCTAAGAATACTGTCACTGTAGAGTAATATGATTTAATCAGTGTGATTACTGTATTTTGGGTCCTTAGTGTTCAGCTACTGTATGGTCACAGCTCATGCACATACTATCTGCCAGCCATTGCGCCACAACATATACTCATCCACAGTATTTTGAACTTATGGGAATTGCTGCTGAGGGATATACTACTCAAAGGGTTATAGATATGTCTAATCATGCAGATATACAATAACATGCAAGACTTCCCAATACTATAACAAGGAACACGATAACAAACTTGCAGTAAGCAACTTCCTTATTACCAAATAATCTTATGCAATACTTTTCAATTATGTAAAGATGAACACAATATATACAAGATTTTACAGTAGCTGCTTCCTTATCTCCAGACACTTTCCGTATTTGTTAATTACTGTCACAACGAGGTAATTGAAAAGTCTTATTGCCCCCTTGATTTGTTCTGTTGTGCTCGCCTAAGCGTCTTTTATTTTGACGGTCAAATGCCGCTTCCCCAGGTTGAGCCTTTTATTCTGAAAACGCGCTAGCCGAGGTTCCGCCTTCCCAGCTCGCGGAAGTTAAGGGACCACATTAGCGAGGAGAGGATGTAATTCAGTCCTGCGCTGCTCCTCAGCAGTGCACTGACGCCTCTGGACTCCTAGTGTACACGCACCAGGTAAGACCTTTGGTTCCACCATAAGGCACCCACGCCGCTTGTCTCGCGCTGGCAATCTCACAACAATTGTTTCTCATCTGTCACTCCAGTCGCTCACTGCTCGCCACAGCCGTTCCTCGCCTGTCGCCTCAGGCGTGCTTTTCTTCCAGTGCCCATATATTTTGCACAGCGCTTTCCACAGCAACCTCAGCCTGCCTTGACAGGGCAGCGTAATCGGACCTTCACAGTATCTTCCACGCAACACACACGCTACAGTCTCTGCGTAGGAAGCAGGGCAGAAGCCATCCTACTTCTCACATCTGCTTGGAGATGCTGTATTCTAGTGTACACTCTCCTATATAGGTTCAAATTAGTAGCGAGAGCCTTCCCAGCTGTGTACACTCAACAGGTATTCGCTTAAGGCACTTCCCTCAGCCGTACCTTCCCTTGTTGTGCACTTACAGTTCTGTGATGTCTCTCTGAGGTGCTGAACCGATCAGGGGCAAGGAGTCTTCACTGCCCCTGCACAGATCCTATCCTCGTCGCCAAAATCCTCTGTAATAACGCGCCACTCACAAATGTAGTAGAACAAGGTTTATTGACAGACTCCTTGCACAGCACCTCATCTCCTGTCTCTCCTCCTACTCAGCTCTCTACCAACATTCTAAGGTGCACTCCCGATTGTTCCATTCTCCAACATTCCGTAGGAGAACATTGGAACGCTACACTTTTACAAGGAACTGTGGTACATATAATTACACAAGGTTAAGTTCCTAAAAGATAAGATTATAATGTTTGTATAAAGAATACACTATATAACTTGAATAACATTCCTATGTGGGTTAATGACAATGTTATATCAAATCATAACAATACCAAAGAAAGGAAGAGAGGAACATCAAAGCAGAAAAGAGTACAGTATCCAAAATCTGTGCAATTTGGGACACCAATGAAAAATGAACAATTAAGGTAATAGTTAACTAATGAAGCTATGAATAAATCTGACCTTCTATTTTGACACAACTGAGAGTAGGTTAAAACTTAAGTGCACTTTTCTTCAATGAGAAGAGCCAAAGGTCTGAGTCACAGCATTACATATCAACGGACACACGGAGCACAGCACAAGCTTAAAAATAACACTCATACCTGATCTGTCATCACAAGCGGCACTTACTTAGAAGAGGAAGATGAGAAGAAAGACAACAAGAGATTAGACCTACATAACAGGTCTAATGATGCAGTAGCCCTGCAGCAAAGTGATCATCCTGTATGCAGTTTGGCACATTCCCACTCAAAACTAAGGGGCATATTTATGAAATGTGGCACTGCACCTAGTGCTAAGAGATAGAGGGGGTCATTCTGACCCTGGCGGTCAGTGTTAAAGCGGCGGCCAACCCGCCAACAGGCTGGCGGCCAAACAAATTGAATTCTGACCCTGGCGGGAACCGCCAACACAGACCGCCGCATTAACACTCCGACCGCCACGGCGGGACAAACAAACAGCGCGGCGGTCACTGCCAACAGGCAGGCGGGAGACAATGTACCGCCCACCCTATCACGACTCACCAATCCGCCACCTTTTCCGGGGCGGGAGCCCCGCCGATAAAAACACGGCGGAAACAGACATCTCCAATGGAAAACGCTTACCTCGACACACTCCACGCGGAATCGGAACAGCATGGAACCCGAACTCCACATCCTCCCGGCCATTGCCTTCCTGCTCTTTTTCCAGGATCACGAACCTCGGCGCAGACGACAACAGTGAGTGCTGCACCTACGACACAGGGGAGGGGGGGAGGAGGAAAGGTTACGGGCACACACATACGCCACACACCCACCCCCACCGAAATACCCACACACCTATGCAGATAAAAAAGTCAGAGTGACACCCCCAAACCCCCCCCCAAAAAGCAAAGACAAAAGGCAATGAATGTAAAAGTAGAACTATATTATTGCAAAAATAAAGTATAGCGACCTTAGCAATATATGAAGAAGCAATACACATCTAGAACCATATCCACACAAGTAGCAAAAGTCCGGCCCAGTCATTCAAAGTTCAAATGTCCGTGGGCCAATGTGCAGCAACACATGGGTAAAGCCCACACACGAGATCGAGTCCATTGGAGAGAACACTGCTGGGGCATCACAAAAATAAAAAACAGGCACCTCAGGGGGAAGGGAAGGGGGGGCACCTCAGCCACATGAGTCCATGACGCCAGATCCACGAAGGCCCTCCATGCCCACTGTGCCATCCTGGGGAGTGCAAAGCCACAGTCTCACAAGTCTCTCCAGTGGGTGGAATGCCCACTGTGCCATCCTGGGGAGTGCAAAGCCACAGTCTCACAAGTCTCAACAGTGGGTGGATTGCCCACTGTCACATCCTGGGGAGGTCAAAGCCACAGTCCATCAGGTGGATTACAGAGACCACTGGTCATGGAGGAGGCACGGTGGGCAGAGTGCGCTGTGAAAGCCTGCCCGACACAGAACCGGGACTGCCAATGGGCCAGCGGTGCTTGACAGGAAGGGCCCAGCGGAGCGGTGCTTGACAGGAAGGGCCCAGCGGAGCGGTGCTTGAGACGGCAGTGCCCAGCGGAGCGGTGCTTGACAGGAAGGGCCCAGCGGAGCGGTGCTTGAGACGGCGGTGCCCAGCGGAGCGGTGCTTGACAGGAAGAGCCCAGCGGAGCGGTGCTTGAGACGGCGGGGCCCTGGTAGCGGTGCCTGTCTTGTGTTTCCAGTGAACCACACCTGCCCAATACTTGCTGCTCAGTCTGCATCGGACCTTTCCGTTGCAGGGCCCTCCTGTGATGGAGTCCTGGGGCCCTGGGTCTCCTCCGATAGCCCCGGAATGGGGCTGGTGGGGCCCTCATGGCCAGGTCGGCTGCTCCCTGCCTTTTGCTCCTTGCTGCCCTTGCCCTCCTTGGCAGACTGTCCGTGGCCCTTGGCTCCCTTACCCGATGTGGCAGGTGATGGTGCAAGGCTCCCCTCCTTGGGGGCAGGCGTATCAGGCCGGTCGTGCCTGCCCTTCACTTTTTTACTCCTCTTCCCAGGGGGGGGCTGGCTGTGCCTTTGCTGCTGGACGATGTCCCAGCCCAAGGAAAGGGCGGACTCCAAAAACCAGGCACAACGTTCTTGGGAGTTGCTGGACTGGTGGTGGCTGAGGCGTTTGTGTTACGGGATGGAGGGGGTGGGTCAGGTGAGGAAAAGAGGTCAAGTTTAGAGAGGAATAATTTCTTTGGAGCTATGGGAAGGGTAGCTGGAGTGCGTATGGGAGTGGAGGAAGAGGATTTGTTTGTAGGAGAGTCAAGTGTGCTGTCTTTGGGTGCAGGTGCTTGGGCAGGAGGCTGATGTGAGGTGGATGGCTGTTTTTTGGGTGCCTGCCTGCTTTTGTGTGTTTGGGAAGCGGGGTGACAGACACACTGGGAGAGGACACAGGGGACGTGTACATGGCAGTGGGGGTGGTGACTGCACGTGTGCAGACTGGTCTGGAGGGTGTGCTGGTGATGGGTGCAATGGCTGATGGTGGTGTGCTTGCAGGTTTGTGTGGAGACGTCACAGGGAGGGAGGAGGGAGCCGAGGAGGTGGGGGACACAGAGGAGGTAGTGACTGTTGGCATGTCTGCATCTGGATGTTGCTTGGGTGAATGCTTGTGTGTCCTGTGGTGCTTATGTCTGGATGAGCTGCCCTTGGGTGTTGAGGTGTGTGCAGGCTGGTCTATAGGTGTGGATGGGATAGGCAGAGGAACAGGGGAGTGGGACTGGGTGGAGGGAGTCAGAAGAGGGAGGCTGGAGACAGGGACAATCGCTGCCGTCAGAGCTGAAGCCAGAGCGTTGAACGATCGTTGATGGGCAGCCTGACCCGAATGAAGGCCCTCCAGGTATGCATTGCTTTGATGCACCTCCCTCTCCACACACTGGATGGCATTCAAAATGGTAGACTGCCCATAATGATGGTCCTTAGGAGGTCAATGACCTCCTCACTGAGGGCAGCAGGGGTGACTGGGGCAGGGCCTGAGGTGCCTGGGGCGAAGGAGATGGCCGGCTTCCTGGCCTTGCGGGCACGGGCCGAAGGCCGAGGGGCTTCTGGGAGGGCGGAGCTGGTGCGCTGGGTGGCTCCCTTCCGAGGACGTGTCGGTGTTGCTGACGTCTGCACGGGTCCCCGTGGTGGAGCCCCCCTCGCCCTCCGTCTCACTGGTCATGTCGGAGTCCGTTGCATGGCCCTCCGGGGCCATGTGCGATGCAGCTCCCTCTTGCGCCGATGCCACTTCTCCTCCGCCTGATGATGCTAATGCACACATTCACAGAAAAACAGAGAAAAGGGGGGGGTGGAAAACATAAAGACAAGTTGAGTGCATGCATTGGGGACACTGTTGGCGGAGAGGACAGACACAGAAGCCCCCTGCACTACGCTGCGCACTTGGGGTACACTACTCATTCACTGGGACATGCCCTACAAGCCTATGGGCGACAACTGCCCACACAGTATACACTGGTCCATGAATCGTGTTACTAGGCACCCTTCAGAGGTGGGGGCAGGGGCACAGGACCATACCTCACGGGCAGGCCTATCCTACAGAAATCGCCTTGGCCTAGGGATACCCACAGCCCTCCTCCCCCACCCAGGCACCTCCACTGCGCGCAAAATAGCTGAATGTGCTGGTACTCACCCCCTTGTGTCTGCTGTTATGTCCTCAAGCGCCCATCTAAATCAGGGTAGGCCACCGCCAGGATCCGGGACATCAGGGGGGTCAAGGTACGACTGGCACCCCTCCAAGGTTCCTGCTCCCATGGCGGATGTCCTCCCACCTCTTGCGGCAGTGGGTGCCCCTTCTGTTGTGGACCCCCAGGGCCCGGACGTCCTTGGCGATGGCACGCCAAATGTCAATCTTCTGATGGGCGCTGACCTATGTGACATGTACAGGGGGGGAAGAGAAACATCATCACTTTTCTGCATTCTCGATGTGAGTGCCCCCCCTCCCCAACCTTGCCAGGTGGCACATGCTCTCATCTGTCGTGCCATGCATTCATCATTCGCTGCCCTCCCCTCCATCGTACATCCTCCCCACTCAACCCACGCATTGGGCACTATGCATTGCCCCCGTGTACTCACCTGTTGGTCTGGAGGCCCGTAGAGTAGCGCATACTGGGGGAGGACCCCGTCCACGAGCTTCTCCAACTCCTCGGAACTGAAGGCGGGGGCCCTTTCCCCAGTCGCAGCAGCCATTGTCACTTCCAGACCGAGGTCACAGCAGCACTTGCAGTATAGGTCCTCTCCTGTGGATGCTCAGGTCTCGTGTGATCAAGCAGATAGAAAATGGCGGTTACGGCCGCGGCGGTGCGTACCGCGGCGGTGCGTACCGCGACCGCCGGCGCTCACCGCCATTGGCTCCTGAAACCCATAGGGTTCAATGTTGTCCAATGCGCCTTTGCGCCGCGGCCTGCGACGGCCTACCGCCACGGTGTGCCACGCTTGCGCAATGACCTCACTTCACATTGTCACACTTCACAGGTCAGGCAGCCGCCATTTCAAGGGCCCACATGGCTTAATTCCTACTGCGTCACACATGGCTAGGCCTTGCACCGACAATCACACTAGCCATTCAATCCCGAGAGATTCGTGTACTGTGCATGCTGTGGGCCCTTACCTGTGGGTTGCTTGACTCTGTGCTCCATGTTGTGCTTCCTAGGCATCGTCCGCTGGGACTTGCGAGGAGACGGAGGAATCTTCCCGTGTACAGACCACTGGTGGACCTGTCGACAATGGAAGAAAGACACGTCATACTCACCTACAGACTCAACCGTGCCACTATACAGGAACTGTGTGCCCAGCTGGAGCCAGACCTGATGTCACACATCCGCCAACCCACAGGGATTCCGCCTCTAGTGCAGGTGCTGTCAGTACTGCATTTTTTGGCCAGTGGATCATTTCAAACTACCGTGGCCATTTCATCTGGGATGTATCAGCCTATGTTTTCAAAGGTGTTGTCCAGAGTATTGTCTGCCCTGATGAAATACATGCGGAGCTACATCATTTTCCCTGAGGTGGGTGACTTGCCTACAGTGAAGGGTGATTTCTATGCCCTTGGACACATTCCCAATATCATTGGTGCCATTGATGGTACCCATGTGGCCTTGGTTCCCCCAAAAGACGATGAGCAGGTGTACAGGAACCGAAAGAATTATCATTCGATGAATGTCCAGGTGGTCTGTTTGGCTGACCAGTACATCTCCCATTTAAATGCCAAGTTCCCAGGGTCAGTGCATGACGCGTACATCATGCGAAATAGCAGCATCCCTTATGTGATGGGACAGCTACAGAGACACCGTGTGTGGCTAATTGGTGACTCTGGTTACCCAAACCTGCCTTGGCTATTGACCCCAGTGAGGAATCCCAGGACCAGGGCAGAGGAACGGTACAATGAGGCCCATGGGCGTACCAGGTGGGTTATTGAGCGGACCTTCGGCCTCTTGAAGGCCAGGTTTAGGTGCCTGCATATGACTGGTGGATCCCTAATGTACTCACCAAGGAAGGTGTGTCATATCATCGTGGCCTGCTGCATGCTTCACAACCTAGCTTTGCGACGCCAGGTGCCTTTCCTGCAGGAGGATGGTCCAGATGGTGGTGTTGTGGCCGCTGTGGAGCCTGCGGAGAGTGAAGAGGAGGAAGACGAAGAGGACGACCCAGACAACAGGGACTGAGTGATACTGCAGTATTTCCAGTGACACACAGGTAATAAGCTACTCCTGCATTGTATTATATCTGTAACTGTAGTGGCTCTCTACTGTCTGACCTTTCACCCCAATGTATGGTAACTTAGTTGTGTATATCACTTCCTATTACAGTGCTCTGATCCCCACGGAGTGCCCTCTGGTTTTTATCCCCATGGACTACCGCTGTGTGACACTGGTATGTTGTCATCACAATGTAACTGGAAATGTTTTGTTGGTTATATCGATTACATTTGGTTTAATTAAATAGATAGCAGAATCCAGTTGGTTTTTGTGCAATAATTGTGTTTATTGAAGTTTTCAAATAGGTGTAGAGTTCAAAAAGGGTGCTGGGTGATGGTGGAGGCATGTCCATGGCAGAGTCCAGACTCTCGTTCACACAGGTGCATTGTCCATATGCCTGTGGAAGGTGGAGCAGGGGCAGTTCAAGGTTGGACAGGGTGAACAAGTGGGACAGTGGGATGGCATCCGTGGGTTTCCGTGCATGGCGGGGGTCTTGACATCCTACTCTGTCTTCTTCCTAGATCTCAGGCCTTTCTTGCGGGGTGGTTCTTGTTCTGCAGGGGGTGGGGTCCGGGTGGGCCGTTGCTGTTGTGTCGGGGCCTCCTGACCACTAGCGCCGGCGGAGGTGGTGGGCTGTTCTTCCTCCATGCTAGTGGCAGGGGCCCTTTGGGGGGGCCACATGGTCCCGCAATGTGGTGACAATCTGGTTGAGTGCCACCACGATTGTACCCATTGCGGAACTGATGCTGCACAGTTCTTCCCGGAACCCCATGTACTGGCCCTCCTGCATGGCCTGGATTTCCTGGAACCTGGCCAGGACCGTCGCCATTGTCTCTTGGGAGTGGTGGTACGCTCCCATGATGGTGGTGAGGGCCTCTTGGACAGTGGGTTCCCTAGGCCTGTCCTCCCTCTGTCGCACAGCAGCCCTCCCAGTTCCTCTTTGTTCCTGGGCCTCTGTCCCCTGGACGGTGTGCCCACTACCAGTGCCCCCAGGTCCCTGTTGTTGTTGGGTTTGTGGGTTACCCTGGGTGCCCTGTACTGGTAGACACACCACTGCTTGACCTGTCCTGGAGACAGAAGCATGGGCCCACTGGGTGGGTGCTGTGCTGTTGTTTCCAGAGGGGGTTTGGTCTGCTGTGGCCTGTGGTTGACTGAGGGTAACCGACTGTCCAGAGGTCCCCGATGGTCCGGGCTGGTCATCAGGTTCTAGGTCGACAGAGCTGCTGTCATCACTGGGGGCCTGTTCTGGGGGTGGGATGGACAAATCTGGACCCTCCTGGACGGTGTGTTGGCGTTTGGGCCCTGCAGGGGTAAAAGAGTATGGTTATTGATTTTGTGTGTGCCATGGCGTGTGATTACGGGGTGCCCTTGTCGCCCAGTGCTGGCAGTCCCATGTGGGAGGAGTTGTGAGGGTGGTTTGTGGGGGGGGATGGGAAGGTGCAGTGGTCATGCTTAGGTGATGGGTGTCCATGGTTTGTGTTGGCATTCAGGGGTTGGGGTTGGGTTGGGTGGGTTGTGCTGGTGAGACATTAACAGGGAGTATGTGTGCTGGGGGGTTAGGGGTAAGGGTGGGGGTGTGGGTTGGCATGCTGGTGGTTGGGGGGGGTGAAGTAGTTGAGATTAGACTTACCAGAGTCCATTCCTCCGCCTACTCCAGCGAGGCCCTCAGGATGCAGGATGTTCAAGACCTCTTGCTCCCATGCTGTGAATTTGGGTGGAGTGGGTGGGGGTCCGCCGCCAGTCTTCTGCACAGCGATGTTGTGTCTTGACACCATCGACCGCACCTTACCCCGTAGGTCGTTCCAGCGCTTTCGGATGTCTTCCCGATTTCTGGGATGCTGTCCCACAGCGTTGACCCTGTCGACGATCCTTTGCCATAGCTCCGCCTTCCTGGCTATTGTGGTGTGCTGCACCTGTGTGCCGAAGAGCTGGGGCTCTACCCTAATTACTTCCTCCACCATGACCCTGAGTTCTTGGTCCGAGAACCTGGAGTGTCTTTGGGGTGCCATGGGGTGGTGTGGATGAGGTGTGGGGTGGTGTTTGTGGTGATGTGTGTGGTGGTGTGTGGTGTTTTGTGCGTAGATGTGGTGGGGGTGATGATGTTGGGTTCCTGTCTGTGTTGTGGTTTGCGTTCCCTGTGCTCTCTCTCTGTGTATTGCGCCTTGTCTCTGATTTTCGTATTGTGGGAGTTTGTGGGTGATGTGGGTGTGTGTTTTATATGGTGATGAGTGTGTGGGAGTGGTTTGTGTATGTGTATCAGGTGGTTGTATTTAGATTTGGCCAATGTGGCTGTGTTTTGTAAAGGTGTGTGTATTTTGAGCGCGGCGGTGTGTACCGCCAATGGAATACCGCGGTTGAAAGACCGCTGCGTTAATTCGTGGGTCGTAATGGCATGGGCGTGTTTGTGTTGGCGTGACGGTGGAGGTTTGGTCATCTCCAGTTTATCGCTGACCGCTGATGAGGCGGCCTTCAGTGGATGTCGGATTTTTGGCGGTTTGGCAGTTGTGGGTCAGAATGACCATGGCGGTTTACCGCGGCCGCGGCGGTATGTTGGCGGTCTTCTGACCGGCGGTAAGAGCCTTTAACTGCCGAGGTCAGAATGACCCCCAGACTGCCCATCGATAGTCAGTTGATGGAAACAAACCATGTATTGTGGGAAAACGCCCCTCTTTTCACGGTCACCACCACTTTTTGCTGGACTTCCTTGCTGTTTTTAACTGGGACTCTGAAAACCACAACTCAGTGAATGTGCTCAGACACATGAAACATATTGAAATTGGCTATACACAGTGTTACCAGGATCCATTGGTTAAATATCTCTAGTGAGTTGCAGAACCTATTACGCCACTCACTACAGTGGCATCATAGCTTCAGGCCTACCATTGCAGCCTTGCTGTGGTAGTTCTAAATATAAATTTCATACCTTCAAAATTATTAAGAGGTCAAAACCTTCCTTTAAAGTATTATTGTCACCCCTATATAGGCCTTAAAGCAGGATATTCAGTATTTAAAAGTAGGACATGTAAAAAGTTGATGTTACACATGTCCTTACATTCTGATGTAATTTTTGCTCCTTCACTCTGTAGGAAGTAGATGATGTTGTCCATTCTTACGGTATGAAATCAAGTTCCTTTTCAATATGCATTGGGGTGGAGCACTAGTGTTTATCATTTGGTTCTTAGAGACTTCACTCATGTTTTTTCAAATAGGCAAGTCCATTTCCTTGTCCTGTGGAGGCCCTTTTAATCAATTTGGGTTGAAATTCATCAACAATACTGTCCCACTCAATAGATGGTGAAAAGCAACTATGGAGAGCTATTGTGAAAAGATTAATAGTTACCTGTGTGCTTTCCAAAATTCTACCACCACTTACCCCAGACATATCTTTAATTAAAGAGCATGGAAGCACTTCCCCAAAAATAATCTACCTGTGCTCCTACTTTTATAAATTACAAACTTGGACTTACATTTTGAAAAAAAAAATACTTGAAAGACATCCACTCCAACTGTCCATCTCCACAAAAATTGTTGACAGATAATTATTTTCATTTTCCAATCTTTGCATTTTGAGTTAACGTCTGATATGTTTATAGGAATCATTTTTTTCTGTGCATGTTGTGTTACTTTGAATCTAGGTATGGTCAAATGCCTATTTCCTTTTTAAAAAGTGGGTCTTTAGATGGCAGGTGCATGCACCCTGTCCAAGTACGGATCACAATTCTATTCAGGGTAAGTCATAAGACAACCTAAATTATCCTGTGCTCAACCTCCAGTAGCTTTCCACAGAGCAGACAGGCTTAAATTAGAAGGCAATGCGTAAAGTATTTGTGCAATAACTCATATAGTAACACAGTGAAAACATCACAAAAAGTGCTCCACACCAGTTTAGGAAAACAGATAATATTTATATGTTAGAAATGGGGTCTCTGGTTGGCAATCAGTTTGCACTCTGTCCAAGCAGGGACCCTCACTCTAGTCAGGGCAAGGGAGATAGTTACTTAAGATAACCCCTGCTCACCCCCTTGGTAGCTTGACACAAGCAGTCAGGCTTATCTCAGAGGCAATGTGTAAAGTATTTGAACCAACACACACAGTTTTACAGTGAAAACAACACATAATTTACATAACACCAGTTTAGAAAAATTGAACAAGACCAAAATGACAAAAATCTAACAGCCACAAGTGAAGTTATTAATTTATAAGATAAAAGTGTCTTACTCAAGAGAAAACAATGGATGAGTTGTTATTACACAAAGTACCTGGTTTGTGTAAAAAATAAACCCGCACGGGTGAGCGTGCGTCAGAAAAATCATCAATGCGTCAACTCCTTACTTGCAAGTGAGGCCGTGTGTCATTTCTTCTCTGGTCGGATAGGCGATGCGTAATTTCTCTCTTCCCCAAAAGAGTGTTGCATTGACTTCTGGACGGGCACCTCAGGTTCATGTTGATTTTGATGCCCTGCGATGATGCTTGCGAAAGCCCCACAGTGATGAGGAACTGTGCTGCATGGGGCTTGCATCAATTTTAGCAGGCACAAGTGGGTGTTGCATTGTCTCTCTAGCCGCGATGCATGGGATGCGGCAATTTCCCAGCTGGGATGCAGGTGGTGCGTCAATTTCTCTGCCACGATCAGGTTGTGTGTTGTTTTTCAGCTGCTTTGCAAGTGGTGCAGCAAAATGTTCCCCGCACAGCTCCTGTGTGTGGATTTCCACCTTGGTTCCACTAGCTTTACCTTTCAAGAGCCCAGGGACTGGATAGGGCACCACGTGGCAGCATAGGAGTCTCAGCATAGAGTACAGGTGCTGGCAGAGGAAGTCTTTGATGGCGCTGAGACTTCAAAGCAGGAGGCAAGCTCAAACCAAGCCCTTGAAGACACTTCACAAGCAGGAATATACCCCAAAGACCAATCTCAGGCATAAGCAGCAACTGCAGGTCAACCCAGTAAAGCACAGTCACAGGCAAAGAGGAAGCACTCCTCCTCCAGCTCCTCGGCTCTTCTCCTTGGCAGAGATTCCTCTTGAGTCCAGAAGTAATGTAAAAAATTTGAGGTTTTGAGTCCACTACTTATACCCATTTCTGCCTTTGAAGTTGGCAAACTTTATAGGAAAGTCTCTGTTTTGCGCAAGATTCCGCCTTGCCCAGGCCTGGCCCCAGACACACACCAGTGGGTTGGAAACTGCATTGTGTGAGGGCAGGCACAGCCCATTTAGGTATAAGTTTCAACTCCTCCGTTCACTCTAGCCCAGATGACCCATCAGAATATGCAGGCTACAGCTCAGCTCCCATTGTGTCACAGTCCAGTGGAGATTCAAAAACAACCCAACTGTCAGTCTGATACAGACAAGGAATCCACAAGCAGGCCGAATCACATAATGGTTTAAGCAA
Organism: Pleurodeles waltl; assembly: GCF_031143425.1. Lineage (NCBI taxonomy): Eukaryota > Metazoa > Chordata > Amphibia > Caudata > Salamandridae > Pleurodeles > Pleurodeles waltl. The sequence continues at coordinate 827,856,346 of NC_090446.1, forward strand.
GAACATGCACTTTCTCAAAGTGGACAATCTAAAAATCAACTTTACTCAAAGATGTATTTTTAAATTGTGAGTTCAGAGACCCCAAAAACCCCATCTCCATTTGCTCCCAAATAGAAACTGCACTTAAAAGATATTTAACGGCAGCCCCCATCTTAACCTATAAGAGAGACAGGCCTTGCAACAGTGAAAACCGAATTTGGCAGTATTTCACTGTTAGAACATGTATAACACACCAGTACATGTCCCACCTTTAAATACCCTGCACCCCACCCACAGGGCTATCTGGGGCCCAGTCTATGGGTATCTTTCATTTATAAAAAAAAGATTTGGGCTTGGCATGTGGGTACACTTGCCAGTTCAAATTGGCAGTTTCATAACTGCACACACTGACACTGCAGTGCCAGATCTGAGCCATGTTTACAGGGCTACTCATGTGGGTGGCACAATCAGTGCTGCAGGCCCTCTAGTAGCATTTGATTTACAGGTCCTGGGCACCTCTAGTGCACTTTACTAGGGGCTTACTAGTAAATCAAGTATGCCAATCATAGATAAACCAATCACCAATACAATTTAGACAGGGAGCATATGCACTTTAGCACTGGAAGCAGTGGTAAAGTGCCCAGAGTCCTAAAGTCTACAAAAACTAGTCAGACAAAATAGAAGGAAGGAGTCAAAAAGTTTGGGGATGACCCTGCAAAAAAAGGGACAGGTCCAACATGATCTGAATAAATTACATACCAAAACGACAAAAATCCAATATACCCAAGTCAAACTATCACTTTTAAAATATTTAAATGTATCTCAGTCCGTAAGAATCAGTGGTTTTATCCTTTTAGCACACAGTACCTGGGATGCATCAAAATGTAATGATGCAGAGAGGCCACAGAGGAGGAAATGCATCACAAAGTAAGGCAATGCATCGATTTTCCTGGCATGGCAAAGGTGATGCGTCGTTTCTTCCCATGCTGCAAGGGGATGCGTCGGTTTCCAAGAGCCCAGCCTTGGTTCCTCAAAGAGACGCGGGGATATTTTGATGCCCAGGGAAGATGAGTGGAAAACCCAGAACTTGTTGAGAAGAGGCAACAGGTGCTGCGTTGATCCAGCAGGCGATGCAGTTATTTTTCGGCTGCAGAGCAGGCATTGTGTTGATCCCGTAAGCATTGCATCAAATTTTGTAGACATTGCAGGGAATTTCAATTTGTTGATTTTCTTCTCTTTGGTGAAGTCTTTGATAGCCCTGAGGCCTCAAAAAGGGAGACAAGATCAATCCAAGCCCTTGGAGAGCACTTGAGGATGAAGGCAGAGTCCTTCAAGCAGAGTCAGAGGTCAGCAGGCAGCAGCGCAACATGCAGGCCAGCAGTCCTTCCAGAAAGACAGCCCAGATGACTCCTTTGGGCAGCCAGGCTGTCCGTCTGACAGAGTTCAGTTGTAGGTCCAGAAGTGTCTAGTTTGGTGGGGTCACAGACCCAGTTTATATGCTCAAAAGCACCTTTGAAGTGGAAATTTTTTCAAAAAGTGCTTTTAAAGTGCACAAGTTCCCCTTTCAACCATGCCCTGTCTGCCAGGAGCCCTGAGGGGGTGTTATCAGTCCTTTGTGTGATGGCAGACCACTGGCCTTTGAAGTGAAAGAGAGAGCCCCTTCACTCTTCCTGCCCAGAGAAACCCACTTGTATGCAGATGAATGCAGATGCAGCTGAGTGTCCTGTTTCTGGCTGTCTGGGTGGAATGCACAAGGGGAGCTGTAAACCAGCACAGACCAGATGTAGATTGGATGGCGGTAAGTGCAGAGAAATGCCTACTTTTTAAAACTGGCATTTCTGCAATAGTAATGTAGAATTAAACTCCACCAGTAAGTAGTATTTCTCACTACCATTCCAACTGAACCAAATATGACAAGTTTCATCCTCTCAAATCAGAAATTGCCATGTAAAAGCAGATAAGGGAATCTCTAATGCTGGACTGTAACAGGAGTAGGCTTCACAGTAGTGAAAATCGACTTTGGGAGTTGTTCCCTACATGTCCTGTCTTTTACTTACATGGCACCCTGCCCTATGGATTACCTAGGGCCTACCTCAGGGGTCTATGGGAAAAAAAGGGAATTTAATGCTTGGCAAGAAGTTTTAAATGGCAAGTCAAATTGGCAGTGAAACTGCACACACAGGCCCTGGGCACATCTAGTGCACTTTACTAGGGACTAACGACTAAATTAAATATACAAGGGGAGTGAGCACAAGCACTTTAGCACTGGTCAGCAGTGGTAAAGTGCAGAGAGTTCTAAAACCAGCAAAAAGGAGATCAGAAAAATGGACAGAGGCAGGCAAGAAGTTGGGGGAAGACCACCCTAAGGCTGACAGGTGTAACAGTTACAAAAAAAGGATCACCTAATTTTCTTTGTTCCTTTCAATGAGTTAGCCATAATAAATTGTTCACACCCCAGGTTTTTTCTTAGTCATTACAATTAAGACACAAAGGGCCTGATTTAATTTTCGGAAACAGGGTCCTGCATCACAAACATGATGGCTATCCTGTCGACTGTACTACAAATGCCATAGAATATCCATCAGTTTTAAAATGGAGTATTCTGTCCACTGAAATGTAAATGAGGCAAAAAGGGTTATGGGGACCAACCCTTCATTCCCTTGTTCAGGGAACACTGCTTATTCATTACAGAAAAGCATCCACATTTGGACCCTCCTATGGCCTAGCCAAGTGGGCTTCACATTCAGTGGGATCCACCTGAGGTAGTCCTTGGATGCCCTCTGAGTTCAGTTTACCTTTAATCCCGACTAGATTTATTGAGATCATTCCAACGTGGGTTTCTTGATAAGTACCCTCCAACACGTAGCTGTATCCAGTACTACACCTCTAGTAGTCACTTAAGATTACTCTTTTGATGATCAGGATGCATTTCTGACATCATGTAAACATATGTCTGTTCACTAGGGTGCCAAGGTTTCTGAAAAAGAAGCATTGTGTGATCTCCATATTGTTTTTAACTGTTTGTGCCACAGCACAGCTTAAACAGTTGCCCCGTTTACAAACAGGGAAAGTGTGCCCTATTAGGTTGAATGTGCTGCCCCTAGAGCAGCATCCAACTTGTGCTGCCCTGGGGGCAGAGCATTCAAGTGAAATACGGGGATGGTTTTTCAAATCCATTCCATCTTTTACTGTGCAGGTGGCATTGCACTTCAAAGAGGGGAGAGAGCTCCCCTTGCAGACAGGTGCCATAAGCGACTGCCTCCACCTGCAAGGGTGTCTCGGGGGGTCCATGGGACCCCTATATTCCCCTCCAGAGAACTACCATCAGGGGGTGCACTGACATTGTACCACCTTTTAGTGTCTCACAGTCAGTGTGCCTCATGAAAACCTCTTTACCTCTGCGCCTACATCCATAATACAGTGCAGGAGGTAATAAGAAACCCTCAGTTTCATGGGACTTTGGCAGACGGAAAATCGCCTTGATATATCGCTTGTGCCAAATGCGCACTACTATTATCTGTATTATAGAAGGGGCTGCACAACCTGATATTCACTGCTGATGTAAGAAATTTTGTTGTTGGCTCAGGTCAAGTAGCAGAACACAATCCTTATCATGGTGATGCACAAGCCAACCCTAAATTAGCCTGTGCTCAACCCTCTGGTAGCTTGTCACAGAACAGTTAGGCTTAAAATAGAGACAATGCGTATAATATTAAAATTAACATTTAAAACAGCAATGAAGTGAAAAACAGTACATAAAAAGCACTCTTGCCTTCTTTGACTTTTTTTGTTTTTTATTTCATCCAGATGATCTCCCTTCCTTTGAACATTTTTGCTGACTTTATCCATGTGTTGGAATCTTTCTTTCCTTTTTTCCCACCACTTTACATCTAGAGCCATGGAATGATGAGTTAATGTATATGAACAATTTGCTACAACATAATTGACATAACAAATTTTCAAGTAGTATGTCATCAATCTTACATGTACATAATAGATCAATGCTGGTCTGCTAAATTAAAATACGATTTGACATATATTCTAAGTGTTTCCTTTTTTGGACATTTAGTGACATTAGAATTACACGTTTCACACTTGTATTTCAGTGCCTTAAGTGAGGAACTAGATATTTTTTAAATACTTTGGGCCAGATTTACAGAAAGTGGTGCATCTGTCCTTATGCGCCATTTTCTTGGACACCTTCACTGCCAGCAATCAACACCATGGTTGCACCTTATTTACAATACGGCACACCACAGCACACATTAGGACAATAGCGTCAAAATGTTTGACACTATTGTGGTGCTTTGCTGCACTAGCATAAAAAATGTTGACACTAGTGCAGCAAAGTGCAAGGGGGCCCATTGATTACAATGGGTGCGTCACTTTCAAATCTCCATTGAGCAGATGTTTAAAATGAGGCAAAAAGAGGCACAGTGAAATCTTGTAGATTCCACTGGACCATTTTTGTGGGCCTCCTAACTCCAGAATGCCTCCCTTGCAAACATTATGCCTGATGCAGGCATAATGGGCTATATGTACGTAGCATTTTGCACATCGCAAATAGTGAATCGGGCCATTTGCGATGTGCAAAATGCACTTTGGTATGTTCAAACGCATTTTTGCGATTCAGTAAACAATTTACCGAATCGCAAAAAGGGATTGCGAATTGCAATTAGGAAGGAGTGTTCCATTCCTAATTGCGAGTCGCAGTCCCATGTATGATTGTTTTGTGACTGCGAATGCGGTGGCAAAACAATCGCAGTTAGCACCAGTGTCACACTGGTGCTAACCCATATGTAAACAGGAAGGGTTCCCCATGGGACCCCTTCCCCTTTGTCAAGGGCAGTAAAAACCACTTTTTCAGAGCAGGTAGTGGACCACTACCTGCTCTAAATAAATGAAACAAAAACGTTATTTTTTTTTGTTTTTGAACTGCATCTTGTTTTCCTTTAAGGAGAACTGGCTGCGTTAAAAAAAATAAAAAAAAATGCTTTGTTTAAAAGCAGTCACAGACATGGTGGTCTGCTGTATCCAGCAGGCCACCATCCCTGTGAGGGTGGCCATTCCCAAGGTGGTTGCAAATTGAGACCTACCTCATGAATATTCATGAGATAGAACATTTCCGACCAACTTGCGAATCACAAACAGTGTCACTGACACTGTTCAAGATAAGGTTTTGCGACTTGCAAATTGCGAGTCACTCTGACTTGCGATTTGCGAGTCGCTCTGACTTGCAATTTGCGAGTCGCAAATCAATTATTTCGTACATGTAGCCCAATGTGTGGCAAGGGGTCGCAAAGTGGTGCAATGGATGTTTTGCACCATTTTGTCAATATGGCGCAGCGAAAGTTGCCTCCTTGAGCCACATTAACATAAAATATTAATGCTAATGTGGCACAAGGAGGCACTATGGCCTTGTAAATCTGTCTCTTTTTTTTTTTTTTTTAGCTGTTTTCTAGGTGAGTAAAAAAGATAGTATGCAAACATATACATTTATCTGTCCGTTGAGTAGAGTTACATTCTGTGACACTGTTGATTCCAACAACTTTTACATTAGTAGGCTGCCAAAACATTTGTACAAAGGAGAGTGTTTGTTAAGGTAGAGCAATTTTTTCATTATTCTTATTATACTCATATTTTGAAATATATTCTTCACATATAAATTTTGCTAATTTCTTTTATAGAAGTGCATCCATTCTGGGCTACTACTGTAATTTTCTGCTTATATATTCTGAACACAATGGGTACATCTTACGTATAAGCTGCTGTTTGTTTAGTGTATCTCGATAATTAGCATGTGTGTATATTCATCTATGCGTATGCTTTTAACGGATTGGAGAGTGCATATTTCATTAGATGGTAAAATCTAAAAAAAGGCAGACATCAACAGTAAATTGCTCACATTTCTTAATTTTTAGATAGAGTATGTCCAGTATTAATGTGACAGGTCATCTAACAGTGGGCTGCTTTGTTCATTAGTTATTTTTCTGAGAAATCAATTTGATGTGTGGTGTTGTATGCCCCTGTTATGTAGCACCTTATTCTGAAGAAGAATAATACTTTAGCTCACTATGGGCCTCATTTACTGAGAAGTGTCAAAGCACGGTGCCAAATTTGGCAGCACTGCATCACTTCAGAAATGCAGTGATGTGCCATATTTAATACAATACAGTGCACCCCTGTGTTTTCCCAAGTGCTGGTGCTAAAATTAGCTGCTAGTGCCAATGCAGGCACCCTTGCATACTAGTGCAAGAGTGGCAGGCTTGCTGAATATAATTGTTTATGAACAGGAAGGTGTCCCTTCCTGCACATAAACAATCATAAATGGTGTTTTGCACTTCCCATGTGTTAGACTTGGCATCATTTGCATGGTCTTCCCTAACATTTTGCCTCTATTTCCCATTTTGCTTATGTGTTCTGAACTCTTTTTTTGCTGTTTTTGGACACTATACCACTGCTGACAAGTGCTAAAGTGTAAGTGTTCCCTGTATAAATTATATGTGTAGATTGGCTTATCCATGATTGGCATATTTGATTTACTAGTAAGTCCCTAGTAAAGTGCACTCTAATTGCTCAGGGCCTGTAAATCAAATGCTACTAGTGGGCCTGCAGCACTGGTTGTGCCACCCACGTTAGTAGCCCTGTAAACATGGCTCAGACCTGCCACTGCAGTGTATGTGAGTGCAGTTTTAAACTGCTAATTCAACCTGGTAAGTGTACCCACTTGCCAGGCCTAAACCTTCCTTTTTTAGAAATGTAATGCACCCCTAAGGTAGGCTCTAGGTGTAGTGTATGTTAAAGGTGGGACATGTACTTATGTGTTTTACATGTCCTGACAGTTAAATGCTGCCAAATGTGTTTTTCACTGTTGCAAGGCCCATCTCTCTCAAAGGTCAACATGGGGGTGCCTTTAAATATGATTAAAGCACAGATTTCCTTTGGGAGCCAATAGAAATGTGGAGTTTAGGGTTTCTGAATTCACAATTTAAAAATACATCTTTTAGTGAAGTTGGTTTTTAGATTGTGTGTTTGAAAATGCCACTTTTAGAAAGTAGGCATTTTCTTGCTTAAACCATTGTGTGTCTCTGCCTGTTTGTGGATTCCCTGTCTGGGTGAGTTTGACAGATGAGCTGTTTGTACCTCTCCTCTAGACAGTGACACAAAGGGAGCTGGGGTGTAGTCTACATATCCTGATGGACCATATGGGCTGAGGGGAGGAGTGGTCACTTACACCTAAAACGGCAATGCCTGCCCTCACACAATGCAGTCTCCAACCCCCTGGTGTGTTTCTGGGGCCTGGCCTGGGCAAGGCAGGATCTTGAAAACAACAGAAACTTCTCTTTGAAGTAGGCCTACTTCAAAGGTAAAAAGTGGTATAAGAGCAACCAGAACCCCTGATAATCAGATTACTTCTGGAACTAAGAGGACCCTCTGCCCGGGAGAGGAGCTGGAGAAGATGGAGGAGGAGTATTGCCCCTTTGCCCATGACTGTGCTTTGCTGGGTTGGCCTTCAGTAGCTGCTTTTGCCGTAGAGAGGGCAAAGATTGATTTTTGTGTGCCTTCCAACTGGTGAAGAATCTCCAAGGGCTTGAACTGAGGCTACCTCCTGTTGTTGAAGTCTCAGGGACAACAAAGACTTCTATCTGCCAGCACCTGGGATTTCTGCTGAGAGTCCTGCCTTCCAAGTGATGCCCTAACCTGTCTCTGTGCCCTTGAAAGGTGCAGCTGGTGGAACAGGAAAGAAATCCATGCAAAGACTGATGTGCGGAGAAAGATTAAACGCACCACCTGCCCCTGTGAACACATAGAGAAACCTAAGCTAATACGTCAAATCAGATAGTAGATTTCATGCATCAGATTGATTGGACCGAACTGACATTGTATAGAGGGGATGTCAATTGCTTGATGTCATAATCATTACAACAATATAAAATCTACAATCTCATAGTACTTCAATAACCACACCAGTTTTAGTAAGAAGGTTAACAATTTTATTTCTCTATATTAACAATGATAAAGTCACAAAAATAATTGTCAAGCACAAATGATACATATAGAGAGTCAACAGAGACTGATTAGAACGCCTTATGTATCTGAGTTTAACCAAAGCAGATAAGCAAATCAATTCAATGATTGTAACACAAGAACATAATAACAAGATCTGTGCTAACAAAATCAAATACATCAGAACAAATGATTAACTTCAATAACAATTCAAGGGCATGTGAAGAAAAGCATTTCCCTCACTAACCACTAATTAGAATCAACATGTTGGGCTTCATATAAAAGTTTTAGTAACACACATTTACAAAAAATATCTAAATCCAGTTATATTAAAAATCATTTGCAGCAGTTGATTCAGTGAGTTGCAGCTGGTACCTGGAAAACAAAAACATATAACAAGTATAATTCATACTTTACCAGTGTACTGCAAAATCAGCAGGTTTGTTTGCTTCAGCAGAGGGACACTCTTGGTAATCAGCATCGGCATACAGGACAGGGGATAGGATAGGGTAATGACTTAGATTTTGGATCATACACTACACTAAACCATTAAAGCATTAACTGGAGGCAACTGCTCCTGCTCTCCTGCTAAAACTGATCAAAAAACTATTCTCCAAGAAGTGGTGACCAATGAAGGTGATTGGACAAAACATAAGGTGAACAAAATATGGGCAATTAGAATTAAAACAGATATCTAGGAATTACACATTTAAACATCAGTCGTAATTTAATTGGTTGTCCAATCCATAAACTAATACATTTGTTTCCTAGACTTCCTTCTCTTCCGTCTCATCTGTGGATCCTTTGTTTCTCCCTCATCGAGAACCCGTGCTCGGGATATGTGATTTAACATTGTTTCATTCATTTCCACCCTCGCGGGAAACAGACATGTTAGTAACATTTCTCTAACAATGAGAATATAAAGAATTTGAACAACAATTGAAACATTTCATTAATTACATCATGCAACAACCTTGTATATGCCTATGCTTTAGACCTGTTGGTGTCACTGTTAACACATTTATTGGTTAAGAAACGTACTAGAGAAAATATGTGCAAAGTAGATGAAAATAATTCTATACATGCTAAGTTAACACAAGCCTACATAAGATGGTGGCCATTTCATAAAAGACTCGTTTTCATTATTACATTGATTAATTAAAGTTAAACCACACATTAATCTATAAAATGAGTACATCATCAAATCTAGATTTTTACCACTAAAATCTCTGCTTCCATAATCCCTCCTTTGATGACTGTATATGTCATCACCCAAACTGCTCAAATACATTTATTTATTTCAATTTAGGAATTTTAGAACCTTGTCTCTTTTGTTTTCTTATACATCTTCCTCTGCCTCATTTTGTCCCTCATAACCTTTTTCTATTTGAACATCCAATCTCTTCTGATTCTTTTCAAATTTTCTTTTCTTAAATATTTTAGAAATGTTGTATAGCCCCCATATTCCAATTAGACACAACACTATAGTTGATACCGATTTGATCACTTTTAATACTATTCCTTTTCCCAAGTTGACAAACCAATTTCCCACTGAAGCAAGACCTTTCCCAGATAGTAGTTTCAGTTAGTTCAGTTTTATCATCAGTTAGATTATTAATCAAACCTCTAATTAATTTGGAATTGTCCGGTATGTATGAACAACAGTGATGCGGACCAAGTAATTTGCAAACCCTGCCCTCTTGGTTCTGAGGAGCTATAGCCCATGTAGCAGCCAATTCAGTATCTAGGAGTATGATAGATCCAGAATAAATTCTCAACATGCTATCCACGACTGTAGACAACTTCTGTATCTTCATTGAATTGTGAATAACTCCAACTGAAGGAAATATTGCTCCAGAAATAGCTCCCACAATGCTAGAAACTGATTCTCGCTTGTGTCTCATTTGAATCTTAGAAAATTTAGGAAACTTTAACTTGTCAACATGTTATCCACGACTGTGGACAATTTCTGTATCTCCATTGAATTGTGAACAACTCCAACTGAAGGAAATTTTGCTCCAAAAATGTTTCCCACAATGCTAGAAACTGATTCTCGCTTGTGTCTCATTTGAATCTTAGAAAATTTAGGAAACTTACTCAAATCTTCCAATTGATATATTTTCAGAAAGTCTATTCCCAAATAACATGTGTTATACCATCCTCTAGAAAGATGATAATAAGCATTCTTTCCACAGATATAGTAAGCATCAGGAATTGGAGGGTCCTGTCCATTCAACATAAAACTCCATTTACTCTGAAACAAAAACACATGTCTACATTCACGTGCCCGCGTATACTTTATCTAAATGACTTTGTGGCCTATGTATACAAAGCTTTCCCACATGTTCTGCATCTAATGTTAGTTTTCCTTGTTTAGTAATGTCAGTAGAAGCATAATCAATCCCGGGTCTACGAATAAATATTCCCTTATCTATTTTATTTTAATCTCTCTTCTCCTGTCTTCTGTGTTATCTAAAAATGTCTTCTCTACAGGTGTTACTAAGGAAGTTAGATTATTTCGGTGAGCAAATGCCATCCCAAAGGTTAATGTAGGCTCAAAGAAATATCTCATTAGTATTATGTTATGAACTCTGGCTATTTTATTAACATAACCAATAACAGGCACAACAGAAAAATCTACATCAAAGTTCAAGAAAAAGTATTATATATATTCTTGGTCATAGAAATGAATTAATAAAAGATAGCGTAAGTTAGAGGCAAGCTATAATATGTAATTCCTTTCTCCACTAAGGCTGGAATCTGCATGCAAACATAACAATCTTTAATGTCCATCACTTCAACATACTCACGCAATAAGCGATAGAAGACATTAGAAGAAAGCTCTTTCTCTTAGTGTAAATATTTCATTTCTATCTAAAACCTATCTATTGTAGAAGATATAGCAGTAGTTTCTAAAGAATTATCAGAAGTGTGTAACTCGGTATCATGGTTGGCTCCATTCATCTAAAAAACAATCAGTCCTATAAATAATATTAAACATATTATAGTGCACACAGCAGCCAAACCAATACCTGCAAATCTACAACGACTATTTTTAGTGTGTTGAATACTAAAGTTTCCCATGATCTATTGAGAATCCGAAATCAGAAGTAAGAAAAAAATAACTATTCAGCAAAAATAAAAAAATTAAATAAAATCCAAAAGACAAAATTTTCAAAATTCAGCATCAATCCCTCCTTATTTTTTTTTTGTTCTCAAAAAGTTAATTCACACAACAAGATCCTCCTTGTCACAATCCAATAAAAATCTGTCAAAGCGTATTTAGTAGCTTGTCAAAAATATGTTATCAAAGTATCCTTAAACAAATGTCTCTAGGCACAACTTCATTTACAATTTTTCCTCTTTCCAAATTCAACTTCTCACCAAAAAGAACTTGTGGTCTTCATGTGCCAAAATAAAAACTCAGAATGTCTTTCTCAAAGCAGAAAGTCAAACACTCTTCTTGCCATTCATTTGTAGCCGAATACGCCCATTCTGGTCCAGAATATTTCCTGTTTACAACTCTCTTTCTCTTTGCTCTTGTATTACTTTAAACCTCTTCTTCACCCATGTTTTCTCTTTCATTCACCTCGTTTTCCTCTTGTTCTGATGGTACTACATTTACCTTCTGTCTTTTTGAACTTTTCTCTGGCCAGCAGTCACCTCTCAAGTGTTTTCTTGTCAATACTTTCCTCAGTATTGAACTCGAGCTCTTCTCTCCTGGCGTTCCCGCAATAGGCTCAGGAAGAGTCAAATCCACTTGGTCAGGAACTCTCTCAACTCCCTTTGCATTAGGTTCATTACTTGTTCTGTCAGACCATCTGCTTCTGAGGACAACCTCCTCTGAGCAGAGCTTCTCTCAACTGGTATTCTTTCTTGTTCTCCTTGCACCGGTTGCATTATTTCTTCATTTGTGGATGATTCGCCTTCCTCCAGAATTCTTACTCTTTCATCTGTTAGAGGAATATGCAAATCAGTTTGAACATTTCCAGGTATTGCTTCCAGTTCTTTCTCTCCTTGTTATGACTCTGGAATATTCTCAGCTGCAGGTAAACTCAACAGCTCTTGTTCTTGTTCTGTTGGATTGTTCACCTTCCGGCTATGGCTTGCAAGTACCCAGTTTGGTAACTCTGCACACTTCACAGCTGTTGTTGTTATTAGAATCACTTGATAAGGTCCTCTCCACCGTGGTTCCAAACACAATTTTCTCACATGCTTACGGATGACAACACAGTCACCAGCTTTCAGATTGTGACCTTGGCCTTGAAATTGTTGAAGTGGATTCCTCTATCTGATTCTAAAGAGACCCGGAAACCTAAATGTGGAATCGGTTCTCTAAGTAGTAACTTTAATACTGTCAGGCTGTCATTTCTCCTAGTAGGGAAAGCCTCAATCCAATGACTAAAAATACACACAATCACCAAATACATATTTTAAACCAGCACATGCAGGCATCTCAATGAAATTCATTTGCATTCTGCTGAATGGACCTCCCGCTAATCCAATGTGTTCCATGTGGACTACTGTTCCTTTGCCAATGTCCACTTTCTGACAGACAATACACCTGTGGCAAACTACTTCGGCAACTTGGCTAAATTTTGGAATAAACCAATATTGCTTGAAAGTTTAAATCATTGCATCTCTCTCTATGTGCGCTTGACCATGGTAATATCTAGCCATTTGAGTAAACAACGATTTGGCAACACCACCTTCCCTTCTGCTGTTACCCAAACATCATCATATTTTGGAAACATTTAAGCTTCACCCAATCTTTACACTCTTCTTTTGGAACACTGTCTTGTAGAGCCTTCAGCTCTTCAGAAGTATCGACAATGTGCATAGTGTAATTCTTATAGAATTCATCATGTTCAGGCAACAATTCCCAACTTCCTTTGAACGAAATACCATTTAAGGCACAGAATTTTGCAACTTGATCTGCATATGCATTTTCCAAAGTTACATAATCCTGTCCCCTTTGATGTGCACTGCATTTCACCACTGCAGTTTTCTCCGGTTTCTGATCAGCTGGTAGCACTTCCTGAATCCTCTCACCATTTCACACAGGTGAACTAGAAGAAGTTAGGAAACCTCTCTGTGACCAAATTTGGCCAAAATCATTCACTATCCCAAATCCATATTGACTATTGATATAGATTGTTCCTTTCATCTCGTCTGAAATCTGACATGCTCTAATAAGAGCCAACAATTCTGCTATTTGTGCAGAAAACACTCCTCGAAGCCATGAAGCTTCCAGTATGCCTGTGGTAGTAAATACTGCATATCCTGTTCTCAATGTGCCCACATTCTCTCTTAGACAGGAACCATCAACAAAAATAATTTGATCATTGTCTTCTGGCAGGTGCCTCTAATATCTGCCCTGGATTTGTACTTAGCTCTGTAATTTTCACACAATCATGTTTAGTATCATCCAATTTATCTGAACCAATTTTTCAACCAGAAGTAAAGTTGCTGGGTTAAGCACTGTACACTTTTTGATTGTTACATTCGGTGCCCCCAAAATCACTGTTTTATATTGGGATAATCTTGTATTGGTCAGGTACTGTGTCTATGAATGAGTCAACAGCGTTTCTATTGAATGAGTTACCATCACACTAAGAGGGTAGCCCATTACAATAGCCTCACTTTGAGAAATGCTCTGTTCAACTGCTGCAACAGAACGCAAACATCATGGTAAGGCTGCTGCAAATGGATCCAAAGTAGCTGAAAAATACGCTACTGGACGAATGTCACCTCCATGTGTGTGTCAAAACAGATAAAGAACATCCATCACGTTCATGACAAAACAACAAGAACCTTTTTGTGTAATCAGGCTTACCTGAAGCTGGAGCTTGGCACAAACTCTCTTTCAGCTCATTAAATGCTTTCATACACTCAGGGTTCATCATTATAGGATCTGAAACATCCTTATGAGTTAATCTCTAAAGAGGCTTTGAGATAACTGAGAAATTTGGAGTCCACTAATGACAATATCCAACCATTCCCAGGAACATCCTCAACTCTTTCTGTGTGTCTGGTACTTTCATCTGTACAATTGTCGCTACTGTCTCTCTTGAGATTCTCCTAATTCCTTTCTCAATCAGGTGACCCAAATATCTTACTCCCTTCTGACAATATTGTAATTTAGTAGGGGACACTTTCTGACCATTGCCTCCCAGGAAATTCAACAAGGCAATTGTATCATTTTTACATCCCTCTTTTGTCTTGGATGCAACAAATACATTATCTATATATTTCACCAATGTTGATTGATAAGACAACACCAATTTTCAGGTTCAAAATTTGATTGAAAATCGATGGTGATTCTGAAAACCCTTGTGGAATTCTACACCAACAATGGACTCTGGTCAAGAATTTAAACCAAAAGAGATACCTACTATCCTCATGAAGATGTACAGAGAAAAATGCTTGACAAAGATCTACCACAGTAAACCACTTGAGCACAGCTGGATTTGGCACAACTGGACAACATTTAATCACAATATCATTGATTTTCCTTAAATCCTGCACAAGTCAAATTTTCCCACAATGTTTTCTCAAACCCATTACTGGAGAATTACACAGACTACTCAATACTTCTTTCAGGACTCCTTGCTCCAAAAACTGTTCTATCAAAGGTCTTATACCTTCAATAGCCACATTTTTCATTAGGTATTGTGGAGTCTGAGGAAACACCAAGTTGGGCTTAACTGCAGCTTTTACTGGTTCTACTCCTTCAATCAACCCAATTTATTTTCCTGAAAGATCCCATCTGCAAATCATCTGGAAGATCTTTTATCTCAAAAACTGGAAAGAAACAAATCAAATCAGTTAAAGTAGGTGGACTTTTGGCTCATTGAAACTAATCAAAGGAAACTCTTCAGACACTCGTTTATTGTTATCAGTGTCAAGTCATCTTCATCACTGCTTGTTTGAATCTCAATTCCCTCATCTGAACAAGTAATTGAACAATTTGTTTTGCACAACAAATATCTTCCCAAAAGTGACACAGGACTGGAATCTCAAACCACAAAGTTATGAAAAACCACAAAATTCCAATGTTACCAATAAACGGTTCTGTACTAGGAGTTGTCAAATGTTGTTTTGCAACTCCCACAATCTGAACTGTTTTCCATGACAAAGGTAAGTCCGGAACCTCTACTTATCTCACTGTTGAGGGCGTAGCTCCAGTATCAACCAGGAAACTTCATGTCCATGTATATTTCCCTTTACTTAAGGACCTCTCTGATTCACTTCCAATGATGTTGCCATCACACACTCCTCCTCATCTGAACTATCTGTCAGCCATACATTGTTTATTTCATTCTCACAATGTGTTGGTCATTCATTCACTGTGTCTTCTCTTTTGTTTAATCTCTGATTTGTGACCACCTGAGAAAGAATCACCTGTTGCTGATTCATAGGACTCTGTGACATTTGAATCTGTCTCGGTACGTGAATCTGCTGTGCAGGCACCATCTGCATCTGCACATGTGGCTGCAATTGTTGCATTTGAGGCATCTGTATTTGTTGTATCTGTGGTTGCTCATTTTGCATCTCCTGCATCACTTGTAAAGGCTGAAACATTTGCATATTATTTACACCATTCTGATTCTAGGTCCTCTCATGCTCTGATAATTATTGATAGAATTTGTCTGCTCTAACAACACCAACACCATCTTGGTTCAGCATTGGACACTGCTGTCTCCAATTTCTAATTTCGCTGCAATTGTGACACAATAACATCTTTTTCCCTTGTTGGCCTTCTTGCATCACACTGAATTCAAATCTGCATTCCCATTAACAACCGGAAGCATCATTCCACCTCAACCGCTACCTCTGCCTTTATTCTGACACATGCCATTTCCTTGCAACTGCTGCTGAAAAGTCCCCTGCATTCCTGACTGTACAGCCTTAATCTGCATCACCATTGCCTTTTCTTTCAACTTTCGCTGCTTCATTTCAATATCATCACTACAGTATTTTGCATATTGGAACACCTCATCAATCGATTTATTCTGCCAACAGATCAAATGACACCTAATCATCTGACTAATCTCTGGTCTCAATCCTTCCAACAAATCTGTAAAGTAAATGACTCATGTCCATCGGCTCAATTGTTTCTGTACCACTCTGACATTTTCAAACTTTTAACAATCTTTAATAATACGCATGGATCAACTCTTTTCCTTCCTGTGCTGTTCTCTTTATGCACTGACAATCAATATTTTAGGTGAAACTCTTGTTTTCAGAAATTCAATGATTTTATAGTCATATTTCATTACTTCTGGAGATGGTGCACCTGTTTTCAAATCCCTTTGCGGTTCATTTGTGTGCCAATCTACACTCTGCTTACACTCCGTCCACAAATCTGCTGGAACAACAATATCAAAGAGAGTATTCAAGTCCTCCCACAGACATTTTGCAAGTTTCACAAACCTATCTGTCTGCTGATACCATTACACTGGTTTCTCGCTCAACCTGGGGTAATCATTTGTAAATGATAGAATGTAACTTCTGCTTCAAGGGACATGCACAAAATTCCCTCCTGAAGTTTCTCTCATTGGGGAGAGCTTCACTGATTCTCTAGTCTACGATACATCTACAATAGGAGTACCTAAATCTTTCTTCGGTCTTTCTCTTTTCTTGACCCATCTGCCTTCCCATTTATCCAAAGCTCTCCAAATCTGCACTCTCTTGAGTAATTCCCTAAGATGTGTTTTCATTCCTGAAGACCTCATGTGTGCAAAATCTTCCTCCTCACAATTTAGTCTGTAACTTCTCTAGGTTTTTTATTTCTGTTAGATCTATTCCATACTCATCTGCTACTTCTTGTAGTTTCTGATGTACTTCTCTTGCTCCCTTTATAATGATCTTACACAAATATCTCAATTGAGCTTATATTACTCAAGTCTGTGCACACCCATTGTTCCTTCCAGAAGCTCATTCCCTTCCATTGACAATCTTACCCTGTTTATGAATTCTTCTTCCCTGTTCCGAAGCTCTGGCATTCTTGAAACATTCAAATCTTTTAACCATTTTGTTATCTCTTGTGCACACAAACCCTTTAACAAAACCCTGTCAGGCTGAGCAATCAATGATTGCTGCTCTATTGTACTCACACATTGCAGAGTTAATAATCCCTTCTCTTGGGCACTGCATGATCCTATTCCAGTATATCTAATAGGAGACAAATCTATTAAGGAATTTGACTTGCTCACGGTTTGTCTTTGCCCAGACGACATAACTCTATTCTTACTCTGAGCTAAAGAATTCACTACACCATTGTTATCCTGGACATACAATGGCATAGGTGGACCAAAAATAATTTGTACTGAAATTGCATCTGGATTTCTTATTTCACAATTCTGTGACTTTCCTAACCCCATATTCTGTAGCTGTGGTGTCAGCACTCGAAAAGGTTCTTTTTTAATTAACCTCAGTTCTTGTACGTTTTGACCTGAAGA